>NC_058131.1:184185980-184199620 GCF_016433145.1 Gracilinanus agilis | reverse complement strand
CCTGGGAAGGGCACAGAGATCCTCAATCACTATCTGCACCATTTTCCCTTCTGTCTTCCCATTTGAAAGAGGAGAAAACTAAGACTCAGGGATACAAAGGGAGTATGCAAATTCACATACTTTATAGAAAAAGCCAGGACAAGAATAAAGAGTTTGCATGGAAACTAGAAAATAATAATATTATATTATATTATATTATATTTTTAAAATAACATAAAATATTATAAAATAAAATAACCCTGTATTTATCTTATGAAAATTCCCAACTTCAGTAATAAATCAAGACAGATAAGTAGTTATCCTGTATCTACAAAATTCCATAGAAGACAAGCAGCATTACATAGTGGTTGAAGAGCTATGCTTGGAGTCTGGATTTAAGTCTGATATGTGATACATTCTGGCTATATGATAGTTGACAAGTACTTAACCTCTGAATGTTCCAGGAAACTCTACAACTATAAAGCTTCAGAAAGGTACAAATATGCATGTTAAAAGGAAGTTTCTTACAAGGAATTCCCTACACAAACAAACTCAGGCCCAGTAAAAACAAAAAAAACAAACAAAACTTCAAAGAGGAACATTATATAATCAGTCTTAGAGCCATGGAATGTTAGTACTGGATGGTGCCTTAGAGATAGAATCCTATGATAGGTTTTTGTTGAACTAGATGGCCTCTAAGGTCCCTTTCAACTCTTAGATTCTGATTTTTAATCCTATCTCCAACATACCTGATAAGTGCTTTTCTAGCCTTTGCTAGAAGACCTACAGTTAATAAAAACCAACTACCTGTTAGAGCTGTCCATTCTACTTTTGGACAGCTTTAATTTTTGGAAAGTTTTTTTTTTCGTATACTGAACTTTGCAATGAATACACACTTTACTTTTCCATCTGGGGCTAAGCAGAAGAAACCTAAATGTTCTTCTGGACAATAACCCTTCAAATGATTGGATTTTGCTAGCAAGTTGCCCCGATGTCCATGTTGATGAACCTATGACACACATGCCAGAGGGGGCTGCTCCCCTCCCTCTCTCCACTTTGCCTAAGGACATTTCTCCTATCACCCACCCCTCTGCCCAGCAACTCAATGGGAATGCTTCCTCCCTCTCTTCTCTGGGGTAAGGGAGAACTTATATGTGGTAGGAGGGTTGCAGTTTGGGCACTTGCTCCCTAAAAGGTTCACCTTCACTGTCCTAGCTCTTCTTTTTAACTCTAGGTTGAACTTTCAATTCCTTCAAATGATCTTACATGTTAAACCACTGTATAAATTCTGAACAACTCTTATTCCACTTCCATTCTCATTGGTGAACTGAGTGCCTAGAGAACTAGTTAGCTATGCCTTTTGTCTCAGAGTCCTAGGGATACATAGTGGTTCTTTTAATGCTTTTGGCTAAAGCCTTCCCCTTGGAATGTTTGTTCTAATATCAACCCTCAATTAGTTAGTATGTTCCTTGTATATTTGACTGACCCAGTGATTCCTGCTTAAATATCATTTAACTGATGCACCTAAATTAGCACTTACAAAGATATATTAATAAACAATTCCAGCAAAAAAAAAAATATCCAGGAACATATCTTCCCCTTCATCACCTTGGATCCTATGGAGACTAGGTTCAGATTTAAAGAGTTGTTCCAAAGGGTTGGCCTTATCAAGTTTGTTACCAAATAAAATATGACTGATGGGTGATGATAAGCTCTCTTGCTTAAATACCACAGCTTTCCACTGCCATTTTTATTTGCAATGAATATTGATCTCGGGTATACACTTAATATTCTATATATACACACATATACATATATACATACATATATATACACTACTGGTTAGGGTGCTAACAAACACTGAATTGGGCACCTATTTTTGGACCTTTGAGCTTCTTCTCATCTTTCAAGTCTTACATGGTGATTTGATTTTTAGTACTTATAGGACTGTAGCTTCATGAATTTAATATTCTGGCCTTAGGTTTTCCTAGCTATGTGACCCTGAGCAAGTCACTTAACCCAAATTGCCTAGTCTTTGGTGCTCTTCTGTCTTAGAACTGATACTAAGATAAGGTAAGGGTTTAATTTAAAAAAAAAAACAATTTTAATTTAGAATTGATAGGGGGTTAACATCCATTAAGTCAATTTTCTTCATTTTATAGATGAATCCCACAGTTGCTAAGTAACTCTCTCAAGGTAGACAATGGATTGTTTCAGAAGCTGTATTCAAACCCAGGTATTCTAATTCCAGAATTAATGTTCCTTTTAGTAGACCTCACTGTTCCTTAGGCTTCATTTCACCACTCTCGTTGTTGTTGTCTTCTGTATGCTCTCCTATTTATTAGGGCAATTATTGTGAAATGTTCTGGTTTCAGGACCAAAATATTACACTCAAAAATATTGATGGCCTCAATGATGTTGTTTATGTGGGTTATATTTATTGTTATTTATTGAATCAGAAATTAGATTTGATAAAATTTTAAAATACTCAATTCATTTGACAACAAATTACATGATAAAATAAATAACATTTTAATGAAAAGTAGATTTTTTTCAAGGATGAAAGGATAGTAAAAGCAGTAACATTATTTACATATATTCCAAATCTCTTTACTGTCTGAATAGAAGAGGGCTGCATTCTCATATCTGCTTCTGCAGTGAATATGTTATGTTATGTTGCCTTGGTTGGAGTATATGAAGAAAATCCTCCTTCATCCAAATGTTGTTTGTGCTTCATTTTCAAAGAGGACTAGCAACATCACGAGATGCATGACTTTTACATGAATTAGATTTCAGTGAGGCAGAGTTACACAGTCACTAACCAACCTCATTGTCTCTTCTATTAACATGAAGTCCAGTGACAAGACAAAAGTCAGGACAGCTGATGATAGCCCAGGATTTAGTGCATTACCTTTCCTTCTTTGATTTCTGACCAAGCTATAAACTATCCCTGAGTCCTGCTTCAATAACCTTCATGGCTTTTGGAACATATTTTTCTTATCTGCCTATTCCACTGGGATATACCACATGTATCTCCCCTAATTCACCAACAAGTCTGTGTTCTATCAGTCACCTTCAACCTGGTTTAATCCATTTTCCAAGATGATTTATGGGGCTATGGCCACTGAGCATACTATAGATTCATAGAGCCACAGGGGAAAGTTGAATGCCAGATAGATACCAAAAGTGGATGTGCATCCCTGAAAATGGCTCAGCAAGCCCCCACACCAGAGGTACTAGTCCTTTTTGAATACTCAATGGGAAAATATCTAATCATTTTTAGGAAAAGTTATCACCTTGTAGACTCCTAAAAAAGTACTAGGGAGTTTGAAAACCATATTTTGAGGACTGGTATATTTGAGTACTTCCTAAAATGTGGTCTCCAGAATTGCATATGAAAATCCTACTATCTTCTGTCCTGGTAAAACCATGTCTGGAGTATCACCTTCTTTGTTCTAAACAATAAACAATATGTAATGTGGCCTTGAATAACAGTAGTTTCCTTGGTTACCATGTCACAATGTTGACTCATATTCAGTTCATAGTTCACTAAAAATCCCCTTTTTCATGAAAATTATTTTCTAATCACACTTTTCTGATCCCGTGTTTGTACATTTGACTTGTTAAGCTCAATAGTAGACTTTAAATTTGTTCTTCTTCAATAACATTTTCTTAGATTAAACCTATCATTCTAACCTGTTGAGTTCACTTTGGATTTTGAGTTAATCATCCAAAATGTTATATATCCCTCATTTAGTCATAGAATTCTAATTCATTAGATCTAGCAGGGAACTTAGAGCTAACAGAATCTACCTTTCTCATTATATGTTACATGCAAATTAACAATCAATTAATAAACAAGCATCAAGCATTGACTATGTGTCTGTCACTGTGGTAATAAAGACAAAAGTGAAAAGAATTCATGCTTCAAGGAACTTAGAGTCCTGGCAGGGAGGTGGCAGGAAGGCAGGACAGATAGCATGTATAGCTGTTGGCATATACAAAATAAATTCAAATAGATGCAAGACAATATTTAGAAGAAGAAGCTAGCCCCTGGAAGCATTAGTAAAAGCCTCTCATTCATGTTGTTTGAACTTAGTCTTAAAGGAAACCAAGGATTCTGATGAGATCATTAGCTTCTACTCCCCCAGTTCTAGTATTTAAAGATTGATTTTCAGCTATGACCTTTGATTTTCCTTTTTGGTTTGGTCTATCTTGCTTTTCATGGCTTTTAACAGGTCATTTCTGGTCTCCAATTTGCTTATTTGATTTCTGTACCTCTTTTTCCATTTGGGCAATTTTGTCTTTTTAGGTCTTATTAATTTTTCTATTACTTTTATTTCTTTTCCCCAATTTTTTCCCATTTTTCTTCTATCTAAAGGAGTTTTAGAACTCCTTTTCAAATTACT
The DNA here is from genome assembly GCF_016433145.1 of Gracilinanus agilis. Lineage (NCBI taxonomy): Eukaryota > Metazoa > Chordata > Mammalia > Didelphimorphia > Didelphidae > Gracilinanus > Gracilinanus agilis. The sequence goes on along the minus strand of NC_058131.1, from coordinate 184,195,232 downwards.
CCAGAGCTTGTGACCAATTTCCATTTTTTGGAAATTTTGTATGTGTTTTCTTGTTTTTCATTCTCTTATTGCTTCTTTATTTTGCTCTTTTTCTCCAGAGAAATTTTCCAGAGTCAAGAGGTTTTTTTTCCCACTAGAGCATTAGGATTCTTTCATGTTGGTGGTTATTGCTTTCTTAAGTTCTGTCTTGCAGGACTTTGCCTTGTGCTATCCTCCCTTCTCTATCAGAGGCCCGAATGAGGGCAGGTTGTTCAATGGTGTTTTTTGTGTAGCAAACTTTTAAGTGTTTTGCTCTGAGGATATCTTCCCAATTCTGCTGCCTCTGCTGTGACTAGAGCATTGCTGTCCCTGATGGAAGGACAAAGATTCATGTTATTTAGCCTCAAGTCTCATTGCCAAGGCCTCAGGTGTTATAAGTCTGCGGTGCTTTCAGCCAGCCCTTGAGAATTTGGAGATTTCCATTCTCCTGGCTCTAATTCTGGTGTGATCAGTGTGGTCAGGGGTTGTATAAGGATGATATTAGAAGATAAGTATTGTTTTATTGGTTTAGAGATAAGAAGTAGAGAAACTGGCTTGAGGAAGATTTGGAGTTTCAAATAGAGCTAAGAGAGAGTGTTAATTTCAACTGTTGGCAGTTGAAACCATTTTTCTATGACAGTTTCATTCTCTGGATGTACATTATAGCAGTTGGCTTCTGGCAATTGACAGAGCCACATGCAGGACTTTTTTCTCTCAGGGCTAGAGAAGGTAACATCTTTGCCTCTCTCTATCTCTGTCTGAGTGAATGAATTAAAGTAGTGGATTGTTTTCTTTTCCAACTTAGGAAACACTATTCATTTATCTGTTACTGTATATAGATTGGTTAAACTCTGAAAAGACCAGAGAAAACCTGGTCTTTGGTTTGGACTCTGAGTCTGTAAAGTCTCAGAATCCTAATTTGATTCTTGTTGATACTCCAACAGCTAGCCTTGGTTATCTTTATGACTTCTTGGCAAAGTTAAAAATTAGAGTGATTAGGTTTATTTAGAATAGTATAAATTTGGTTAGTTAGATCAGGGAGGATTAGCATAGCCTGTGAACCACAGGAGAATCAGTTCCTTGTGGAACCTGGGAGTTTATTTGGGTGGAATTAGAATACTTTGGAATTAGAAATCCTTTTACATAAATACATACATACATACATGCATATATACATATATATATATTTATATATAAATAAAAAGTTTAATTTTCTATAACAAGTATCTATTTAGCATTCCTTGTACCTGGCCCTGAAGGGAAGTTCATCTTTGAGTTTCACTTTACTTTAAAACTGAAGATACTTTTGATAACATCTATCAAAAATATTGGAATTGATTTTGAACCTTTATTTTCCTCCTATCTGGTTCTCCTATGTTTATTTTTATAGTAAGGGTGTAGTAGACTCCTCTGATTTAGCTGCTTCATGTGTGGGCATCTCTACTCATTGCCTACCTTTCATGCTGTGTCCTGTAGGAGATCCACTTTACTTTTTAATTTCTGTTTTTATTTCTGTCCTTTTGAGATGCTTTGTAATGATTGATTGGAAGGGAGCAGCTCCAAGATTCCCTTTTTCCTGTGCCATCTTGACTCCACCTACAATCAATATTTCTTTAGCATGCCAATTAGAATTGCAATGAATCTTTTCTAAGGGAAGTGCTCACACTGCAGAAGGAACACACACTTCCCACAATTATTGCATCCTATTCATTGCATCTTAGACTGCTCAGAAGAAACTAATGAAAAAGAGTACTTCTGTTAGAATAAAAAGTATTATTCTGTATTCTAGTCCTTTTTGAACTACTGGGGTATGATATCCTTGGGATGTTCCTCTCAGATGATATCTTGTCATCATTTATATATTGTTAGGAGTCTAGAAACTAGCCCAATAGTAAGAAGAAAAAAGGAATTAGAGTGGAAACATATAATAAATCATTTCACTATATGTGAGACATCTTCACTAGTTACTATCCAAGGGACTTATAGCCATGTTACTGATGTGGTTCTTTTCTCAGAGTCAGCCTTCTTTATCATATCCTTCAGTGATGAGGGATAGACTTTTTGTGGCATGGGATGCACCCTGTTAGAATACCAGCTCCAGTGGTGGACAGTCCTCTACACAAATAACCCTTCCCAAATTCTTATATCAAAAAGCAGATTGGGCTGACTTGGAAGGATATGGATTCTTACTGGATAAAAGGTTTCTAGTAAAGGTTGGATGATCATTTTTTGTACATGTCACCTTGGGCAATTCACTTATCCTCTCTACAATTCATTTCCCTCATCTGCGAAATTAGACTTGATTTTACCATATGACCTCCAAAGCCTAACAAAAGTGTTTGTCTTGTGTTAATCTGATTCTTCTTCACAAAATGGTTAAACTAAATGGCATCTGAAAACTCTTCCAGGTCTGAAATTCTTTAAATATAGAATTGGTGTAAGAGTTAAGAAACCTGTTTTCTAGTCTTGGTTGTATTTCTAATGAACTATTGGGAAAATCCCTTTCCCTCTTGACCTCAGTTTTTTTCATATCACATCATAACATTGAGGGATGATAATTGAGTCTTAAAGATCAAGTTCAAACCCTTAATATAACGGTTCTACAAACTGAAATCCAGCCCAGTAATTGACTTATCCCAAGGTCATACAGCTAGCAAATGTCACAACTATAATGTAGTTTGACCAGGTGACCTTCAGGGTACCACTCAACTTTAATATTTCACAAGCCTATGATATTCATATTCTCAGCTATGAATTCAGTTTAGTTGGGGAAGTAATCATGAATAAAATGGGCCTTCTGAGGAGTTTCTAAAGGAGAAGAGGAAGATTGTTTTAAGTTCATAGTAATAATACCTATGTTCTATAATTGCTTCAGTATTTGTAAAGTACTTTCTGCTCCAAATTCCATAAAGTAGGTAATCTAAGTGTACCTATTCCCATGAAATATCAGAAGAAATTGAGGTTCAGAAACTAAAAACCTTGCCCAAGGTCACCTAGCTAATAAGTAATAGTAGAAAACCTGGTTTTGAACTCCACTGTGAGTTTTGTGGTGTTCTTACTGAACTGTACTTCCTCTGTATCTGCTTGGCAATTTCTATCCCCTATGGAAAAAAAGAAATTAAAAGTTAATCAATGTATTGGTTCAAACATAATTAAGTTTATTCCATTTAGCATTTACAGAGTCTAAAACACCCAAGTAAGGCCTCAGCTGCCAGAAACTACTCAGATATGAAGAATACCAGCTCTGAAGCCACCATGATGGATTTTCACAAACTTGTAACAGAACTCATCTCAAGGTTAGTGTCCAGAAATTTTTGCAGAAGGGACTTTCGAGTAAGAACTTCAAAGAGGAGAGAATATGCTTTTTTTGCTGAGAAGAATATACATTTGTCTTTCTTAGGGAAGAAGAGAATAGAAGGAATATGACTGAAGATGGCTATTGATTAGGAGCCATTATTGTTTGGTAAAAGCCAGGAGGTGGTGTTTGTGTCAAGACATCCTGAATCCTCCTGAGATTCCTAGCCTATACTGTTATGGGCGTTTTCCACAGCACGGTCGAGCAAAGCCACACATTCCAATTTTGATCTCATTTCTGAAACAACTTCCATTATGACAAACACCAAGATTATTCTGGCATTTTCTGGCAGTAACTCTAAAGCTTGACTGGAGATGATCATGTCCTGCATGAAGATAAGAACTTTTAAATTAAGTCTTAGTCTCAACCTAGAAAACAGACAGAAGACATCTATCTACTTGTCACAGAGGTGTTTTGAAGGTCACATGAATATTGTATTTATAGAATTTTGCAAATGTTAAAATGCTACCTCCTATAATTATCATTAATAACATAAATAATAGCAGCTATTTTGAATGTTAGACTTTTACTTGTTTTATAATTGGTTTATTTGTAATTGTTGAGATCAACAGAGAAAACTAAAAACAAATGGAAATTATGCAAAAGAAACATTTCCTAGAGTTCTCCAAAAGATCTACTAAAAGGGAAAAAAAACTTAACAAGCAAGCAAAAAAAATTGACAAACTGAATACAATACAAGTACAACAGATACCATACATAACATTTATTATTCCAAAACCTATTAGCAGGGAAAACCCTGACTTTCATTCAAAACCAACCTTAAAATAAAGTTTAACAAGAATTACTGACTATGTGATTTCCTTGGGGCTCAGTTTTCTTATATTTAAAATGAGAAATTTGAACTAAGAGATTTCTTAGTCTTTTTCCTGCATTAAGTTCCACAAAAATCAACAGATCCTGGGTTCAAATTCATACTTTCTGTGATCATTGGCAAGTTTTTAACCTCTCTGGACCTCAATTTCCTTACCTATAAAATGAAGTAAATGGAGTAGACAAACTTTACATTTCTTTCCACTTCTAAATCTATAATTCTTTTATCCAGTGACACTTCCTGAGCTTCAAGTTAAATATAACAATATTTGTTCTCCCTAATTTATATGGTCATTTGAGGAAAGCACTAAATAAATATGGGTTATCCTCCTCTTCTTTTTTCTCCTTATAATTCCCCTAATTCTTCTCATCTTTTCCTAATGAGTTCAGATAGAAGAGTTTCTGAGGGAAAAAAAACTTCCTTTTATACTTAATGTTCTTCCAATGCTTGCACAGGTAGATAGTATCATTATTACTTGTAACTGAATAAACATTTTATATTTTAAAATTATCTTCTGTTGCCTCAATGAAAGCATTTTCTGGAGCAGAGAGGAAAACAGGGACACTATATAACTTAGTTTTCACCTAATTTTGATTTCTTCTCTCAAATCTTTATAATTTGAGATTTTTTTTATCCATACATCTTAGAAGTCGTATTTGAGATGAACTTATTCCAAATACCTTTCTTTAGTAATGTGCTATACAATTCCCTCTCTGTCTCTCTCTCTCTCTCTCTGTCTCTCTCTCTCTCTCTCTCTCTCTCTCTCTCTCTGTCTCTGTCTCTGTCTCTCTCTCTCTGTCTCTCTCTCTCTCTCTCTCTCTCTCTCTCTCTCTCTCTCTCTATCTATCTCTCTCTCTCTCACACACACACACACACAAACACACAGTAATAACCTCTCTTAAGAATAATTTCTCTCCTTAATTTCTCGTGATACAGACCACTACCTGAATTGCCATTATGAAACTCTCTGTTTATAGAAACAACTTGATTCATCCATTTGCTCAATGCATATTTGTTAAGGTAGAGTTGCTTGAATTAATGTTGATGTTACTTATTAAGAATTTTTAAATTTCATCTTGAGCCCTAGCTATTTAGGCTCCATGATGAGCTAATCAATCTTCACTAACTTTTTATAAATCCAATGGTATATACTTGTCACTTGGTGAAATGATGACTATTTGTTCCAAAAGTATTTTTATAGTTTCTAACCTACTTCTCCTATAGAGCAAGATGGTGTGGTGAAGTGTATGTTGATATACACACACACACATATATGATACCTATATATACATATACATAAGTATGTATAGATAGTTACACATATGTGTGTATTTATACACACACGTGTTTATATATACATACATTTTATATTTATATATATATATAATTGGAGATAGATGCCATGAGCTAGCGAAGCTTTTTAATTCCTTCTTATTAGCACTATTGTTATTAATCAAATAAATATGAAGCTGATGAGATAGTCCTACCTCTGTCATCTTCATCATTTATCTTTTTCTCCTGTCCTGGTACTTCCATTGAATCTTCCTGTAGATCCTCATCCTGAGCTGGGGAACTCTGAACCTGGAAAAACAGCAAAAGAAAAGTGAAGACAAGGCAAAAGATTCTCATGGTTAATGGAAGCTTCAGGAACCTTCAGAAGTTATTGCTTCTTGGGAACTGTACTTGAAGGTCTCCAATTTATAGGTATGGTCTGGCCTAGGGCAAATAAGGACAGCTGGCTTTCTACACACCATATGTAAGTCTTTCTTTCGTGTTGCCCAATATCCCAGTTTTATAGTCCCTTATTCTTCTTGTTTGCCAACAGGTCGCCAATAACCTATCATGCTCTCCAGCTGTTTGTCTTTCTTTTCACTTAATAGCAGCCTAAGAAAGTGAATAAAGGAAGCCTCTTTCAGAACTCAGTGTTGCAACTGTTGGATCCAGTTTCACTGTCTTTCTTTAAACCCTCGACTTCTCACCTTTGGCTTCTCCCACATCATTTCATACTAATCACTAATCAGAAGAATTTCTTTAGACATGCAGAACAGAAGTAAATCAATCTATGCTTACAGAATACCCATAGCCATGGAGAGGACTCAGAAAATCCAGACCAAAAGTCTAATGTCTTTGAGGTCCTTTTTCCATTGGGATTTGATTTGTGGGGAGAGACAAGGGATAGTTGTCTGCTGTACCAAATCCTTCGTTCTGGGAGTTTCTCAAAGGTTAGAAAAATTAGTCTCGCTTTTAGAAATCAACTCATTTCCCTTTATTTAACCAAGGATTCCACCATCCCGAGATAAGAGCCTCTATTTCATGCAATTTTCCTAATAAATATTCAGCAAACAGGAGAATTGCCTGTGTCTCAAAGTTACTGTATTGAGGACCAACAAAAGAGATGAATTAATGGAGATGGAATGAGATGCATCTGTTGGATAATTAAAGGGTGGAACACTTTCTGGCATATTGTTGCCCCTCTTGCTCCATCTATACTAGTAAGACTCATTGGAACTGAATTCTCCAGAAACTTTACATTAATTTTTCATCTTCTTTCCATTTCCCTCCTCATCCTCCATAACTAATTGGTTGGTTCTACTACATTATCTCTCCCTTTTATGCCTGTCCTCTACCTGTAAGAACTGAACACAACTTTGTACCCCTTCTCTTGGTGCTCTAAAATCAGTATAGAGGTGTTCTGTAAATTGGGTTTCTGTTCAACCCCCACCCTTTGAGTGGATTTAAAACAAGTTCTGAGGGTTATCTGGATAAGGAGAGCACATGTTTACTATGGGAGGCCAGAAGCCTCTCCTTTCTCTAAGGCCCGCTCCTCTTCCTAACTTCTTTATTTCTGTCAAAGGCATTCTAATTGCCATCATTCTAATTGCCCAGGTTGCAACACTAGTCACCGTCAACTCTTTAATTTTTACTAATATCTCATTAATTTATTTACAGATCTTCTAGATTCAACATTCACATTATTCTTCTTCAGTTCCCCTATTTTCTCCTTTCTTTCCATTCACATCATTACTACCATAGTTCGGGTCCTTATAAACTTTTGCATAAATTATTGCAATAGTCTCCTAATTATTCTGAGTACTTCGAATGTCTCCCTACTCTAATCCAGACACCATGCAGTTGCCAAAATAATATTCCTAAGTTAAGATCCATTCCTCAATTGATAAATTGCCAAATGATATTAACAAATAGTTAAGAAGAAACCAGAGCTATTAATAGTCATAAGAAAAAGGGTCTAAATTACTAATTATTATGAAAATACAAATTCAAAAAACTCTGAGGTACCATCTTACACCTATCAGATTGGTTAACATGACATAAAAGGAAAGTGACAAATTCTGGATGGTATGTGGAAAAATCGGTTTACTGCTGGTAGAGTTATGAACTGGCTGAAACATTGTGGAAAACAATTTTGAACTATGCCCAAAAGGCTATAAAACTGTGCATAACCTTTGACCCAGGAATATCACTCCTAGGTATGAATCCCAAAGAGATCAGAGATAAAGGAAAAAGACCAATATGTACAAAAATAATTTAGCAGCTCTTTTTGTGGTGGCAAAGAATAAAAAATTGAAGAATGTCCATCAATTAGGGAATGGCTGAACAAGTTGTAGTATATGATTGTGATGCAATAATATTTTGCTATAAAAGTAATGAAAGGAATTGTTTCAGAAAATCCTGAGAATACTAATATAAACTGATGCAAAGTGAAGTGAGTAGAACATTGTGTCCAATAAAAGCACTACTATAATGATAATCAACTGCAAAAGACGTTAACCTGATCAATACAATGATCCATAAAAATTCCAGATTACTAATGACAAAAAATTCCAGATTACTAATGACAAAAAATATTATCCACCTCCAGAAAAAGAACTGGTGAACTCTGGGTGTAGACTGAAGTATATCTGTTCAATTTATTTATTTTTTGCAACATTGCTATATATAAATACATTTTTTTTCTTTCTTTTTTTTTAAACCCTTGTACTTCAGTGTATTGTCTCATAGGTGGAAGATTGGTAAGGGTGGGCAATGGGGGTCAAGTGACTTGCCCAGGGTCACACAGCTGGGAAGTGGCTGAGGCCGGGTTTGAACCTAGGACCTCCTGTCTCTAGGCCTGACTCTCACTCCACTGAGCTACCCAGCTGCCCCCTATATAAATACATTTTGCATCACTTCATATTTAGAATTGGTATCTGCTTGCTCTCTCAATGAATTGGGGAGAAGCTTGGGGAAGGAGAGAACATGGAACTGAAGATTATAATAATGTCAAAAAATTGATATTCCTTTTTTTCATTTCAAAGTGGCATTCTTAAATTCAGAGCCCAGTCATGTCACTCCTTGCTCAATAAACTATCTCCAAGGTCAAATCCATACCCTTGGTTTACTTAAATACCTTTATAACGTGGCTACAATCTACCTAATTTTACATTATTAATATTCATACATTATATTCAAGTCAATTTGCTCTCCTTACTCTTTCTCGTACAGAATGTTCCCCATGCTTTTAATGCTCACCTTTCTTACCTCCAACTCTGAGAGCTCTATCTTCCTTTAATGAGAAAGTCCCTTACAAATGCAGTAACTAGACAACTCTCTATAACTATAAATTATAATATAGATGTTCACCTGTATTAGTAGAGGGAATTTCCTTACTGAAGAATTTCCTATATAAATCAAATCACAGGTCCAAATGCTTTTCATGTCCCTGTTTATGCATGTGTATTTGTGTATACATTTATACACACATAATACGTGCATGAATGTTTGCATTACTTTCATCCATAGAATTTAAAGTCCTTGAGGGAAGGATTGTTTCATTTTTGTCTTCTTATTTTCTGGCATATAGGAGATATTTAATAAGTACTGGTTTATTGCTTAACTTACAGTATCCCAGGAAACTCTTCAAGAATACAAGTTAGAGTAAAATTGCTTCTCAGTATTGGTGAAAGGATTTCCTACTCTAGGAATACCCTACTGAAGCAGTCACAGACTTTATATAGTTCTTTAATCATAATACTGAGTGATAAAAAAA
>NC_058131.1:184075393-184166590 GCF_016433145.1 Gracilinanus agilis | reverse complement strand
TTTTTTTTCCTTCTGCCACAAAAGGGCAACAACACCAAATAAGTATATAAATAAATGAAAGCATTATTTTTTTAATTAATAATATTAAATAAAAATAATTTACAAATTATACATAAACTATATACTATAAACAAATTATAATATTTAATATAAATGAATAAATCATAATTATTTTTTTAAAACCATTTATTTAATAAACAAACAATATGCAATACCCTTTAGCTTGCCCCTATCCCCAGAATTAAATAAATAAATAAATAAATATGTACATTAAAAACTTATTCTATTTTCTACTTCCCTTTAATCTGCCCTTTTGATCACAATGCTCAGCAGTATAAATGCTACTCTACAAGAAACCCTTGTGGTTTTTGCCCAATTAGGAACTTATAGAGTTCTAGACTACTCCCTTGTTTCTATGTGGCTTGTAGTTTTCTTTTTTCTCTGTGTTGTATGGTCATAACAAAAGAGAATGCCAGCCAACATACAAGTTCAATTAAACCAGATATGGGGCAGCTGGGTAGCTCAGTGGATGGAGAGCCAGGCCTAGAGACGGGAGGTCCTAGGTTCAAATCTGGCCTTATAAACTTCCCAGCTGTGTGACCTTGGGCAAGTCACTTGACCCCCATTGCCTACCCTTACCACTCTTTCACCTATAAGTCAATACTCAGAAGTTAAGGGTTTAAAAAAATCAATTAAACCAGATAGTGTATCACTTACAAGTTCAAACGACAGAAGAGTATTCTCCCCAAAAGAGGCCTGATTTTTGCAAACCTGTTTCCTCAAACATAGGAATACCAGGTCCTATGTTACTATATCTCAGGTGCAGAAACTCCTCTCTCACACTCTAAACCAATTTGCTCATGCTCAGCAACTCCTAGCTAACATGGCCTACACACAGTCAGTAAATGATTCCTATACAGGCCTTTTTCCCTTAAGAGAAGTGTCCACAATAGGACCCGATGGGGATGTGGTCACATTGAAATAACACAAGCCTTTCACGAGCCAGTATATAAAGGTTTTCAAAGAAAATTGTCCGTCTTTCATGGAGGCACCTTTAAAAGTAATAAAAAAAATTTGATAATATTTTCTATGACTTTGTCCCCTCCTATAAAGATGTAGAAAAATTGCTCTGGACTTTTCTAATGGAACGGGAGAGGACAAAAATTATCTCCTATGCTAACAAACCCCAAGGATGAAATGCAGTATGCTGGCCATCAGAAGATCCTAACTGGCAGTATAATGACCTCAAAGATTATTCAGACTTACGTCTTGCTAGGGGTGCCCTTCTAAGAGCAATGTGAGCATGTGCTTAGAAACCTCAGGCCTGGACCAAATTTAAACGTATTACACAATCTGATGATGAAACACCCTCCTAATTCATGGACAGGCTCATTGAAATGGGAAATAGATACATGGAACTTGACCATTCTGTTGAAAAGGATGTAAGGCTAATAAAGGAACAATTTGTTCATAACTCTCATAGACAGATTGCAGATCATTTTAAAACAAATTGCCCTACATGGCCCAAAATGGACCTTGATGAGTTAAGGAGAAATGCTGTTTATATCTTTAACAACCATAAAGAGAAACAGGAAAAGAGTAATACTTTATTGGACATATTTAAAAAGAATATGGACACGTTTAATAAGAGACTAGACTCTTTAAATGACTCTGTAAGTGATAGAGTTGAAAAACGATTACAAGAATTTGCTACTAAACCAATGGCAATTGCTACTCTCCAAGAATCTAACTTTCAGCACCTTATATGCCATTTCTGTGGAAAAAGGGGTCATATAATGATGAACTGTAGGACTTGGAATCAAGCATCTAGAAATAATAACTTCAGAAATTACAACTTTAGAAATAATTGCAATTATAGAAAAAATGATTATAGAAATTATAGAAATAATAACGATTATGGAAACAATGACTTCAGGAATCGTGACTTTAGGACTAGTAACAGATCTAGGTATATGGATCAGGCAATTGATAACTCATACCAAATGACTCCAGAGCAGTATATCTTGAGTGGAGTTCGGCCCCGAACTACCCAGGGTGCTACTGTCCCTCAAAGAGGAGCCCAAGGGCCTACCCAAACATTATGAAGGTGTATGGGGGGTGGTCAAGGCACAGGGATCAAAGGATACAACCTTTCATTTTCCAGAACCTGATGCCTTACTGCCTATTGTCCCCATCTACTGCCCCCCCCCCCACTGAAGAACCCTATGTAACATTAAAGATTGGTAACACCTATTATGACTGTCTTGTGGACACTGGAGCTTCCAGATCTGTATTGAAGAGTACACCAGACCCATATTGCAATTCCATAGGATCAATGAGTGTAGTGGGGGTGTCAGGAAAACCCCAAATGCTACCAAAGCTCTCCCCTAGAACAGTAGCCGTAGGGTCCCTAAATGTGGAACACTCCTTCCTATTGATGCCCGGCTCCCCTATAAACTTGCTCAGGAGAGATATTTTATGCAAGCTTAGAGCCACAATAAATTGCACTCCAGATGGCTCTATGTCCCTGGAATTGCCTGAGGAATCCTTAACTTTGCTCCCTGTGCTCCTTTCAGATAGTCATGGAATAAAGGGGTCTCCCTCTTTTGAAATCCCAACAGATATACCTGAGTCTCTCTGGGCCACATCACCTTCTGATGTTGGCATACTTAAATCAGCTGTCCCTGTCCAAATTAAAACAAAATCTAGCCCACCTCCTTCCATTCCTCAGTATCCTCTCTTGAAGGAGGCAATAGAGGGCATTACCCCAGTGATAAATTCACTAATTGACCAAGGCATCATAATTCCCTGTAAATCTCAATACAATACGCCAATCCTGCCTGTTAAAAAGCCAAAATTGGGGCCTGATGGTAACCGTCTCTATTGATTTGTCCAGGATTTGAAGGCAGTGAACAATCATGTTATAAAGAGACAACCTGTAGTTTCCAATATAAATACTATCATTTCTTCTATTCCTAGCACAGCTACATACTTTACAGTAATAGACTTGTGCTCAGCCTTCTTTTCCATATCTATACATGAGGATTCCAGACATATCTTTGCTTTCACCTGGAAAGGTTCCCAAAGGACATGGGCATGTTTGCCCCAAGGGTATGTAGAAAACCCCAGCATTTTTGCACAGATTTTGAGCCAAGACACAGATAATAAAACATTTAAAAACAGCAACTTAATTAAATATGTAGATGATTTACTCTTGGCCTCACCAGATGCTGCAACAGGTCAAGAAGATAGTAAACATCTTCTTTTAGAATTACATAAAAGAGGCCAAAAATATCAAAAGAAAAGGTTCAGTGGTGTCTCCCAAAAGTGCAATATTTAGGCTTTATTTTAACTGTTGGGACCCATTTAATTTCTCCACAACGTAATGAAATTATCCAAAACTTAAGTAATCCTACCACTAAAAAACAATTGAGGGCAATATTTGCAGTGACAGGATTTTGTTGGCAGTGGATCCCTTGCTATGGGGAAATCACTAAGTCCCTTGTAGCATTCACAAAAAACACAGTCCCTGAACCACTTAAATTAAAAAAGGAACACTGAACAGCTCTTTCAAATTTAAAACATGCTATCCTGTCTGCCCCTGCTCTCAGTATCCCAAATTATGACAAACCATTTACTTTATATGTCCGTGAAAGGAAAGAAGTAGCTTCAGGCATTCTAACTCAACTGTTGGGACTTGATAAATATCCAGGAGCCTATTATTCAGCCCAGCTGGACCCAGTAGTTGCAGGAGCACCAACATGCCTTAGAGGAGTAGCTGCCACAGCTTTATTAGTGATGAAATCTCCTGATTTGGTACTAGGATGCCCTCTGACCATAATGTGCCCCCACAAGGTAGAAACATTGTTATTAAGACATAGAACTCAGGCATTTATTGATCAAAGTATTACAAGATATGAGATAACCCTATCAAATAATGAACATATCACATTAAAACACTGTGGAGTTCTTAATCCTGCAACCTTGCTCCCTAATTTGCCAATTTCTGGAGAACCTTTACATGATTGTACATCTTTGGTGTCCACTGTTTATAAACCTCGTAGTGATTTACTGGGCACCCCTTTGGATAATCCTGATTTAATATTATTTACAGATGGTTCTTCTTTTATGAGAGAGTGTGTGCTCTATACAGGAGCTACAGTAGTTACAGAATTGGATACTCTATGGTCATATGCTTCTTTACCCTCACATGTAAGTGCACAAGGTGCAGAACTCACAGCCTTAAAACAGGCTTGTATCATTGCACAGAACAAAAGGGTCACAATTTACATAGACTCCCTTTACACATTTGGCATATGTTATGCTGTTGGCATGTTAAGGCTTCAAAGGGGATTCGTAACATCAGCTGGAAAGTGTATTGCTAATGCACACCTTATCACTGAACTTCTTTCTACCATCCAGCTCCCTGAAGCCATAGCTGTTGTTCACTGCTCTGCACACACAGGTGGCACTGACCCTGTCTCCAAGGGAAATGATCGAGCAGATGCTGCAGCCAAACTAGCAGCCTTAGAAGGACCTGAGTTAACTATGCCACTAACAATTACTGATAATTTGCATCAATCCCTTTCCGATAATGACAAGGAAGTGAGAAAATGCAAGCAGAGATTTAAAGCAAAACAGATAAATGGAGTATGGGTGTCATCTGAAGGCAAGTCCCTGTTTCCTAGGGCTTTCTATAACCAAATTTTTCATTCCATTCATAAACACGGTCATTTTGACACCCAAGGCATTGTAGACTCTGTTAAAAGAGTATGGATAGCACCTGGAATAACTATAATTGCCTCCAAAATATGTACAGCTTGTCCCACCTGCCAGGCCTTTAATCAGCACACTTTTCGAGAAAAAGCCTTTGGTGGACATCTACTAGCTTACACACTATTTGAACATTTGCAAATTAATTTTATCTCTATGCCAAAAGTTAGACAGTATAAATTTTGTCTGGTCATAGTCAATGAACTGATGAGGTGGCCTGAAGCATTTCCTACTGCTCAGACTACAGCGGCTTTTGTTGCCCAAGTCCTTTTGAAACAGATTATTCCTCATTTTGGCCTGCCAGCTGTTAATTGAAATTTGGGAAATGCCATTTAAAAGTATATGTATATATTTGTATATATATGTATATATATATATATATGTATTTATATATATATATGTATTTTCTGTGGACACGTGGGAACTATCAAACTACATTTCCCATGGTCCAACGGGTTTCTGGTGCCGGTTCTTTGGGCATGGGGACGCCTGCGTCACTATGCAGAGAACAGTTTAAATGGGAGGAGAATATGAAAGGAAGCCCTCTTTGGCTAGCAGGTGCGGGAAGAGACGAGAGGTAACAATAATGGCTGAGGCAGCAGTTTTGAATTCTTACAGGCACATGGTCTAATGACTTTATCCCTATCAGCATGGCTTTAATTAAAATACAAATTTCTATATTTATTTCAGTCTTTATTATTTTTAATTGTAACAATTAGGCAAACCAGAAGGTCCAAAATTGAACTCTCAATTTTCCAGATAGCCTAACGAGAGCCATGCCTGTTTTTTGGCCATCTTGCTCAGCTTTTTTGGGCAATTTTTTAAAAAAGGAAAGTGGCCTTGCTCGCCATGCTTTTGCTAAAAGCAACAGCATGTTTTTGCCTCAGGTGGGACTCAGCCAGCCAGTCCAGTCAAAACCACCTTGGGAGGTCAGACCAGCCGATTCTGGCTTCAGGCTTTAAAACCAAAATAATGGAGCCCAGCCAGTGTGCCTCCACCACTGCTCCTGAATCCTGAACAGGACTCCATTCCTACTGCTTCTTGCTGCACCACAAGCCTGCCAGAGTTCCATCTACGCACCTTTTTCCTGACTCACCAGAGCAGACTCACTGGTGCTGCTAGTCTTGTTCTGAGCCCAGAACTTGAGCCCCAACAGCGATGACCCCCGGCTGCTGCTTTCAATACCTCCCAGTTCTGAATTGCCGAGATCTTCGGAGCCACTGCTGCTTAGGATTTGGTATTGTTCCCCCCACGCCCTTGGTAATGGACTACTCTCTTGCCTTTCCACTTGTTTCTCTAAAGACCTAATTTAGACAAGCCCCAACCCCACAAGCTCTACATGTGGGTATTTTCTACAAAACTGACCTAAGCTTTTCTCTAGCCGCAAGCCCAGGATTCCATTAATTACGCTTCAAACAGAAAGTAAAATGACAAACTATTTTTGCAATTATTAAACTCAAACTCAGGGGAAGAGATTCAACCCCATACCTGCTCAGAACTTTGATCTTTTAAAAAATAACCCCTTAAACTCAGCAGAACTCAATTAGAAGAACCTTAAATTGAACCAGGGGTGAACTTTTAAACCTCAGAACTGAATGTTTTTAAAGAGTCTCTATATCTTACTGCATTTTGCTAATTAGTTTTGTAAATTAATCTTGCTTATTTCGTTGATTTTCCTGTTACACTGAATCATTTTAAATTAATGAAGTTTGTGGCTGCTAGATTCATTCTGTTTATGATTTTATTGTAACTCCCAAATAATGAGAAAAATCTATTAGAACTGGTAAGAGGTTTTGACCAGCTTGTTACTCTAATACTCACATTATATTTCCTACACATTTTTAATATTATAACTTGCCTTATGTATACTGGCTTTATAGAGCACATGTTTTTTAAGATTTATTCTGTCTTGGTAATTGTAAAGAACCTTGAAAGTTTCCATGCCTTGAGAATTAACTTGTAATTTTACAAGAGGTTTTTAACTTTTACTTTAAATCCTTAAGAATTGTTGTCTTAAAGGATAAAGCTTTTATATATTTTATTATAAGAGAAATTATTGCCTTAAATGGGTAGAAGCATTTCCTACCCAGGATTTTTTTAAAACGGGAAGCCAAGGAGCTCCTGTATATTCTTATCTGAGGATAATTTAGACCAGAAGGTTTCTTTTTTAAATATCAGATTTTGCTATGGAAGCAATAACAGAATTTGTTGAGAAACTCTTAGCCAAGGCTTAGAAGTTGTAACAAATATATGATTTTAAACATCATTGTTTATTGTTTTAAAATGTGCTATTGGAAATAATGGTACTCTATTTGAATATGCATTGTGAATCTGCTATTTGTAAGATCCAATTACACTCACAGAATGAAAATCTCATTTTTGAGTAACATAGCCCTTCTAGTTCTAATATATATATATTTGATTTTTAAAACATTTTTTAATTAGAGCAAATGATTTTTCCTTTTTCTCATCTTGTACTGGAAGTACATATATAATCATTATTTATCCTTTTTCTGATTCTACAGCGATATAAGCTTAATGCAAATACCTGAGCCTGTAGGACTGTGATTAAATGCCTATCTGATTCCAGAAGGGAACATGAAGCCCTTAATAGTGCTAAAGAAAGCACATGGTCAGAGACTTGACTGACTAAAATCTGCATGGATTGCAGGAGTTCTATGCCAATACTTTAGGGCTTGGAAATTGGGGTTTGTGTCCTGGAGTCCCAGTCTTTTCTAAAACTTTAGAGGACATGGGTCCCCTTGACTAAAATTCCTAGGCCAGCACCTAAGATTGTTTATTTAATTGGCTCACTTCTCTGAAAAGCTGATGGTAAATCAGAAGAGAGAGAGACATTTCCTTTTAGTCCTGGCCCTGAATGGGTAATTGCAAACTGCTGAATTCACTTTAATTGGGTCTTCATTCAAAGGTCTAAGTTTATTTCCCTACATTTTATTTTTAACACATTTTACATTTCATTCACAAGTTAATTTTTTTCTTTTTCTTGAATTTTATTCTTTTTATTTTGCCAATTAATTTCATACAACCCCCGTGACTCAGCCACTCATCCTTAGCTGACCTGAGGTACCCTTTTTAAGAAAAAAGGTGTGTTTAGAATTTCCCTCAGGGGGATGAAATATATGTTAAGATTTTTAAAATTCAATAATGTAAAAATATATTTATATTTAACTCTTTTAGGAGTAATTTCAGGAGGAATTGTATAATTCTTAGAAGAAAATGTATGTTTTATAATCTATTATGTAAAGTTTAAATTCTTTTGAGAATAATTTCAGTATAAGGATCTTGCCATCTCCCCAGAATCCAGACTATGAACTTGTTTGGTGAAGACACCATGAAGATGCCTGAAAAGCCTTCACTGTACAATGAAGACCAAAATTTGAACTTTGGGGTGCAGTTGATTGAACTATGAGGAGTGGAAATTGAGTTGTATATATTGTTTTAATTGTACACCAATATACCAATAGGGGACTGCCCCCAAATTGGTTTATTGTCAATGCGGCTAGTTTTATCCATTTGTTCATCTATTTCTTTTATCCCCCAAATTGCTAAAATTTTAGAAGTTGTCTATGTTTACAGGTCCAGTGAAGATAAAAGACCAACTTTTCTTTTTGCCAGACCTCAGGGGAAAATGTTAATTGAAATTTGGGAAATGCCATTTAAAAGCATATATATATATATTTTCTGTGGACACGTGGGAACTATCAAACTACATTTCCCATCGTCCAATGAGTTTCTGGTTCTGTTTCTTTGGGCGTGGGGATGCCTCCCCACGCAGAGAACAGTTTAAATGGGAGGAGAATCTGAAAGTAAGCCCTCTTTGGCTAGCAGGTGCGGGAAGAGACGAGATATAACAATAATGGCTGAGGCGGCAGTTTTGAATTCTTACAGGCGTGTGGTCTAATGACTTTATCCCTATCAGCATGGCTTTAATTAAAATACTAATTTATATTATTATATCAGTCTTTATCATTTTTAATCGTAACATAGCACGTATTGATTCTGATAGAGGAACTCACTTGACTGACAGTCTTATAACACAATTATTCATTTTTGGGGATAACTCCTAAATTTCATACACCATAACATCCCCAGAGCTCCAGCCAAGGTGAAAGTATGAATAAGGAACTTCAAGCTAGATTTGCAAATTATGCATGGAGGCTCATTTAAAATGGCCTGTAATTCTACCTCTGGCCTTATTTTATCTCAGAAGCAGACCCAGAGGTGATTTACATATCTCACCATTTGAGATGCTATTTGGACATCCACCTATTCAGGCACAACCATTCGACCCTACCTATACTTCATTGTTTGGAAGGGATACAACCTTTGCCACTTATATCAGACAGGTACAAACAAAATTGCGAGAACTCCATGACTCTGTAGTTACTGTTCAAGCAGGCCCCTTAGACTTCTTGCTTCATGATTTGAACCCAGGTGATAGTGTGCACATAAAGAATTTCAAATGTACTGGGTTAACTGAACCTGCTCATGATGGACCATTTCAGGTCCTATTAACTACACCAAATGCCATTAAAATTGGGGAGAGGGACTCATGGATTCATTGCAGTCATGTGAAACAAGTACCCTCTATTGATAATGAATAATTCTCCGTACTAAGTACTATTGCCTGTATCTATTATATTTGACTATTGATTGCATTTTGACTATTGTGATGAGAATGATCTATTGCTGGATTTTGCACTATTTTGTTGCACTTTATTTGATTGATCCCTATACTTGAACGATACATATACTACCTCACAACAAAATATCCGTATTAGTGACCTATATTGACTTGATGTACCTTTCAAAACATTTTATGCCTTTTGTCATTCCTTTTGTACTTTCTTGGATGTATTATTGCTTTATATGCCTCATTTGTACCCACATCATTTTGTCTACCTCATTTGCACTCACACTGTGGATCATGGCAAGTTAAGGAGGGAATGAATCTTATTTCTTGAAAATTAACCTCTATTCTTTCCCTCTGTGATTGTGTAAAACTACACATTTAGTTTTGTTTTTTCGTTTTTTCTTCCTACATGTGCAATACAGTATTTTATTTTTTTCTTTTCTCTCATTTTTATTACATTTGAAACATGTCACCAGCATTAAATAAACACTGGACTGTTTTGATTTTTGCAAAAAGAATAAGCTAAGATGTCCATTTGCCCAGCATATAAATTTATACCCAAAAAGCTTTGGACTATAGAAACCTGCCATTAGTTATTTAATTATTATGAGACTTTTGCTCCATGACTATGTCTAATCCAAGGAGAATAGGACCACAAAGGAGCACAGAGTTTTTGACCTGCTAAGTGCAAATCAGCACATAAAGGAAAGAGACCTAACTAATCCTACAGGGATTGATGACATTCTACACAAAGACTTGATCCTGTGTGAGACTCGAGGTTGCGATGCTTAGCATATGTTAAGATGTAGGACTTCCTTTTACTGCACTTGATATCAAGTACTCAACATCAAATTGTTCTGGGTCCATTATCTCTGAAGTGAGAAAAAGAATCGCACTGGGAAATGCTATTTCCCATTTGTCTCGAGATCTAGTCTCCTTTTTTCTATTTCTTTAATGATGTGACAACTTACTGTAGTCCAGGCTACTAAATTGGGTTAGTGAGTGATAGTTGTTGCAAAGCTTATGGGACAAGGATTCCTACAAAAACCTGCTTTGATTTATTATTTTTTTTTCCTTTTTCTTGTTCCTAGAAATTTTTCCTTTCACATTTTTTAATATCCTGTATTTTCCTCAGAGATTATTTTTTTCTTTTTCCTTTTTTCCTTTTTATTTTTCTTTGGACTTTTTGATGTTTTGAGAATTGATTAATATACCTTATACCTTGACCATGTATTCCTGTGTGATTCCCATGTGTATCCCTATATTTTCCTCAGTGGGGAAATGTAAAGTTGTTCTCCTCTGGGGGACTATGTTATTTCTGTAAATTTGGACTTGAATTTGACCCTAATTTAGAACAGAAGACTACCTCCCAGAATCCAGAAGATGCCATGAAGATGCATGCACCACAAGATCCAGAGTGAATTTCGAGATATGGCAAATTTGAACTTTGGGGGGTTGAATGTATTTATTTTCAATTGACACCTTATGCCATAAAAGGGGATTGCCCCCAAATTGCTATTGTCAATGCACTGAACATTGGTTTTGTTCTTTCTCCCTTTTATTTCCCTTTCATCTCAGATTTATTGTAAACTTTAATTTGATTATGTTGTCATGATCCATTGGGGAGACTTGTCTCCCAAATGATCACAGAGGGGAATGTGAAGTTGTAAAGACATTGTATACCATTAAACTACATTACCCAAACTCCCTTTCAATATGCCCATAATTCCTTAAGCCTTTTCCTATTGGTTGTGGGTTTCTCGGGCTGTTTTTGATATAGTTGTTGTAGGCATGGTGACAGGGCTTTTTGGAGTGGAGGTGGCATGTTAAGGGTGAGTTGGGACTCTTTCCCTGCACTTTTAATAAAATCCTTATAAATATTATACTTTGGACTCTTTGAATATTAATTTTAAAACTTACAAGGCTTGATCCTGGGAAAAACTAGACCTGAGACCTCAGGAGCCTAAAGAGCACAAACAGACCGTGAGTGTGCGGATAAACCTGAGACGGTGCAGGTCTAACAATGGCAAGCCAGAGACAAGAACTCCAAAAGAGAAAGATCATCAATAAGAAATCTGTAATATTCAACAACTTTTACACAGATAAAAATCCAGACAACAGAGCAAACAGCAGAGGAGAACTAACAAGTAATCATATCCAAACCTTCCCAAAATATTGAAAACTGGCCACAAAGTATTGAAGAGTTCAAATCTGAGATGATAAGAAAGATTGAAGAGATTTGGTGAGAGAAGCTGGAAATAGCTCAAAAGGAAATTAACAGGTTAGAAGACAGAAAATCTAAATTGGAGAAGGATGCCCAAAAATAAAACGAGATGGTAAACAAATTGGAAACCAAAATCTGGCAAGAAAATAACAGTTTAAAAGGCAGAATTTCACAAATGGAAAGTGAGGCAAGTAAATTGAAGACCAGAAATGACGAGATTGAAAAGGAAAACCAAAATATTATAGCTGAAAGCAAGTCCCTAAAGGCTACAATTGAGCAATTAGAAACTAATGATCTTTCAAGATAGCAAGAACTAATAAAACAAAGTCAAAAGACTGATAAAATAGAAGGAAATATGAAATATCTCAATGAGAAAGTGACAGACCAAGAAAACAGGTCTAGAAGAAACAATCTGAGAATCATTGGTCTTCCTGAAAAAACAGAAATTAATAGAAATTTGGACTCCATACTAAAAGAAATTATTCAGCAAAATTGCCCTGAAGTTCTACAACAAGAGGGTAATATAGACATTGAAAGGATCCATAGATCACCCTCTACACTAGACCCTGAAAAGACAACCCCCGGGAATATAATAGCCAATTTTAAGAGCTTCCAAGTAAAAGAAAACATTTTACAAGAAGCCAGAAAGAGACAATTCAGATATCAAGGAGCACCAATCAGGATCACACAGGATCTGGAAGCCTCCACACTAAAAGATTGCAAAGCTTGGAATATGATATTAAGAAAGGCAAGAGAACTTGATCTACAACCAAGGATCACCTACCCATCAAAACTGACTATATACTTCAAGCCGAAAGTTTGGGCATTCAACAAGATAGATGATTTCCAAGTATTTGCACAGAAAAGACCAAGACTAAATGGAAAGTTTGATATCCAACCACGAAATTCAAGAGAAACATGAAAAGGTAAATAAGAAAGAGAAGGGAAAGAAAGAAAACTCTTATATTTTAAATTTGCCTCTTTAAGGGCTTCAATATGATCTAATTATTTGTATTCCTATATTGAGAAATATTATGTATAATTCTCTAAGGAACTCTATTCACTATTATAGTATTCACTATTATAGTAATTAGAACAATTATTCATAGGAAGAGGTTCGAATACTAAATGGTCTAAGATGATATGGGGATGGGAAAGAGGGGAATGAATAGTAGAGGACACCAAGAGAAATTTGAATTAATAAGAAAAATAGGATATTCTATTAAACACAAAGAGGGCATGGGAAGGGGAAGGGATGAAAACTACTATAAGAAGGAGAAGAAGAGAGCATTAAGAGGTAATATTTAAATCTTACTCTCAAATTATCCCTGAGAGGGAAAAGTAGCTTTATAAATTGGGATATATGTCTATCTAACCCTACTGAGAAAGTCAGAAGGGATAAAACAAGGGGAGCAGGGGAGTGGGGAGGTCAAAAAAGGGAGGGGAGAAGAAGGGGGAGGGAATTCATTAGGCCTTAAAAATAAAAATAGGGGAATAATAAGGGAGGGAGTCGAAAGGGAAGTAAACCAAGTGAGGGGTTAAGGGTTACTGGTATAAAGCAAACCAATGGTTTAAAAGGAAATAGTGTATGAAGAAGGCATAGAACTTGGAGAGGATACCAAAATGTTGGGGAATACACAACTGATAATTATTACTCAGAATGTGAATGGGATGAACTTGTCCATAAAACAGAAGCAAAGAGCAAAGTGGATTAGAAACCAAAATCCTACCATATGTTGTCTACAAGAAACACCTATGAGGCGGGTGGACATACACACGTTTAAGGTAAAGGGCTTGAGCAAAATCATTTCTGCCTCAAATGAGAAAAAGAAGGCAGGAATGGCAATTATGATTTCTGACAAAGCCAAAGTAAAAATAGATATTATTTAAAAAGACAGGGAAGGTCATTACATCCTGATTAAAGGCAGTATAGACAATGAGGAAATAACATAGCTCAATATGTATGCACCAAATGGCATAGCAACCAGATTCATAAAGCAGGAACTAGCAGATCTCAAGAAGGAAATAGATAATAAAACCATAATAGTGGGAGATCTAAATAGTCCTCTTTCAGATCTAGATAAATCAAACAAAAAATTAATAAGAAAGAGGTAAGAGAGATGAATGAAGTCCTAGAAAATTTAGATTTAATAGATATGTGGGGAAAAATAAATAGGGACAAAAAGGAATACATCTTCTTTTCAGCTGCACATAGTACATTCACAAAGATTGACCATGTAATAGGGCATAGAAACATTGCAAACAAATGCAAAAGAGCAGAAATAATAAATGTAACCTTCTCAGATCATAATGCAATTAAAAATAATTATTAGTAAGGGTACCTGGACAGGAAAATAAAAAACTAATTGGAAATTAAATAATGTGATTCTCCAAAACCAATTAGTGAAAGAAGAAGTCATAGAAACAATCAACAATTTCATTGAAGACAATGATGAGACATCCTACCAAACTCTGTGGGATGCAGCCAAGGCAGTACTCAGGGGGAAATGTATATGCTTGAGTGCATGTATTAACAAATTAGGGAGGGCAGAGAATAAGGAATTGGATATGTAACTTAAAAAACTTGAAAGCGAGCAAATTAAGAATCCACAGATGAAAATTAAATTAGAAATACTAAAAATCAAGGGAGAAATTAATAGAATCAAAAGTAAAAGAACTATTGAATTAGTAAATAAGACTAGAAGCTGGTATTTTGAAAAAACAGATAAAATAGACAAAGTACTGGTCAATCTAATAAAAAAAGGAAAGAAGAAAACCAAATTGACAGTATCAAAGATGAAAAGGGAAACCTCACCTCTAATGAAGGGGAAATTAAGGCAATCATTAAAAACTATTTTGCCCAATTATATGGCTATAAATATAGCAATCTAGGAGATATGGATGAATATTAACAAAAATACAAATTGTCTAGATTAACAGCAAAAGAAATAGAATACCTAAATAATCCCATATCAGAAAAAGAAATTGAACAAGCCATCAAAGAACTCCCTAAGAAAAAATCCCCAGGACCTGATGGATTCACAAGTGAATTCTATCAGACATCCAAAGAGCAAATAATCCTAATACTATATAAATTATTTGATATCATAAGCAAAGAAGGAGTCCTACCAAATTCCTTTTATGACACAAATATGGTACTGATTCCAAAGCCAGCTAGATCAAAAACAGAGAAAGAAAACTACAGACCAATCTCCCTAATGAACATATATGCAAAAATATTAAATAGAATACTAACAAAGAGATTGTAGCAAATGATCAAGAGTATTATCCACCATGATCGGGTGGGATTTATGCCACGATTGCAAGGATGGTTCAACATTAGGAAAATCATCCACATAATTGACCTTATCAACAATCTAACAAAAATTACATGATTATCTCAATAGATGCTGAAAAAACCTTTGACAAAATACAGTACCCATTTCTATTGAAAAAACTGGAAAGTATAGGAAAAGAAGGATCTTTCCTAAAAATAATAAACAGTATATACCCAAAACCATCAACAAGCATCATATGCAATGGGGATAAATTAGAAGCCTTCCCAATAAGATCAGGAGTGAAACAAGGATGCCCATTATCACCTCTATTGTTTAACATTGTACTAGAAACACTAGCAGTAGCAATTAGAGAAGAAAAAGTAATTGAAGTTATCAAAATAGGCAATGAGGAGACTAAGCTATCCCTCTTTGCAGATGATATGATGGTCTACTTAAAAAATCCTAGAGAATCAACTAAGAAGGTTATAGAAATAATCAACAACTTTAGCAAAGTTGCAGGATACAAAATAAATGCACATAAATCAGCATTTCTATATATTTCCAACACATCACAGCAGCAAGAGGTAGAAAGAGAAACACCATTTAAAATCACCCTAGACAATATAAAATACTTAGGAATGTATCTACCAAAACAAACACAGGAATTATATGAAAACAACTACAAAACACTTTCCAAACGATTAAAAATAGATCTAAACAATTGGAAAAACACTGATTACTCATGGGTAGAACAAACTAACATAATAAAAACAACCATTTTACCCAAATTAATTTACTTATTTAGCGCCATACCTATCAAAATACCAAAAAACTTTTTTACTGAATTAGGAAAAACTATAACAAAGTTCATTTGGAATAACAAAAGGTCAAGAATATCAAGGGAAATAATGAAAAAAATGTGAAGGAAGGTGGTCTAGCAGCATCAGATTTGAAACTGCACTATAAAGCAAAGATCATCAAAACAATATGGTAAGGGCAGCTGGGTAGCTCAGTGGAGTGAGAGTCAGGCCTAGAGACAGGAGGTCCTTGGTTCAAACCCGGCCTCAGCCACTTCCCAGCTGTGTGACCCTGGGCAAGTCACTTGACCCCCATTGCCCACCCTTACCAATCTTCCACCTATGAGACAATACACCGAAGTACAAGGGTTAAAAATTAAAAAAATAAAAAAAAACAATATGATACTGGCTAAGAGAAAGAAGGTAGGATCTGTGGAATAGAATTGGGGTAAATGACATCAGCAAGACAGTGTATGATAAACCCAAAGTGCCCAACTTCTGGGACATGAATCCACTATTTGACAAAAACTGCTGGGAAATTTGGAAAACAATATGGGAGAGATTAAGTTTAGATCAATATCTCACACCCTACACCAAGATAAATTCAGAATGGGTGAATGACTTGAATATAAAGAGGGAAACTATAAATAAGTTAAGTGAACATAGAATAGTTTACTTGTCATATTTCTGGGAAAGGAAAGATTTTAAAACCAAGCAAAAGTTAGAGAAAATTATAAAATGTAAAATAAATGATTTTGATTATATCAAACTAAAAAGCTTTTGTACAAACAAAAACAATGTAGCCAAAATCAGAAGGGAAACAATAAATTGGGAAAAAAATCTTTATAACAAAAAAACTCTGACAGGGGTCTAATTACTCAAATATACAAGGAGTTAAACCATTTGTATAAAAAATCAAGCCATTTCGCAATTGATAAATGGGCAAGAGACATGAATAGACAATTTTCAGTTAAAGAATCAAAAGTATCAATAAGCACATGAGAAAGTGTTCTAATTCCCTAATAATCAGAGAAATGTAAATGAAAACAACTTGAGGTATCACCTCACACATAGCAGATTGGCTAAAATGAAAGAAGGGGAGAGTAATGAATGCTGGAGGGGATGTGGCAAAACTGGAATATTAATGCATTGCTGGTGGAGTTGTGAATTTACACTTCCATTCTGGAGTGCAATTTGGAATTATGCCTAAAGAGCAATAAAAGATTGCCTGCCCTTTGATCCAGCCATACCATTGTTGGGTTTGTACCCCAAAGTGATCATAGATAAACAGACTTGTACAAAAGTATTTGTAGCTGTGCTCTTTGTGGTGGCAAAAAACTGGAAAGTGAGGGTATGCCCTTCAGTTGGGGAATGGCTGAACAAATTGTGGTATATGCTGGTGATGGGATACTATTGTGCTCAAAGGAATAATAAACTGGAGGAATTCTATGTGAACTGGAAAGACCTCCAGGAATTGATGCAGAGTGAAAGGAGCAGAGCCAGAAGAACATTGTACACAGAGACCAATACACTGTGGTAAAGTAGAATGTAATGAACTTCTGTATTTGCTGCAATGCAATGACCCAGGACAATTCTGAGTGACTTATGGAAAAGAACGTTACCCATATTCAGAGGAAGAACTGCAGGAGTGGAAACAGAAGAAAAACAACTGCTTGAACACATGGGTTGAGGCGGACATGATTGGGGATGTAGACTTGAAACTACCACACCAATGCAACTATCAACAATTTGGAAATAGGTCTTGATCAATGACACATGTTAAAACCAGTGGAAATACACATCTGGGTGAAGGGGAAAGTAAGAGTATGAATTATGTAACCATGTTAACTTTTCTAAAAAATAAATATTAATAAATGTTTTTAAAAAAAGGAAAAAATAGTGTTTTCAAAATGGAGGGCAGCCAGAGAAACCACTGGGAACTGAAAGATGGTGTATGTTGTTTATGGAACAGCCAGAATTCCAGGAGCACTAAGTCAAATAGGCTTTAAGGAGGAGTAAGATGTAAGAAGACTGGAAATGTAGTGGAGAATTAGGTTATGAAGGGCTTTGCTAAATAGATCCTTTTGAAAATGACAATAAAAAGACATTGGAGTTTATTGAGGAGTAGGGAGGTGACATGATCGATCAGACCTGAACTTTAGGGAAATCACTTTAGTGACTTGAAAGAAGGACGAATTGGACGAGAGAGACCTGAGACATTCAGGTGCATCATCAGGTTATTGCAGTAATCCAAGCATGAGATGATATGGGCCTGTAATAGAACAGTGGCAGTGAAAAAAGCAGACAAAAACTTGACATAGTCAAGAGATCTTGCAAAGGTGAAATAAATAGAATTTGGCAACAGTTTCGATATGGTGGGTGGGAATGAGAGATAGTAAAGAATACAGGATAACATCTATATTGAGAGCCTGAGAGACCAGAAGAATGCCATTGCCTTCCCCAATAATACAATATGGAGGGATACAGAGCAGCAATGGCTAATGGTAATAGACGTTCTGCAATTCATAGTTAGATTGTTACCTGGAGAGAAGTCAACTGGGAAAGAACTCTAATGGATCTAAACTTCGCCCTGGATGGTTTAACTTTTTAATCATTAACTTGGATAAAATTAGAGATGGGATCTTTTCTTGATGTTATTGTTTTAGTTTTAATTTTTACTTTCAGTTCAAAATTCTCTCCCTCCCTTCCCATTGAGAAGTTAAGAAATATGATACTAATCATAAATAAATCATTCAAAATATTTACACATTGGTCATATATTGAAAAAAAGCAAAAGCAAAAAATATATCTATATCTATATATATCTATCTATATGTATATATAGATAGATATATATATACATAATTTCAATCTGCACACAGAGTTCAGCTCCTCCAAAATGAATAACATTTCTCATCATGAATTCTTTGGAATTATCATGAATTATTATATTGATAAGAGTAGCTAAGTCTTCACAGTTGATTATCATAACAATACTTCAATTACTGTGTATCATATTATTCTAGTTCTACTCACTTCATTTTGCTTCATTTCATATCAGTCTTCCCAAGCTTTTCTGAAACTATCACCTTTATCAATTCTTAGGGTATAATAGTATTTCATCACAATCATGTATGAAAACTTGCTTGATCATTCCTTAATTGATTGGCATCCCCTCAGTTTCTAATTCATTGCACCACAAAAAGAGCTACCATAAAGGTTTTTTTACTGATGGATCCTTTTCTCCTTTCTTTTATCTCTTTGGGATATAGATATAGTAATGGTATTACTGGGTCAAAAGAAATTATTTTCCAGAATGAGTGAAACAATTTGCAACTCCAACAACAGTACATTGGTGTACCTATTTTTCCACATTCCCTCCAGCATCTATTTTCCTTTCTTATTGTTTCATCCAATCTGATGGGTATAAGGTGGCATTTCACAGTTGTTTAACTTGAATTTTTCTTATTATTACGTATTTAGAGCATTTTCCTATTATTATTGAGAGATTTGGTTTCTTCTTCTTAAAATTGGCTCTTCATAACTTTTAGCAATTTTAATCAGATAATAGATTTTACTTGTATAAATTTGAATTTGTTCCCTATGTTTATGAAATGAGACCTTTATCAATGAAACTTGCTATAAAATATGCAACCAGTGTCCTGCTTTATTTCTGATTTTGAATGCATGGATTCTTCTTATGCAAAATATTTTTAATTTAAAGTATTCAAAATTGTCAACATGATGTCTGATTTTCTCTGTCTCGTTTGGTTATGAACTCTTCCCTTATTTATACATCTCACAGGTGCATTTTTTCTCATCTTCCCCTAATTTGCTTATGACATCCTTCTTTGTATCTAAATCTTGCACCTATTTTGAGCTCATCATCATGTACAATGTGAGATGTTGGTCTATGCCTCATTTCTACCAGGTTGTTTTCCACTTTTCCCAATAATTTTTTTCAACAGTGAGTTTTTGCTTCAAGGGCTTACCAGACACTATATTATTATTAACATTTACTTCTATAATATTGTGTACTTAATCTGTTTCATTAGTCAGCCATTCTATTTCTTTTCTAGTGTGAGATTGATTTGATGATTGCTGTTTTGTTGGATTGCTTGAAATCTAATTTTACTAAGTGACCTTCCTTCACCTCTTTTATATTGTTTCCGTAAACATTCTTAAGCTTTTATTTCTCTATATAAATTGTTTTTTTTTAATTTTATCCAGTCCTATAAAATAATTATTTTGGTAGTTTGGTATCACACTGAAAAAGCAAATTAACTTAGGTAATATTGTTATTTTTATTAAACTGGCTTGGCTCATCTATGGACAATTAATGATGGAATGCTTGTCAGATTTAAAGATAGCACATAGACATGAGAGACAACTAATATTTGCATGTTGGGATCAGCATCCAAAAAGACCAAATTTTAAATGATGAAACAGACAATTCTAATATCTTACATTTGGGTTAAAAATCAACTTCATGAAATTTTAACAAAATGGAATTATTCAAAATATCAGTGAAAATATGAAAAAAAGCTCTGTGGTTCCTATTGGAATGCAAGCTCAAATCAGAATTCTGATTTGAAAATCAAAAAGTCTAATTAAATTTAGGATTTATTAAGAGATGAGCCAAGCCCAAGTAATTTTGTACTCATTGAAAGTGATGTGATTCTGTATTAACAGAGAAAGTTGAGCATGACATCAAAGTGTATACCTTAAAAAGGGATTGAGTTGGCTCCAAAATTTCTTGAGAGAAAGCATGGTTTCAGAGATGTTTGGGAAAAGACATGGAGAGAAAAATATTAAAAATGTAGAGGAAGACCTCTCCAATATGCCTCTGATTTCCAGCTTATTTTTATTAAGATGGCCAAAATGGTCTTCCTCAGTCAGCATAAAACCATGTTTCTCTTATTTTAAGTTGAGATATGATCTTTCTTTCAACAAAAGAGCTTATTGATCTTTTTTGTTGTAAGCCGTATGTTGTCTCTAATTCCTCTTTGCTTCTTCGTTGCATGAATTAGTTTCCCTCATATTAATTATTTCTTATAGTACATTATAAAACCAGTGTTTGGTGGAAAGGAGCTAAACTGGGGAATATAAACTAATAGCTACCTTAACCCTCAAGAGAGAAGAAAAACACATTTATTAAGTGCCTACTTTTTGCTAATGATTGTGCTATGGACTTTGTAATTGTTATCTCATTGACTCTCATGTCAATCCTGTAAAGCAGGTGCTATTATTATCCCCATTTTCAGGTTACTGAAGGAGAAAACTTAAATGGCTTGCCCAGGACCACACAGATAGTAAGAGGCTGATCAAAGATTAGGGGAAAGTACCTACTGGTTGTAATGGAATACTATTGTGCAAAAAGAAATGTTTAACATGATGGAGAGAATTTGGATTACAAATATCAGAAAACAATTGTTAAAAAACTTTTTCTGCATGTAATTTTTATATGAAGTATACAATATTAAAATTTTAAAAAGTATAAAAAAATTTAAAAAGTAATAAAGTGGAAAAGGGGAGCTATTGGATAATCAAATAAAATAAGATATTAGGGTCTGAACTAGCAGGGTGCCTGTGTGAATGGATAGAAGTAGAAGACTAAATGAAGAGATGACAGACAGGTAGAAGGAGAATCAGGAAAAGGTAGAATCATGAAAGTCTAGAGAATAGAGGATACACAGGGGAAGAAGGAGTTCTATAATGTCATAAGCTGCAGAGTAGTCAAGAAGGATGAGGATCAAGAAAAAATCATTAGCTTTAGAAATTCAGAGATAATGGCTAACTCTGGAAAAACCTGGAGAAGACTATAAGAGGTCTACCCACTGTTCCACCTAGCTGCTTACTCTCAATAGGAACCAAACAAGCAATTCTCCTGCTAAATTCAGACTTATACCCCTTAGCTAGACAAAGATATTTGAGGGAATCTGATAAATATACAATCCTAACCTGATACTGCTATTAGAGAAAACAGAAATGGTATTCAAGATATAATTATTAAATGAGTGAATCCATGAACAAAGACACTTGTAAATCTTAACCAACCTGTCAAAAATGGCTCCTGAAATAAATTGTGGTCTATCTACTCATTCTTTTCCTTCTGTCCTTGACTATGAAAACAGATCAATGTTTTGTTTGGAAGGAAGAAGGGCACAGTGTGGAAACAGATGATTCTGAGCTCAGATCATGCTTATACCTCTTAAAATTTTTGTAACCATGAGCAAGTCAATCAACCACTTTGTGCCTCAGTTTCTTTATTTGTAAAATAAGGAAGTTAGACTAGATGATTTCAAATTTCCCTTCCAGTTCTAAATCTATGATCCCATGTATTGACCACAATCTTGGGCTCTAGTCCCAGAAATACCTCAAGCCATTTCATTACTCAGAGCCTTAGTTTCCATTCCTGTAAGATGGTTGGCTTGAACAATATGATGTTTGAGATATGACACCCTAAAAGGTACTATATTAACCTTGAGAACTCCCTCATTTTTATGGGAAATCTTATAGTGCTCTCTGATCTGTTTTTTAATTCTATAAAATGGGAATAATCATGTTTACCTTTTGCTTCTTAGAAGTGTTCTGAAGTTGAAGAAGGTGCTGAATTATAGTACTCTGCAAAACACTATGTTAATATGAAATTTTCTTCTTATTGTTAGTACAAAAACCAGTATTGCCGCTAGAGGGCAATCAGTGCTTAGTAAATTTTAAATAGGAAATAACTTCCCTCCCGGAGCAAATTGTCAGGAGGATATCTAGAGCTTCAATTTGGTAAGGACAGCCTATCATGGCAGGCCCCCTTCAGGCCACCTCGGGAGAAGCCAAGAAAAAAAAAGAAAGGCAAAGAAGGGGAAATACAAAATATTGTCTTTAAGTTAAGCCTTCATGAATTCAATTCAATTTAATTCAACAAGTATTCATCACATCCCTTTGGAACAGATGCTGATCTAAGCCTTGGAAATATAAAACTACAAAAGAAATAGTCCTTAGACTCAGTGAGCTTTGATACTTTTGGGATATTTGACAAAAATATTTGACAAGTAATTTGGAAGATAGGAGAGGCCTAGCAACTGGGGGGAACAAGTCAGACTTCTTCTAACAGGCAAAACAAGCAGAGCTTTGGAAGGAAACTACTCATTCTGAGAGGTGAAGAGGGTGAACATTTCAGATACTGAGAACAGTCAGGGAAATGGTGGGATAAAAAAAGGGAGATAAATTATGGAATGTTCTGGATGGTGAAATGTAAGCATGTCAATTTGCCAAGATTACCAAGTGATGCTCAATAAGTCTGACAAGGTGGACCGGATCCAGAGTATTGAAGGTTTCAAAAACCAAGCAGAAGATTTTCTGTTTTATCAAGAGATGGAAGAAAACCACCGGAATGTCTTGAGTAAAGGGAGACATAGTTAAACTAGTACTTTAGGAATATAAGTTCTGTGTCAAGAACTCATTCCAACTTTAGTAAATTATGAACTTCCATAGAAAAATAAGTAAATGCATTAATGAATGAATGAATGGATATGTAAATAAGGGAAGGAAAGAAGGGAAGAAGGGAGGAAGATATAATTTTTTTAAAGCTTCACCTTGTAAAAAAGGAATTCTTTATACCTTTCTTAATTTAACAGGGGACTTGGAGGTCCTCTTACCGTAGAGATGTGTAGGGATTAACCAGCCCACAGTGACAGGAGGTAGAAACCAGGGAGCCCCCTGCTGAGCCAGCATGAGTTGGTGGGGACTGTCACTTGCTGTCAGTTCTGGACAGTTAGGGCTGGCAGTTGAGGGGGAAGTTGACTGCTTAGTGGGAGTTGGTAGTTGTGGGTTGGTAGCTGGAATATAAAAGTGAGCCTAAGCTTACTGAGAGGGCTTTTGGCCTTAGCCTTTAGTGGGCTTTTTGCCTTTTAGGTTTTTGGCTTTTGGTTTGGGCTGTTGGATTTTTTTCCCTTACCTATATTTTCTGGAAGGTGGCTGGTCTTTGTTGAAAGACCTAATTGAGGTTGGATTACACTGATTGGGTAGGTTTTGACTGGGTTGGAACTTTGTGAGGTGGTAGTTATTACTGGTAGTTATAGGCAGTTATAGGCAGTTTTAGGATAACTAGTATAGACATTAGGAAAATTTCTTTCTCTACCTCTTTCCTATATTTCCCTCCTTTAATACATTCATTTTACTATATTCTTTAACTATCTCTATTTTAATAAAACTAAGTTGTTAATTGTTAAAAGCTGTTAGAAGTTTTCTTTCCTCTGACTTAAAGGGACATTAATGTATAACTCAACTATATTCTCGTTTAAACTTAACTTAATAAAATCTGCTCTCTTATTTTGTCAAAACCTTTATTTTAACCCTTTCAACCTATAAACCAACCTTTTGGTTGGAAGTCTTATCTGGTACTTGGATGACAAATACAAAGTCCATCTTTGGATTGTACTCTAGAGATCCTGCCAAAATCTTCAAGAACCCATGACAATATGTGTGCCCTAATACATCTTAGGATGCCATACATGGACAATGCCTTAGCAAATTAAATCTGTCCCAAGACTCCCTTATAGTTCAGAACACCTGATATTTCAGGCTGAAATTAGGGGAGGAGAAGATGAGAATGAGTTGAGATACGGTTTGGCAGAAGCATTGAGTTGCAGTGGGGAAAATGTATAAGACTTGGAAAAAAATTATAACTGTGCCCCATACTGTGTAACCTTCACCAAGTCACTACCCAAAGAATAATAAATCAACAAACATTTATTTAGTACTTACTATGTGCCAAACATTCTGTTAAAATGCAAGAGATACAAAAAGTAGTAAAAGAGATTCTTTGACCTCAAGGAGCTCACAATTAAATGATTAAATTTAATGCCCCAATGGCTTTAATATTTAATAAAAAGTCTAAATGGCTTTAGATTTTTCCTCTTCTAAGATGAAGAAAATGAACTAGGTGAACCTGAAAGTTCCCTGTGATCTCTAAGTATGTGAGCTATGATATTTTGATTTATTTTTTTCTAAAGCAAAGACTCAAACTTTTTAAGTATGAAAATCTTTTTTAATGTCAACAATGTATTTGATTCCTCTCACCCTCACACATAGGATCATAGATTTGAATTAGAGAAGCATTATTTAACTGCACTATTTGTTTATATCTACACAAATTTATCATAAATTTAATAACATATAAGCAATATGTTTAATTCATGAAATTGTAAAATCAAATAATTTCAGAATTGGCAAGGAAAACTTTCTGGCAATCAAAACTATCCCAATGTGAAATGAACCCTTTCAGGAAGTACTGGTTTTCTCTTCAATGAAAGTTCTCATATGGATGTCAGATGGCCACTTACTGTAAATGTTTTTGAGGGGGAGGGCATAGGCTGGACTATATAAACTACAAAGTCCCTTATAATTATGAAATTTTGTGATTCTGTAGTTCTCTCATACTGTGGGAAAATCCACAGAAAAATCTGAAAATTCTTAGAATTCCTGACCCAAGGGCTCAATGTCCTTATTGTCACTTAGATACCAAGGGAGAACTGAGCACTAGGGTAGAAAAGATGATTCTCGTTATCATCATCATTATAAGTGGCATTAGTCACTGTTCTATTCCCCACTCTGTACTAATGAAATGATAAAATATAAGATTTGGTGGTCTCTATCTTAATGATTTAATAGTCAAGTTTGGGGGGGGGCAGTACAAAAAGTGATACAAAAGAATTTAAACTAGGTATTAATATAGTACAAATATTAAAACTCAATATTATTTCTTTCCTTACTTTGTAATCTATGTATTTTATTTTACATATTTAAAAATGTTATTCCAAAGAGTTCTTAGGATTCATCAAAGTACCAAATATAAGAATTACATTTTAATGGTTTGATGAAAATATATTAAACTTAAAAATAATAATGATGGTTGCTGATTCAAAGTATTGTTGCTCAAAGTTGAAATGACTTTAATAACTTTTATTTACAAAATAGGTGGAAAGAGTGAAAGCAGAGAAATACAAAAGGGTAGAGAGGACATTAGCCTGTCTAACTAAACATTGCTCCAGTGTTCAACTCAGTTGGGACTTGTTGACCTTTAACTAGAATTAAACTCTCCCCAGAAGACAGGAAGGGAAAGCCAGCTATCCACTCACCCAAGTTTCCTCCAAGAGGCAGGTAAAGACAAATACTCAAGCTGAAGGTGACCCCTGAGGCCTACTTTCTTCCTTGAGTAGACCTTCTTCTTGAAGCTGACTTCCTTCTTGAAGTCTAACTACTTCTTGAAGCCAACTTTCCTTCTTCAAGTCAACTTCTAGCCCAGAAATTCAGGGTCTTTTATAGTGACTTCTTGTCCCTTCCCCTTTTCACAAGGGCCAATGACAACTTCCAAATTGCCCATTATCACCCAGGGGACAGTGTTTGTGGGAACCACTTCTCACCTCCTGGAGAAGTGAATACTCATATAAAGGTTTCACAGATTCATGGCTGATTGAGGTGTGAATTCTCATTTCCTGGCTGATTGAGTTGAAAGGGTGGAGAGCTCCTCCACCTAGTTCTAACTAGGATGTTCAAAGGCTTGTTGATTTAATTCTAAAGTAGTCAAAGGAGAGTTAATCCTCTCTTCACAATCTATTGAGGTACTAAGTAGGGGAACTTAAGTTATTGTTAACTAAGTGTTAACTCAAAATAGACAAAGGGAACAAAGGATTTCCTTTCACAAGTATAAACTCAGAATAGACAAAGAGAACAAAGAATTCACTTTTCACACAAAGGAGACCTTGACACACTTAAAAAGGTTAAGAACCCCTGCCAATATATTTTTCTATTCCTTTTAAAAGAGAAAAATAGATTATATTAAGCAATTATTCTGAGGTGGGGGTGAGGGGGTGGAATGAATAAGTAGTATGATGCAACAGTCAAAAGATCTTTTACTCCATTAATATCCCTTTCAGAAATAGGGCAGTGGTAGTCCTAATGTACTTTCTATTTCTATACCCAATAAGACTTCATCTGGTGAATTATGTTCAGTTATAGGCATGACAGTTTAAGAAGGCATTAAGAAGCTGGAGAGAATCAAGAGAAAGGCACCCAGAATGGAGAAGTGTCTTGGTCCATTGCATATGAGGAATAAATAAGGAATTGGGGATGTTTAAACTAGAAAAGAAAAGACTGAGATGTAGGGGGTAAAGAACATGATATCTGCCTTTATGTACCTGAAGACCTGTCATATGAAACAAAGTTTTTACTTCTATTTGGTTCTATTTGGCCCTAGAGAAAAATAAGTGGAAGTAATAAAGAGCTAAATTTTATTTTGATATAAGGGTACTTCCTAACAATTAGACTGTGGAAATGTAGTGGAAATTCCTTTCATGAATCAGTTGGACTGATGATTTAAATCAAGGAATTCAGAGGATTCAATGATCCTTAGGATGAGTTATTTAGGGAAGACTTTTGGCAGGTCTGTAAAGAGCTTAACTAATCAGAGATGGGAGGAAGACAATTCCAATCATGTCACAAGGAAAAAGTACAAATTCATATGACATGTTGAGAAACCATGCATGAATAAACCAGTCAAATGGAAAGGGTGGTGGCAGAAAGCAGTAGAAGAGAAGATTATAGGAGTACTTAGCAGGGGGAAAAACCTATAATTTCAAATATTATGTAAAGGTGAGCTATAATTAACCACTAAGACTTCTTTAAATTATTTCATCTAATCATCATATTATTCTTGATAGTTCAAGTTTTATTAAGGCCATTTTATAAATAAAGAAATTGGGGCAGAGAGGGTAAGGGATTTGCTCAGAGTCACATAGTTTTGTCACAAGGTGGCAAAATTGGGACTCTAATCAAGATTTCATGATTCTAAATTTATGAGCCATTTTGAACTCTTTTCCACATACTTTATGCTTCTTTGAAATCTTTTAGCTCCTTAGTCAGTGCTTTTGCTACTAAATAGATGGAACATCCATGATCTATAGTCATAACCTACACTGACTTGAGGAAGTTATCAGTCTCTATTTTCTTAGCCTTGCGGACCATTGATCAAATTCCTTCCTTTATGTAAGGATTAGAATAGGCCCCCTTTGGTAATAAGCCCAAAGCATCATGAAATATAAGATCTCATAAGATATGAATAGTTTTTAATCCAAGCACTGGAAAATGTGGTGCTCTGAGCCTCTGATTCACAAATTCTCTTTTATGTATTGGGAAATGTAATTGTTTCTCCCTTTTCAGTTAGCATTAAATTCATCCTGGATAATATATATCATTAGTAATCTCATATAATCACAGAGCCACAGAGCTCCTTCCCCTGGGAAGGGCCCAGAGATCCTCAATCACTATCTGTACCATTTTCCCTTCTGTCTTCCCATTTGAAAGAGGAGAAAACTAAGACTCAAGGATACAAAGGAAATTTGCAAATTCACATAGTTAGTTTATAGAAAAATCCAGGACCAGAATAAAGAGCTTGCATGGAAACTTGGTAATAACAATAATATATTATATTATATTTTAAAATAAAATAAAATATTATAAAATAAAATAACCCTGTATTTATCTTATGAAAATTCCCAACTTCAGTAATAAATCAAGACAGATAAGTAGTTATCCTGTATCTACAACATTCCATAGAAGACAAGCACATTACGTAGTGGTTAAAGAGCTATGCTTGGAGTCTGGATTTAAGTCTGATATGTGATACATTCTGGCTATATGATAGTTGACAAATACTTAACCTCTGAAAGTTCCAGGAAACTCTATGACTATAAAGCTTCAGAAAGGTACAAATATGCATGTTAAAAGGAAGTTTCTTACAAGGAATGCCCTACACAAACAAACTCAGGCCCAGTAAAAACAAAAAAACAAACAAAACTTCAAAGAGGAACATTATATAATCAGTCTTAGAGCCATGGAATGTTAGTACTGGATGGTCCCTTAGAGATAGAATCCTATGATAGGTTTTTTGTTGAACTTGATGGCCTCTAAGGTCCCTTTCAACTCTTAGATTCTGATTTTCAATCCTATCTCCAACATACCTGATGAGTGGTTTTCTAGCCTTTGCTAGAAGACCTACAGTTAATAAAAACCAATTACCTGTTAAAGTTTTCCATTCTACTTTTGGACAGCTTTAATTTTTAAAAAGTATTTTTCTCATACTGAGCTTTACAATGAATACACACTTTGCTTTTCCATCTGGGGCTAAGCAGGAGAATCTTAACCTTTCTTCTGAACAATAATCCTTCAAAGGATTGGATATTGCTAGCAAGTTGCCCCGATGTTGATGTTGGTGAACCTATGGCACACATGCCAGAGGGGGCTGCTCCCCTCCCTCTCTCCACTTTGCCTAAGGACATTTCTCCTATC
The DNA here is from genome assembly GCF_016433145.1 of Gracilinanus agilis. Classification (NCBI taxonomy): domain Eukaryota; kingdom Metazoa; phylum Chordata; class Mammalia; order Didelphimorphia; family Didelphidae; genus Gracilinanus; species Gracilinanus agilis. The sequence continues at coordinate 184,137,520 of NC_058131.1, read as the reverse complement.
ACCCACCCCTTTGCCCACCAACTCAATGGGAGTGTTTCCTCCCTCTCTTGTCTGGGGTAAGGAAGAGCTCACATGTGGTAGGAGGGTTGCAGTTTGGGCACTTGCTCCCCAAAAGGTTCACCATCACTGTCCTAGATCTTCTTTTTAACTCTAAGTTGAACTTTCAATTCCTTCAAATGATCTTACATGTGAAACCATTGTATAAGTTCTGGACAATTCTTATTACAACTTCCATTCTCAATGGTGAACTGAGTGCCTAAGGAACTAGCTAACTATACTTTTTCTCTCAGAGTCCTAGGAATACAGTGTGGTTCTTTTAATGCTTTTGGCTAAAGCCTTCCCCTTGGAATGTTTGTTCTAATATCAATCCTCAATTAGTTAGTATGTTCCTTGTATATTTGACTGACCCAGTGATTCCTGCTTAAATATCATTTAACTGATGAACCTAAATTAGCACTTACAAAGGTATATTAATAAACAATTCCAGCAAAAAAAAAAAACATCCAGGAACATATCTTCCCCTTCATCACCTTGGATCCTATGGAGACTAGGTTCAGTTTTAAAGAGTTGTTCCAAAGGGTTTTCCCTATCAAGTTTGCTACCAAATGAAATATGACTGATGGATGATGATAAGCTCTCTTGCTTAAATACCACAGCTTTCCACTGCCATTTTTATTTGCAATGAATATTGATCTCGGGTATACACTTAATATTCTATATATACACACATATACATATATACATACATATATATACACTACTGGTTAGGGTGCTAACAAACACTGAATTGGGCACCTATTTTTGGACCTTTGAGCTTCTTCTCATCTTTCAAGTCTTACATGGTGATTTGATTTTTAGTACTTATAGGACTGTAGCTTCATGAATTTAATATTCTGGCCTTAGGTTTTCCTAGCTATGTGACCCTGAGCAAGTCACTTAACCCAAATTGCCTAGTCTTTGGTGCTCTTCTGTCTTAGAACTGATACTAAGATAAGGTAAGGGTTTAATTTAAAAAAAAAAACAATTTTAATTTAGAATTGATAGGGGGTTAACATCCATTAAGTCAATTTTCTTCATTTTATAGATGAATCCCACAGTTGCTAAGTAACTCTCTCAAGGTGGACAATGGATTGTTTCAGAAGCTGAATTCAAACCCAGGTATTCTAATTCCAGAATCAATGTTCCTTTTAGTAGACCTCACTGTTCCTTAGACTGTTCCTTAGACTTCATACCACCATACTTCTTTTTCTCTTCTTTATGCTCTCCTATTTATTAGGGCAATTATTGTGAAATGTTTTGGTTTCAGGACCAATATATTACACTCAAAATATATTGATGGCCTCAATGATGTTGTTTATGTGGGTTATATTTATTGTTATTTATTGAATCAGAAATTAAAACTGATAAAATCTTAAAATACTCATAAATTCATTTGACAACAAATTACATGATAATATAAATAACATTTTAATGAAAAGTAGATTTTTTCAAGGATGAAAGGATAGTAAAAGCAGTAACATTATTTACATATTTTTCCAAATCTCTTTACTGTCTAATAGAAGATGGTTGGATTCTCATATCTGCTTCTGCAGTGAATTTGTTATGATATGTTGTCTTGGTTGAAGTATATGAAGAAAATCCTCCTTCATCCAAATGTTGTTTGTTCTTCATTTTCAAAGAGGACCAGCAACATCACGAGATTCATAACTTTTACATGAATTAGATTTCAGTGAGGCAGAGTTACACAGTCACTAATCAGCCTCACTGTCTCTTCCAGAATCATAAAGTCCAGTGACAAGACAAAAGTCAGGACAGCTGATGATAGCCCAGGATGTACTGCATTACCTTTCCTTTTTTGATTTCTGACCAAGCTCTAAGCTATCCCTGAATCCTGCTTCAATAACCTTCATGGTTGTTGGAACATATTGTTCTTATCTGCCTATTCCACTGGGATATACCACATGTATCTCCCCTAATTCACCAACAAGTCTGTGTTCTATCAGTCACCTTGAACCTTGTTTAGTCCATTTTCCAAGATGATTTATGGGGTTATGGCCACTGAGCATACTATAGATTCATAGAGCCACAGGGGAAAGTTGAATGCCAGATAGATACCAAAAGTGGATGTGCATCCCTGAAAATGGCTCAGCAAGCCCCCACACCAGAGGTGCTAGTCCTCTTTGAATACTCAATGGGAAAATATCTAATCATTTTTAGGAAAAGTTATCACCTTGTAGACTCCTAAAAAAGTACTAGGGAGTTTGCAAACCATATTTTGAGGACTGGTATATTTGAGTGCTTCCTAAAATGTGGTCTCCAGAATTGCATATGAAAATCCTACTATCTTCTGTCCTGGTAAAACCATGTCTGGGGTATCACCTTCTTTGTTCTAAACAATAAACAATATGTAATGTGGCCTTGAATAACAGTAGTTTCCTTTGTTACCATGTCAAAATGTTGACTCATATTCAATTCATAGTTCACTAAAAAACCCCTTTTTCATGAAAATTATTTTCTAATCACACTTTTCTGATCCCGTGTTTGTACATTTGACTTGTTAAGCTCAATAGTAGACTTTAAATTTGTTCTTCTTCAGTAATGTTTTCTTAGATTAAACCTATCATTCTAACCTGTTGAGTTCACTTTGGATTTTGAGTTAATCATCCAAAATGTTACATATCCCTCATTTAGTCAGAGAATTCTAATTCATTAGATCTAGCAGGGAACTTGGAGATAACAGAATCTACCTCTCTCATTATATGTTACATGCAAATTAACAATCAATTAATAAACAAGCATCAAGCATCTACTATGTGCCTGTCACTGTGGAAATAAAGACAAAAGTGAAAAGAATTAATGCTTCAAGGAACTTAGAGTCCTGGCAGGGAGGTGGCAGGAAGGCAGGACAGACAGCATGTATAGCTGTTGGCATATACAAAATAAATTCAAATAGATGCAAGACAATATTTAGAAGAAGAAGCTAGCCCCTGAAAGCATTAGTAAAAGCCTCTCATACATGTTGTTTGAACTTAGCTGTGGAGGAAACTAAGGATTCTGAGAGCAGTAGTGAAGAGGGAATGAATTCTAAGAAAGGGAAAATTCAGTGCAGAGGGTGAGAGATGATAAGTGGGCCAGGATGTACACAATAGAAGGCCAGTTTGGTTAGATTTCACTTTTTGTGGTGAGGAAAAATATTCAATAAAGCTTTGAAAGTTGATTGTGGCCAGGTTGTGAAGGGCTTTACATGTCAGACAGAGGAGTTTAACTTTGCTGCTTGATTTGATAGAGTTTATTGAGTAGGGGAGTGACATGATCACATTGCTCTTAGGAAAATCAGTTTGGCAGGTGAGTGGGGGATGGTTTGGATAGGGAAGACACTTGAGCCAAGGAGACCAATTAAGAATCTAGTGCAATAGTCAAGAGATAATGAGGGCCTGAAATAAGGTTGTGGCATGTGAATGGGGAGAAGTTTTATTGATGTCTTAAGTTTTCTCACAACTACGATTTCCCTTTACCAACTCTCCCAGCCCTGCTATTGAATTCTAACCAGTAACAAAGAAAAAAAAAAAAAGAACAGTTAAGCAAAACCAGCTGACAGAATAATTATGCCCAAGAATATAACCCACATTCCACAATTGTAGCCCTCTATCTCTCTACTGAAAGGAGCAAGCTCTATCATTTTACAGATAATGCAACTGATAAGGAGGTGAAGTGACTTGTTCATGTTCACTTGATTGGCAAATAGTGGATGAGAACCAGGTCTTTTTACTCCAAATCCTGTGATCTTTTCATTATGTAATACTGCCTCTTCTTATTCTAGCCCAGTTTAAGGATAATTTCTATAGTGGTTTTTTTACAATTGTTTTTTAAAATACCTCAAAATTATATATATTTTTTTGCTTTTCAAAACACTTTCCAGCAATGAACCCATTGCACATTCATGATATTATTATTGATTAGGTGGAAGAAATTTTATCATCCCTATATTACATGTGACCAAATTAACACAGGTTTAGTAACTTGGCCAATCACCTTTAGCCAGGTAATGGTGGATCCTGTGGACTAGAATCTGGGTCAACTGACTCAGTCAAATATTCCTGCCACTGTGTCGTAGTATAATTACTTCCACATCAGTGGTTAAGGGCCGGGAAGACAGACAAAATTCTTTCATCAAAACTTCAGCTACTTTCAATGATCTATTTTCCTCCCTTTTCTGGCATAACTGAGGAGGACACTGATGCTCTAATTCCAGAGCACAGTGTGGAGTAATAGCACCTTTATTTAGTTCTGTTGGTGAAGTGGGGTGGAGTAGAATTGTTCCATTTAAGTGGATAGTCCAGGTAAATGAAGATTACTACTTTCAACATCAATGAGTTATTTTTTTTAAAAAGGAAAGTTTTAAATGGCATTTTTGGATTTCTTTTTAAAGTGTTTCATGAAATTTCAAAGTGGGAAGGAATTGTAGCAGCTACCTAGTATAATCTATACATGAAAAAGAATCCTGTCCACAAGAAGTATCCACCCACCTTTGCTTAAAACTCTCCAGTGAAAAGAAAGTCATTATCTCCAACGGCAGTCTATTCCACTTTTGAAAAGCATTCATTGTAGGATGTTTTTCTTGATGTTAAGCCTAAATTTGTTTCTTTGTAACTTCCACCCATTGTCCCTGGTTCTACCCCATGGGGCCAAACAAAATGAATCTAATATCTATCCTACATGACAGCCCCAAACAAGTGTTCTTAATAAATAAATGCTGATTGACTGACTGATTGATCTGAAGACAGCTATCATATGTACTTTGCATCTTTTCTTCTCTAGGTTAAATCTGCCTAGTCCCCTCATATAGCATGGACTGAAAGCCTTTCACCATCTCGACTGCCTTCCTCTGTACACTCTGGTTTATTAGTGTCTCTAAGATCTGGTACACAATACTGAACACAATGTACAAGATTTTGTCTAATCACATCAGAGCACCTCAGGTAAGAGATATCGCACATTGACTTTCAAAGCCCAGGATCATCATTAAGAACCCTCCACATGGAGTCCTGGAAAAGACATTGGATCTGGAGGCTGAAGCCCAGAAACTAATCTGTCCTGGGGCACACAAATTGTAAGAATCAGAGAGGGAACTTAAATAGATCTCCTTTCTCCTGAAAAAAAATTGAAGGAGCTGCTTTATAGAGTCTGGAATTCTGTTGTTTAAATCCTATTATTGAGCTGTGATTTAATTCTATCTAGTTAAATTTTTTGAGCATCTCTAATGTACAAAGTAGTCAGCCAACTGGTACTTATTAAGGGGACCTTACTAAGTACTACAATACAAAGAAAAACAAAAGTACAGTCCCTGTCTTCAGGAAGCTCATTTAAATGAGTGAGGCAGTATGTCAATAACTAGGTATGTGGAAACTAGATATTGTAGGAGATGGCCTGAGAGAGAAAAGCCTTAACAACTGTAGGGGTCAGTGAGATAGAGAAAGGTCTGTGGCAGAACATTTTATATGAACCCAGTCCTGAAGGAAAGCAGGGAAACAAAAAGGAGGAAGTGTATAGGGAGACCATTATATCATGGAAGATAGCTATTGCAAATACATGATTGCAGGAGATGACATATTATATTCAAAGAACTGCAAGTCATTGAAAATAGATCATATGAATTCAGGGAGAGGAGTAAAGTGGGAGAAGACTGGAAAGGTAGTAAGGGGCCAAATTATAAAATTTTAAAGTGTGAAATACCAGGTGAGTGGGACTTTGTTCTAGGTACCGACTTCTGAGTAAGGAAGAAACTATATTCTCTCCTCTTTTCAGGAGCTGTAATGCCAGCTATCTAATCAATACTCTAGGCTATAACTTCCCAGATGTGTGGCTGAAAAGTGTGAACTCCTCTTCTGGGGCCACTTTCCAACTAGAGTAGATTGTCTCCCTCAAAGTTTCCAACCAAACAACCTGCTCTCTTACCTGCAGAAGTGGAGCTTAGTAAATGCTGCTCTGCACCATGCCCTTCCCCACAACCAGTTCCTCATAGTCAATTATTTGCCTAAGGAAGAGTTTTGTCAGCTATATAGAGGTAGTCAAATGATTATGTATGAGACCTAGGGGAGTGGGAAGATGCTTGACTTACACATTTTTAGTTCAGATCATTACATAAAGACGCCATTTTCCATATAACTCTCCCTAAAGGGAAAGTTGCTTTTATTAAACAGGGATCTGAGTAGTATGCTTTAGGAACTGATTTGAGTATGTGGAGATATTTGGGCTAACATTCATTGGACTCCAGTTATTGTTCCTTGTGAGTGCTTATGGCAATTTAAATGGCATTGCAATAGAACCTAAGTTCTAAAGGCAGGAATGACTTCAATTTTAGATTTGAAAATATAATACCAATATATTATTTTTTATTTGAAAAAAAAATTAATGAACCTGTGACTCACCTATGGAGGAAACTCCTGGTGAGGAAATTGATTGTTGGGAAGAGAAATCCCCTACTGCCTTATACTTGATTGGATTTTAGTGATAGTGAAAAGTTTAAACCTAATCAATATTGTGATTCCAAAGTATAGTGATAAGTTTAAATCTAATCAATATTGTGATTCTAAAGTGATTAGTATAATTCCATTATAATCTTAATAACAATTAGTAGAATTCATGAGTTTATAAGGATCTCTAACTAAAGCATAAAACTGCTTCTAAGGGAGATTCCAACCCCTCCCCAAGTCCTATTTCCCTTCTATCATAAGATGCTGACCATATGAGTTTCAAGTCCTAGAATGCTGCATCATGTTCTGATATGGTACAAGAATGCTCACCCTTTCCTATTTAAAAATAACCATCCGCCCACCAGATCAGATGAGCCCTGAGATAATGGCCATCGGTATCTCTTAATAAGAGTGTTGTATTTGATTTAGAAATATTCACTCTGTATATAAACCAGGTCTCTGCTGCCTGGCTTTGTCTCTTGCTAGGCTCCAACTATGTAACATGTGTGAGATTCTGGGTTTATCTGGGAGACTTGGCCCTCTTCCAATAAACTCTAAAATTCTACCCTGACTTGGAGAAATTTGGCTTTTTTACATTGTTTATCTAAATTGTCTATATCAGAGTGGTGGGATAAAAATTTCCACAACATGATATTATTCACTAATACTTGCTTTACACATTATCATCTTAGAGACACATGTAGGTTAAGCGATATATCTGGCTCACACAACAAGTATGTGAGTAAGTGTAAGAGTCAAGACTTAAATATGAGATTTTCTGGCCTTGAGACCATCTCTTTATCAAATAAAGTATGGCCACCTTTTCCCTCATATTTTTTTCTTTCTGTCAGGTTGTTTATTGGCTATCATTTCTTTTAGCTACCCAAGTGCTAGTGTCTAGCACTTTTTTCTCTGTCCTTTCTCGGTCTCCTTTTAGAATGCCTATGACCCAGGCAACTAGATGACCAAGAATGATATGCAGAGTAAATATAAGCCAAGTAAGTAGAACAGTTAACAGAGACTGGGTCTTGGAGTCAGGAAGATCTAATTTCAAATATGGCTTTAGTTGTTTAATAACTATGTAACTGTGGGCAAGTAATTTAACCTCTTTTAAAGTTTCCTCATCTATAAAATGGGGATAATAGCACCTAACTCCTAGGGTTGTTGCAAGAATAAAATGAAATAACATTTTTAAAGTGCTTTGCTAACTTTACAATGATCTCTATAAATGCTAGCTATTTTCATTGATAAAAATGGATCTCAGAGAAGGATTTGGCTATGAATAGAGAACATTGGTTTTAAACTAGAGATTTGGTGAGACTAATTGGTTTCTCAGGTCTCCTGAATACCTTCATGGTTCTTGGCAGTGTAAAGTAAAATTGAAGTTTCTAGAAAATGTCCTCTTGGACAACTGGAACATTACTATGCTTCTCATTCTCTCCTTCATGTGCTAACAAACATTTACAGATACAACCTCATGAGATAACAGCTTTAGTAAAAGACTTTGAAAATGATAGACCTATGTGAGAGGTCAGCTAGGGAGCCTTGTGGGACAGAGCAGAAAACAGGACCCTAACTCAACTTTCCATTGTGGTTTATGGGTCATCATGTACTGTCTTTACAACCACCCTATGCAGATGAAAAATACAAAATTGTTCACATGAGAAAAGCGGGGCTCAGAGAAAGAAAGTGACTTGCCTATGATCACATGTTAAGTTAATGATGGCATTATTAGATAAAAAGGTTCCAGTTTAGTCTTACATCATCCATGGATTCCATTACTGCCTGTCTTCAGTCCCTTCTATTGGTTTGGGTGTCTTTACAACTCAGTCAATATTTAGACAGCTGGGAAGCAGAAGTCCTTTTGTAGAAGGCTGGGATGGTGTATTTTGTTTGTTCTAGATGGCACTGTAATCAATGTGAAGACAAATATGAAATTAATTGATCCATCAACTAGCCACATGGGAAATTGTGTTTGTTCAGGAGGGGAAAAGGCCAGAGAAAAGCCACTTCAAAGAGAATTCAAAGCCTATGGTACCTGTTCAAAGCACTACTTAACAGTACTTCATTCCACTCTCCCCAGCTCTCAGCCATGAGTTTGCTTCCCCTTGAATGAATGAATGAAAAGAATCTATTGAGGNGTTATCTATGAAACTATGCCAGTTGAGAGAGAGAACAGTAGCTGGTATGGTGAATGATCCTCTAGATTTAACTCTTCTTTCATGTACAATGTTAGAATTTATGAATAAAGAAAGCCTCTCCATATACATGCCTATTATCCTACTCAAAAATTACCTATCCTTCCTGTTTATTAAACCATTATATTACTACATTCCACTTCATCTTTCCTGCATGAAACACAGTTAAGGTGGAGAGAGCAGTGGATGACATGAAGCACCTGTTTTAACTAAGCTTATCTGTCTTTCATTTCATATAGAGATCAACAACTGGCAAATAAGGAATAAACAAATCCCTGCTCCACTCTCATTCTATCCACTTTGTTCTCTCAATCTACAATTTAATTTGTCTTCTTGGTTTACTATTTAGTCACTGGATTCCTGCATGTTCTGCTCATGGCTCCCATCCTCCACATAAAATATAGTGAGAATAGAATAGAAAAGGGAAAAGTTCAAATGGTCTATTTGGCATCACTGGTAAGCAAGCTTACATGCCTAAGCAAGGGAAGACTGAGCATATCTGGGTAAGCTGCATTTTGAAAGAACTTCAACACATATCAATGGTCAATGCTTTGTAGTAGTCATTTCAACCAGTGGTCATATTTCCAGGGACCATGCCTAAACCCCCAAACCATTGGTCATAGTCTTCCCTGGAGATTCTTTATTGTCTCTCCTGTATTTTTATTCACTCTGTAAAAAAAGTAAAAATATTTATCAAGTACATAAAATAATAATAGTAGCTAGGTGTGTATGGTACCTTGCAAAATATCTCATTTGATCTTCACAACAATACTAAAGTGGGGGGGGGGAGGGTAGGTATTTTTTATCCTTATTTTTATAGAAGACTCAAACAGAATAATTTATTTGCCCAGAGTCACACAGCTGATTAGTATCTGAAGTTGGATTTGAATTCAGATCATTCTGATTTGGGCCCCACATTGAATAACATGCCATCTAACTTCTATATGGAAAGTGTTGGTATAATTAAAAATATAAATGAGAAATGGCTTTTGCCTTCATAAAGCTCACAATGTAGTTCACTTAATATTCTACTCAATTAAGCAACAAGTATTTAATTTAAGTACCTAGACATTCCTGATAAGAGGAACAAAGCTAAAAAGAAAATCTGAGGATCAAATTCAAAATTCAAAAGCAACTTTAAAAAGCAAAGAGAAAAATGAAAACTTAAGGGATTCAATAATATTAAATTGACTGCATTCCTACTTGGGAAGGTGAAAAGCTACTTAAGATATTTATGATACTAGAAAAACTTAGGGTACTTAAAGAACTCAAGATACTTAAGGTACTTAAAATATTTAAGAACTTTGTCACCAATAGGACAGTGAGGAATACACATAGAAGGAAGAGAGCAAGTTAAATAGGATGGTATGACGTTCAAATAAGATTAAATAACTAAATAAGAAATGAGAAAGGAAAAATTGGCAGAAAAAGCAGAGATAGAAAGGGATAAAGGATCTCCCATGAAGATATATGTAAGAATCAATACAGTGGAGGAAAATATGAGGGGAGGGTTTGGTGGGAAATGCATGGACCTTACTATCATCAAAGCAGGAATAACATGTACTCTCAGGCAGCTATAGGAACAAATCATACCTGACAGGGAAATATAAGGGAAGAAGCAATAAGACAAGGGAGTGAATGGAAAAAAGAGAATGAATTGGGGTAGACAGTAGGCAGAATCAAAGTTTTTGTGAATAGTGAAAGGCTGAAAGGAGAGAGGAAAAAAAATGGAGAGGGGGGTGAATGGGATGGGGAGAAACACCCAGTTAGAAATCCTAACTATGAACATAAGTAGAATGACATCACCCATAAAACAGAAGAGGCTAGCAGAGTGGTTTAAAAAACAAAACCCCACAATATGCTATCTACTAGAAACACATTTAAAGTAGGGAAACACACACAGAGTAGAGGTAAGGGGCTGGAGAATATTTTATTATGCTTCAGCTAAAGTAAAAAAAGCAGGGGTAGCAATCATGATTTCAGGTAAAGCGAAAGTAAAAATTGATCTAATTAAAAGATATAAAGAAGGAAATTACATTTGATAAAAGGTAACATAAGCAATAAACAATACCAATACCAAATACATATGTACCAAATGACAAAGCAACCAAATTCCTAAAGAAGCCATAATATGAGTTACACAAGTAAAAAAGGAGTAAAACTATACTTAAGGAGCACATTCAACTTTCCCCTCTATGAACTAGATAATGCCAACCAAAAAATAAAGAACAAACCTAAAGAAGTAAATAAAATTCTAGATATTTTTAATATGATAGACATATGGATAAAACTGAATGGGAATAGAAAGAAATATGACTTTTTCTCAGAAGTATGTGGCACCTTCACAAAAAATGACCATATAATAGGGCACAAGAAACTCATCCAAAGGTGAAAAGCAGAATCTATTGAATGCATCCTTTTTAGATGATTGTGTAATAAAAATTATATTAAACAAATGACTTCATAAAGTCTAAAAATTAATTTGAACTAAAACTTTATCCTAAAAAATGAGTGGTTTGGGGTCAAGTCCCAACAAAAAGTCTGAGACATTTCCTTGCTGTGTGACTCTGTGCAAGCCACTTAACCCTCATTGCTTTCCCCTTACCATATTGATTCTAAGACAGAAGGTAAAGGTTTAAAAAAAAAGAATGAATGAATGGGTCAAAGAACAAATTATAGAAATGATCAATAATTTCTTTAGAGAATGAAAATGAAAATGAGGCAACATACCAAAATCTATGAAATGTAGCCAAAATAGTAATTTGAGGAATTTTTCTATCTACAAAGGATTGCATCAATAAAATAGAGAAAGAGGAGAACAATGAATTGAACATGCAGCTAAAAAAACTGGAATACAAAATTTTAAATTCCCAATTAAACACCAAGTCGGAAATCCTGAAAATCAAAGGAGAGATTAATAAAAATTAAAAGTAATAAGACTCTTGAACTACTAAATAAGACAAGGAGCTAATTTTATTAATAAACCAAAAAACAGACAAACCATTGGTTAATTTGATTTTTAAAAATAAGAAAAGCAAATTACCTGTTTCGAAAATGAAAAAGGCATATTCACAAGCAATGAAGAAAAAATTAAAGCAATCATTAGGAATTACTTTATCCAACTATAGACCAATAAATCTGACAATGTAAGTTAAAAAGATAAATAGTTAAAGAATCATAAATTACCAAGACTAACAGAATAGGAAATAGAATATTTAAACAATTTCATTTCAGAAAAAAAATTAACAAAGCATCAACAAATTCCCTATGAAAAAAATCCCAAGGGCCAGATAGATTCACAAGTGAATTCTACCAAACATTCAAAGAAAATTTAACCCTAATTCTATAAAAACAGTTTAGAAAAAAACAGCTGAGGAAGAAAATCTATTAAATTCCTTTTATGACATAAATGTGGTCCTGATACCTATACTAGGAAGAATAAAAACTGAGAAAGAAAACTATAGGCCAATCTCCCTAATAAATATGATGAAAAATTTTAATTAAAGTACTAGCAAGGAGATTATAGCAACATAGGATCATACCAGTATTTTATGCCAGTAATTCAGAGGGAGTTCAATATTAGGAAAACTATCAGCACAATTGACCCTATCAATAGCAAAACCAACAGAAACCAGATGATTATCTTAATGAATGAATGCAGAAAAAGATTTTTTTTACAAAATACAATATCAATTCCTTTTTTAAAAATTTAGAGAACAATCTAATGAAAGAAGCATCCCTTAAAAGGATAGATGGCATCTCTTTAATACCATCAGCAAGCATTATCTTTATGAAGATAAGCTGGAAGCTTTCTCAGAAAGTTCTGGGTTGAAGCAAGGACCCATTATCACTGCTGTTATTCAATATTGGGCTTGAAATGCTATCTGTAGAAATAAGAGAAGAAAAAGAAATTGAAGAAAAAAAATAGACAAGGAGGCATATGAATCATCAGCATTCTTATATACTATCAACAAAGTCCAACAGTTAAAGTTAGAAAGGGAAATTCCATTCAAAATAACTGAAGACAATGTAAAATCCCTGGAACTCTACCTAAAAGAAATCCAGGAATTATATGAACATGATTAGAAAACACTTTTGGCACAAACACAGTCAAACCTGAACAACTGGAAAATCAGTAATTTTTCATAGATAGGTTGAGCCAATATAACAAAAATGACAATTCTACCTAAGTTAATTTACTTATTCAGTGCCCTACCAATCAAAGTGCCCCCAAATTATTTTATATAACTAGAGGATTGTAAAAAAATAATCTCAAAGAACAAAATATAAAGAACATCAAGAAACGTAATGAGGAAAAAATATGAATGAAGGTGACTTAGACAAACAAAATCTACTTAAAGCCCAGTATTCATCAAAACCACCTGTAACTAAGAAATAGAGTGGTGAACCAATAGAATAAATTAGGTAATCAATCCACAGTAGTAACTGACCACAGTAACCTAGTATTCCATAAATCTATAGATTCATGCTTTGGGGAGAACTTAATATTTGACAAAAAAAGTGTTTAGAAAACTTGAAAAGAGGTTGGCAAAAACTAGGGATAGACATCTCATATCATATACAAAGATAAAAGCAAAATGGATACATGACCTAGAAATAAAGACTGATACCATAAACAAATTAAGGGAGCACAAACATTTATAGATAAAGAAAGGATTTATGATCAAACTAGACACAGGAAACATTAGAAAACATAAAATAGATAATTTTAAATTAAAAAAGGGTTGTAAAAAAATCAATGCAAACTAATATTAGAAGGGAAACTAAATTATAAAAAGTATCTATGACAAAGGCTTCATTTCTCAAATATATAGAGAATTGGTTCAAATATGTAAACATATAAGTCATTGTAGTTGATAAATGGTCAAAGGATATGAGCAAGCAGTTCTCAGATAAAATCAAAGCTATTCAAAACCATATGGAAAAATGTCCTAAATCACTCTTGATTAGAGATATTTAAATCAAAATAATTATGAGATACCACTTCACATTTCTCAAATTGGCTAATATGATGAAAATAGAAAATGATTAATGCTAGAGGGAATGTGGGAAAATTGAGAAAGATACATACTGTTGGCGGAGTTGTGAACTAATACAATCACTCTGGAGAACAATCTGGAACCATGCCCAAAAGCCATAAAACTATTCATAACCTTTGACACAGGAATACCATTATTATGCCTATAAACCAAAGAGATCAAAGATAAGGGAAAAGGACCTTTTGTATAAGTCTTGTATAAAAATATTTATAGCAACTCTTTTAGTAGTGGCAATATACTGGAAACTAAGGGAATACCTATCAATTGGGAATTGGCCAGATAGTTGTAATGGAATACTATTGTGCAATAAGAAATGTTAAGCAGGATGATTTCAGAAAAACTTGGAAATACATATTATCTGTTGCAAAGTGAAGTGGGCAGAACCAGGAGAATGATGTGTAGAGTAACAGAAATAATGTTCGATGACCAACCAACCAACCAACCCAAGGACTAAATTATTATTAGCAATACAAAGATCCAAGATATACCAAGAGACTCAAAATGATAAATGTTATCCTCAGTCATAGAAAGAATTGTCAGTTTGAATACATATTGAACCATGCCATTTTTCACCTCATTTCCTTCATGAGTGCTTTCTTGCATGCGCGATATATGTCTTCTTTCAAAATATGAGGAATGTGGGAACATGCATTGCATAATAGCACTGGAATAACATATCAGCGGATGGTTTATATCCTAAGTAAAGGGAAGGGGAGAGAATTTGGATTGCAAAATATCAGATTGTTCAATTTTTTTTAATTGTTTAAAATTTTTCTATATGTTATTGAAAAATTAGAGGAATAAAGTAGAAAAAGAAGGCTATTGCATAATCTAGTTAAAGAGGTGATTAGGGTCTAATCTAGGGGTGTGCCTGTGTAAATGGAGAGAGGTAAGAGACTCACTCTGAAGAGAAAGCAGACAGGGAGAAAGAGAACCAGGAGAAGGTAGAATTATGAAAATCCAGAGAAGAGAGGGTATACAGGAGAAGAAGGTGTTCAACAGCGTCAAAAGCTGCAGAGAGATCAAGAAGGAAGAGGATCAAGAAAAGATTATTAGTTTTGGATATTCAGAGATATTGGCTAACTTTGGAAAGCCCCAGGGAAGGGTGTAAGAAAATTTTAACTCAAAGTCACTGAGGAAGACTTAATGAAACTGCCCTAAGCAGAAGTGGTGTCCATCAGGTCCCAAACTTCTTCCTCAGATTGTTGGAGATGGAAGGACTGACTTGTACACAGCACACCACCCCTTTTTAAAAAATTACTTAGTATCAGAGTTGTAATCAGACCTGAGGTCTCCCAATTCTCAGGCCAATGATTTGCAGGCAAGTTGTTAAAAGTTCATTTTCCCACACTCAAGACCTTCTAGAGCAGTGGTCCCTGATCTCAGGAGTCAGGTTAAGCAGTTATGAAAGAGTTTGAGGGAGTTTGAAGATGCCTGGGGGGAGAGGCAGCCCTGAGATTTTCCACATGTACTTTGACTCCAAACTAACTCTTCCTCTACTGGTTTTGGGGAGGAAAGTTGATATGCAAGAAATGTACAATTCTTGGTTAAAAGAGTAGCCACTCCACTTTCAATCTGGTGTGCCTGTGGATCACTCTTCCTTGTGCCCACACTTCGAATCATCACCCTGGAGCTCTTGACCTTGGACTTGTTTTTTTGTTGCTTTTTTTTCACTCCTTCTGGAAAATCCACTCTCCTGACCTTAACCCCTTGCATTGTGAAGTTGAGGTGGGGATAGGAATTGGAGTGTCTGACTCTTCCCCATAAATTGCCTCATAGCTTTTTCTCCTGAACTGCCTAGCATATTGTTGCCCCCTTTCTCTGGTAGAATCACTTGCTCCCAATTCTACTTTCACTATTCTAGTTCCCATACCACCATAGCTCTATTCTGCCTTCTTTCTTGGAGTCATAGTCATTGTATTCACTCTCTCCTCACCTATTAAGTTTTTCCTCTCTAGGCTAATTTCCTTCCCTTCAACAAATATTCCCCCTAGGTACAAACTCTGATCTCTCAGGTCTGGTTTTAGGTTCTGATGCTGCCCCTCAAAGAACTATTTTAAAAGGCTAATTATGGGGGGCAGCTGGGTAGCTCAGTGGAATGAGAGTCAGGCCTAGAGATGGGAGGTCCTAGGTTCAAATCTGGCCTCAGCCACTTCTCAGCTGTGTGACCCTGGGCAAGTCCCTTGACCCCCATTGCCTACCCTTACCGCTCTTCTACCTTGGAGCCAATACACAGTATTGACTCCAAGACGGAAGGTAAGGGTTTAAAAAAAAAAAAAAGGCTGATTATGAAAGAACAGGAAGAAGAACACAGACTAAGGGCTATCTAGGTATAAGGGAAGGAGAGATCATTTCTAGATAAAAGATTAGCAAAGAAGGCTTCACGAATATGACATTTGAACATCTTGAAGGATGAGAAGGAAATGGAAAGGTGGAACTGTAAGAAAGGACTCTTTGGGCAGAGGAAACGATATGAACAAAGGCACAGAAAGAGGAAACTATGGTGGTAGTATAGTGTAGTAAGAAAATGGGACTTGCATAACAGAGTCATGTCCAAAAGGCTCTGACCTAGAAAGCAATTGATAATTTGCAAACACTCCTAGGTATCTATTTCCCCTGAAAACTTGGTACCTACTGCTCTAGGGGAAGATGATAGAGGGAGTATTCTAGGATGGAAATAAGGATTTATATAGTACCTTTTATGTGCCAGATACTGTGCTAAGAAGTTTTTTTTTTTTCAATTACCTCATTTAATCGTCACAACAACCCTGAGATGGAGGTAATATTATTAATCCCATTTCATATTGAGGAAATTGAGGCAAACAGAGATTAAGTGACTTACATAGCTAGTGCTGGAGGCTAGAATTGAACTCAAGTCTTCCTCAGCCTAAGCAGAGCAATCTATCCCTTGTTCCACCAGGTAGTTGCCTCGCAGAGGAATAGGAACATAGAATTATAGACTTAGAACTGGAAGGGAGCTTGGAATCCATCTATCCCAGCCTCCTCTTTTACAGAGAAGACTCCGAGACATTAAATAACTTGCCCACTATTTGTAAAGTACATCATAGGCAGAACTGAGGATTTCCTGACTAGCTCCAGCACTTTTATGTGGTCTGAGTATTGGCTTAAGACTGCAAAGGTAGTATGTGGCAAATTGGGGTGGGGCATAGAACATTCCAGTCATTTCCCCAGAGGAAAAAGAAATAGATTCTGAGCCTAGGAAACAAGAAAAGGAACCCTGATAATAACAGATAGAGTTTTCAAAGAAAAAAATATATAAAATGAAAAAAATAATCTAAACATAACATATAAGAATAATAATTCCTAACATTTATAAAGAGCTTACTATGTACCAGACACTATGCTAAACACTTACAATTACAACTCATTTGATCCTCACAACCACCCAGAAAGATAGGTGCTTGCTATTATTATTGTTATTTTACAAAAGAGGGAACTGAAGCAAATAGAAGTTAATGACTTGCCCTTGATCCCATAAGTAGAAAGTGCCCAAGGGTGGATTTGAATTTGACTCTTCAAGATTCCATGTTTATCTAATCTAATTTATCTAATTCTACCATTTATGTTTTGAAAGTCTTCTTCATTCTGCTTCCAGAGAGGACACATTGCAGAAACAATTTCCCCATGTTAGAAACATAAATCTTGGAGAAGTTGTTATTTTAATCTACTCTGGGAATAATCATTGATGAAGTTGCCTTTATTTAAAAATAAGTGCTAAGTTATGCTTTTCTATGTCCTTATGAAATTCAGTCCTAACTAGATATTTTACTCTTCAATTACCCATGTTTAGCTGTTCTGATAGGAAGGATCAATCAAGCTCAACTGAATTCCCATTTAGAAGTTCTCAGAAAATTGTTAAGGATTTGATGTCTTAAGAATATGCAAAGGAATAACAATTATCATCTGAAAAAACACCAGTGTTAAATTTAAAGATGATAGAACTGTGTTCAGACCCTAGCTGAGTTTCTAACTGACTCATTGACCCTGAAATCCTGAAACAATTATATTCTCCTTTCTTTCATAGTCAAACTCCTAGAAAAATCTGCCTTCACCTGTTCTCCACTTTCTCACCTTCCCCTTTTTTCTTCTCTTCTAATCTGGCTTCATTTCCCACCACTTGACTAAAACTACTCTCTCTGAGGTCACCAATGTCTTTTATTATTCAATCTATTATGGCTCTTTTTTTTAGTCTTCATTAGCCTTGACTTCCCTGTGCTTGTTGACATTGTTGAACACACCACATCTGGAAACCCTTTCCTCCACCAATTTCTATGACACCACTATTTATTTGTCTTCCTATCTGTCCAACAGACACTTGGTGGTCTCCTTGACCACTCCAACAACTATACATTGAGGTACTCTGGGTCTCTCTTCTAGATTTCTCTCCTCATTTCTGTCTCTACTCTCTCTTGGTAATCTTAGTTCCTGTTAATTCTGCTATCATGTCTATGCAGAAAACTACCTAATTTATATCTACAACTTTCATTTCTCTTCTGAACTACAATCACATTTACTATTTTTAGTAGTTACTAATCAGTTTTACTAATTTAGTAATTACTATTTTATTTATTTCTTCATTTGGACATCCAACTCAACTTGTATCAAGTTGTACTAAAATTGAATATGTCCAGCACAGAACTCAATATCTTACCCCTATATACTCATTCCTCATTTTTTTTCAGTCACTACAGTCTTTCTAGTAACCATGGCTTCCAGAGCAGAAGTAATCTCACCTCTCCAAAGCCTAACCTCTATAACTAAACAGTTGCTATATCTTAGTTCTATTTTCTCAGCATCACTTGTTTATAGCCTCCCTTTCTAGTCATGCCACTTCAGCCCTTATCTAGACCTTCATTATCTGTCACTTGAACTATGGCAGTAGCCTTCCAAATGGTCTCCAGGCATGCAGTCTCTTGACAGTTGAATCTTTCCTTTGCTATCTACCTAATCTGAACTTGTGTCTTCTCTGCTCAAAAAGTTTCCATGGCTGCTACCCTTTGCCTTTTGCACAAAGTAAAAATATCTCTGTTTAGCATTGAAAGCCCTTTACAACCCAACTCTAGTCCATGTTTCCAGACTGATTTCCTTCTAATGCTCTCCAGGCAGACTGGATTACTGATTTACTAATTCCTGGATAGAATATTCCAATTCCAGCCTCTGTGTCTTTGTCCAAACCAGGACTCTTCTCTCTCTTCATGTCTCCTGGAATATTGTTTTTTAAAACCTTACCTTCCATCTTAGAATCAATACTGTGTATTGGTTCGAAGGCACAAGAGTGGTAAGGGCTAGGCAATGGGGATTAAGGGACTTGCCTAGAGTCACACAGGAAGTGTTAGAGGCCACATTTGAACCCAGGACCTCCTGTCTCTGAGCCTGGCTCTCAACCCAGCTGCTCCCCTTCTGGAATATCTAGATCCCATTAAGGTTTAGCTCAAGGACTACTTCCTTTAAGAAGCCTTTCTTATATGCCTCAGTTGTTAGTACCCTTCCACATTCCCAAACACTATGTATTTATTTTTTTATATTTCCTCTATTCATTTATTTGTGAATACACTATTAATCTTCAGTGGAATGGAAGCTTCTAGAGAGCAGGGACTGTCTTGCTTTTGTCTTCATATCTGCAGCACCTACTATAGTGCCTGACATAAAGCAGATCCTTCATTAGTGCATGTTTTGTGGTTTGATGATTTCTTTGAGCTTCAGTTTTTGCTTGGATCAAATTGAAGTTTGGATCAAATTGTCTTTGAAAGGTCCCTCCCAGCTCCCCAGTCTCAGAGTCCTACTGGCAATCCCTCCCAGATTCCTTGTGAAATGCTTCATCAACCTTCCAGCTCCCTGGAAATATGAACTTGTTTGTTTGGGTTACAAGAAAGTCAGCAATTTTGTTTTATTTTATTTTTTAAGTACAAAGAAGGGACTGATACGTGCCCAGAAAAAAAACAAAACAAAACAAAAATGCTTCCAAGAGGGTCAAACATGCAGCAAGGCAGCCTTCCTTTCCTGCCCCTCCCTCCCTTCCCTTTCCCCTTCCTCTCCTTCTGGAGCTCCTGTTTAACTTGAGAACCCGCCTGTACAATTACATCACACACAGGGATCTGGAGGCTAAGGTCGGTGTTTTAATGGCACATACAAGGTAGGGAACACGTGGATGTTAAGGAGCAGACACCTGCCGGCAGCTGGTGGTGCTCATCTGCATCTGCAGCAAAGCAGTTTGTTGCCACACGAACCCCATCTGCTTTCAGCATAGCCACAGCGACTTTGGCAGAAACAACTGCAGGCAGTTAGCCCCCTGGTCCGACCTAAGGGGAGAGATTTCCACAGTTACTTTTCGCTATCTTAGGATCCCAGTCCGGGCGGCACTGAAATCGGATTCACAGGATCGCTCCCACCCCCTATTACCAAGAGCACAGTCACAGGACTAAACAGAGTGGGTGCACACCCACCTGGAGGCCAGTGTAAGGCCGATGCTGATGAGGACAACAAGCTACAATTACATCCTGAGAGGGCTTTCCAGTGGCCTTTTAGGACAGGGGGCGGGCGGGGAGGGCTGTCGCCAGGCGGGGACTGCCTCCACCGCCCCACCTTGCCTCTCTTGACTTTCTCCCTTTCCTAGCCCTCTCTGGGAATCCGTAGGGATGATCCAAGTCCTCCGGGAGATCCAGGGGATGGTTAGAGACGATAGCCCTGGCAAACTGCCCAGTTTTCATACTGCTCAGGAAGGTCCTCTACGCCTTAGGATTGTTGGGCAAAGATCCCTACATTGGAAGCACAGAAGGCTTTTGCAGTTGAATGGCCAAGTCTGAGGCTGAACTGCGCAAAACCTAGGTTTCTTGACATCTCATTCAGTTCTTTCTCCACTCTACTTTGCCATTCCTGATGAAGGCCTGCCTCATGTTTGATACCATTGTGAGTAACTAAGAAAGGATGGTGCACCACACTCATCAGCTACTGGGGATAAAGGCTGGCACCCCTAGAATGCGCTTTTCCCAGAAAGGCTTGGATAGGAGAAGTGCTGGCCCTTGGGGTGATTATCCTGAAGAAAGAAAGCTAGCATACAAGCAGTTCAGTTTCCCCTGGAGTCCTAGGAATGGGTTGGAGCTCAGGTGGTCAGGAAGCTGCAGAGGTTCTCTGGAGTTGAGTCAGGGAAGAGCTGTGAGGTGTAGACCTCAATTAGTATAAACCTAGACTTTACCAGAGAGCAGATGACCTTGGTTCTTGGTTCTCTCCTAAGCAGACATCCTCTAGGTGGGTGGAGATAAATACTAACTGTCTGGGACCATTTTCTCTCTTGGAAATCTGCTAAAGGCTCTGCTTCTAGAGCACCAAGCACTCCCTGCTGAATGTAGAGGCCATTGGAAGCTCACAGAATTTACAGTTTCTATTATTACAATGTTTAGAACTTGTAGCCTTTTCTGCACGTGATAAAGCAGAGTCACTAGCTTATGTCCTGACAGGGAGCTCAGAAAGTTCCATAAAGGAATTTTTTTCCTTTCTGCAATTCTTATCTAACCTCCCATTTTATATTTTCATTGCTTTCCATTGAATCATGCAAATGAACAGGCAGGAAATATTCTTGCAAAGTGGGTTCAACTTTTCTCTAAAAGTGTGCTATCCAGAAAAGAAAAACTGTACTCATGGACAAAGCAGAAAGAAAGGACTAGAGCTATGAATCTTCATTCCACAACTGAATGATAGGCAAGATGTTACAATGGAAAATATCCTGGCTCTGGAGTCAGAGGTTCTGGGTTTAAATCCCAACTCTAAACCTTGCTACCTTTGTGACCTTGGGCAGGTCACAATCTCTAGGGGCCTAAATGTTCGGATTTGTAAAATGAGGGAATTGGATTTGATCTAAGTTCCCTTCTAGTTCTAAGTACAAGACCACTGATCTAGTACACAAATACTTTATTAATCTGCTCACTCTTCACTTTCTCAGACCTGATCATCCCCATGCCTAAAATTTCCCAACCTGCCCTAGATACAATGTCCTCTTACCAAAAGTATGACTTGGCAGGAAGAATTTTTGTGGGCCTTCAGAATTCACTTTCACTTGGGTCTGTTTCGCATCTTCAGCCTGAGAAATGAGTATATCCTCTTCTGCTGGTTTCTCAGCTGTGACCTGGGCAGTCAAGAAGAAAAGGGCAAAGAGAAAGCAGAGAGACTTCATGGTTGCAGCTTGGCTAGAGCCTAATGTTTCTGGGAAAGGTACTGAACTTCTCTGAACATTTCAGATGAAGAGAGCCCATATCTATATTTATACAGGACCCTCAGCCTCAGATTCTCTAAGAGGAGGGAGTCTTGTCCCTTTGAAGTTCCTTTGATCTGTTCCCACTACCCTTCTTGGCTATCTGGAATTCATTCAGGATATATTTGTGATAATGCCTCTAATTTCCCATTTGTGTGATTCCTTATCTCAATATGGAGGCACAGCTGTGCATTCTTTGTTCTTTCTAAGTTGGACACAGGTGCATCCTCTTTTCATGAAACTTGTAGTTCATTAGGTCAAACTTCTGGTCGAGTGCCATGTTTACTAGTGAGTGAGCTTGTAGCATGAGCTAGAGGGGATCATAGGGGAAGTGGAATGATAATAGCTAGCTAGCATTTCTATAGCAAGGTTTCAGAGTGCTTCATATATATTTCATTTGATTATAATAACAACCACATGATGTTCATGCCATTATTATCCCTATTTGGAAGATGAAGAAGCTAAGAAAGGTTTAAGTGAATTATCTAAGTTCACATAGCTAGTAAGCTTCAGAGACAGGATTTGAATGTAGATCTTTCTGACTCTGAGTCCCACACTGTATAGGAACCTGAGATCCAGGGTTCTTTCTTTCACTTAAGAATCTGTTGATTTTCCTCAAGTCACTGAATCCTGCCTATGTCAATTTCCTACACTGTAAAGTGAGTATAGCTTACTCACTTTACATTCATAATTTGGGAAGTCATCACCAAAAACAGACAAAAAATTGATGCTCAAAAAAGTTTATGTTCTACTAGGGTATAGGATAACTAAATAGATAATTATGTGCAAAATAATTTGAGAAGGAAGCAGTAATAGTCAATAACAGGCAACCACAAAAAAAATACCAAAACGCAATCCTGGCTCCTGAGGAGATCATCCTCTATTGAAGAAGGCAACATGCAAATAGCAATGGACAAACAAGCTATATACAAGATATACAGGAAATAATCAACAAAGAGAAGACAGTAGAATTAAGAGGTTTTGAGAAAAGCTTCCTGTAGAAGGTGAGCATATCTGGGACTTAAAGGAAGTTAGAAAACATAAGGGGAAAAGAAAGAGAGAGAACATTCCAGGTAGTGGGGGTGGGGAGGGAGGTAGCCAGAGAAAATGCCTAGATCTGAGATGTAGGTCAGTGTAACTGGACCAAAGAGTACTTGGCGATTAGGTAGTGGAAAGGTATAAGACTGGACAGATTATAAGGCTTTGAATGTCAGAGGATTTTATTTTTGATACTGGAGATGGCAGGTAAGTCACTGGATTTTATTAAGGGGGAGTCATGATTAGACCTGCATTTAGGAAAATCCCTCTGGTGACTGAACAGAGGGTGAATTGGAGTGAGGAGATGCTTTTGGCAAGCAGATTAGGCATCAAACTATTAATAGTCCGGACAGGAGATAACAAGAGTCTAAACTAGTGGCACTCATGTCATAGGACAGAAGGGAGCATATTTGAGAGATGTTGCAAAGGTGAAAGAAATAGATCTTGGTAACAAGTTGGATATAGGGAGGGATTATAGTGAGGAGTTGAAGATGACACTGAAGTTGAAAATCTGGGGAACTGGGTACCCATGACATTAATAGAAAATTTTGGAACTAGGGAGTATTAAGAGGGAAAATTAATGAGTTCAGATTTAGAATGTTGATTTTAAGACATCTGCTAGAATCCTCTTCTAGATGTCTTAAAAGCAGTTGGAAATATGAGGCTGCAGGTCAGCAGAAAGGTTAGGATTGAAAAAATAGAATTGAGAATCATTAATATAGAGGTGATAGTTAAATCCAAGGAAGTTGATGAGATTCCCAACTAAAAAAGTACTAAAGAAGAGCCCAGAATAGAACTCTGTGGGATACACACACTTAGTGGGAGGGGTCTGGATGAAGATCCAGTAAAGTAGATTTGAGAAGGAGCTATAAAGTAGATAGAAAAAGAACCAGGAGAGAATGATATCCCAAAAACTTCAGAAAAAATATATCAAGGAAAAAAGTTTGATCAAGAGTATCAAAAGCTATAGAAAAAAAAGAATAATACTGATTAAGAAAAGGTCATTGATTTGGCAATTAAAAGATAATTGATAGCATGAGAGAGAAGTTTTAGTTGAGTGATAAGATCTGAAGCTAAATTATAAAGTTAAGAAGAGAGTGAGAAGAGAGGAAATGGGAGAACCTAATATAAATGGCCATCTCAAAGAGTTCAGCCACAAGGTAGAGAAGAGATATAAGATGAGTACATGAGACAATTAAAGACTTTTTGATGATGGGGGAGCTATGAACATGTTCATAGGGAGTAGGAAAGCAGCCAGTAGAAATGGAAAAGCTGAAGATAAATGATAGAGTGGAGATAACAGATGGGGTATTTTTGCTGAAGGATATGGGATTAATAACCAGAGAGAACAAGAAAGGCTATAAGAAATGTCACCTTAAACTCTGAAGGATACTATGGATTACTAGAATCAACAATGATAGAGGAGTGTATTCCAGATACAATGTAATTTCATATAATGTAGTTCAAGTCCTAGTGACTAAAATGCATCAAGTGACACAAATTTATCCTTCCCCAAAAGCATTTAGTAATTTCTTACTGCAACCCTTAAGAAAAGAAGAAAACATGTAAATGGTAGATGGTATAACAAATTTCAGGGAAAGCATATAGCCAATTTGTATGGAATCTAGATTTCTTTAGGGGGAATGATATGAAGGGATAATCAGTATTATCCAGTTCAAATTCACATGGGACAGATCACTATATTGCTAAGAGCAGGAAAAATAAACTCAAGAAAAGTTTTATATTGCATCTAACAACTCTTGTTCAAAGAAGTTTACTTAGTAACAACAAATTGACAAAAAAATTAATATAAGTAAACAGGAATAAAAACAACTTTAAAAAGGCATCTACTTATATACTTTAAAGAAAGAACTCCCTATTTTTGAGCTTATGTTTTGATAATGCATTATCTTGTAAGCACAAATCTAATTAAATAGTATTTTCCCACTTGCTTCTGTCATATATTGGTTAGTATTTTAAAGGACTGGCATAGCATTTACACTTAATTAAAGCTTTGTAATTAGCCATACTAAGGATTTTATTGCTAAGAGTATAGTATGATAATTATCTCATTGTTGGGGATCTGAGTCCATGGAACTCAATAAATTCTATTCCAACATCCTATTGTAAGGGTTAAATTGAGAGTTTTGGCAAAGTAAGAGAGCAGCTTTTGATAATTTAACAATTTAGTTTAATTAAAATAGAGATAGTAAATGAATATAGTAAAATGAATATAGTAAAGGAATTAAATATAGGAAAGAGGTAGAGAAAGAAAATTTCCTAATGTCTATACTAGTTATCCTATAACTGCCTATAAACACCTATAATTAATACCTAAAATTGCCTATATATACCTACCTATAACTGCCTATAACTACTGCTAATAACAACCACCCCACAAAGTTCCAACCCAATCCAGTTCAATCAAAACCAAACCAATCAATGTTTAATCCAACTCCAATTAGGTCTGTCAATGAAGACCAGCCACCTCCCAAAACAGAAAAGGTCAGAAAGTCCTCTAAAGGCTAAAGCCAAAAAAGCCTCTAAAGCCTAAAGCCAAAAAGCCCTCTTAGTAAGCTCAAGCCTGCCTATTATATTCCAGCAACTAAATGTCAACCATCAACTCATGCCCAGCAGCCAACTTCCCCCAAAACTGCCAGCCCTGTCAGCAACTGACTGCCTGACCAACTGATGACCCTTTTAAACCCTTCTTCTCTATCATTCCTCCTTCCTGTCTCTATGGTTTCTCCTTCCTCTCTCTATGGTTTCTACTCCCTGTCACTGTGGGCTGGTTAATCTCTATACATTTCTATGGTAAGAGGACTTCCAGGTCCCTCATTAAATTTAAAAAAAAAGAATAAAGAATTCCTTTTTACATCATCTTGAATAAAAAAAAATGATCAAGTTATTCATAGCTTAGACCCTAAGATTCCACTCTTAGGCATATGAATCAAGTCAAAGACATAAAGGTCTCAAAAATACCAAAGTAGCCAAAGCAGTATTTTTTTGGCAGTGAAAGACTAGAACATATGGTCATTAACTGGAGAATGACTGAATAAACTGTGGCATATGTATTAAATACAATATTATCGTTCCATAGGAATCAATGAATTTGAGGAATTTCAAGAAATACAAAATATATACAAATACACATGATATACATATGATAACTGTTGTGAGGAAGATTAGATTAGGTATTGATTAAGTATTGATTAAGGAAGTACATAGCAGGAAGGAGCTGGAGCTGGGAATTCCAGGTTGGAATGAAGGAGGAAGAAGTGGGACTGTGCCCTGAGTGAGGACTCCATTAGTGGTGGGCAAAAACTGTTGCCAGCCTGGGAAACCTCAGAGCAAAGGACACCTTGCATCCTGTTTTCCCCTGGGATCCTGTGTGGTGTGGCATCTAGCAAAAGGACAAATCTACAGAGCCAAGGGAGGAGGAGAAGTTTGAGTTCTGGTGAACAGTGCTTCAAGCAAAAACCCTCTCTACCTGGTACCTGAGACAACTTTAGCTCCTGGCATCCAGAGATCATCAGTGGATTGCAGTGAGAATCCCAAAGCCACAAAAGACCAGCTGTACTCAAGCCTGGCAGGTTCTAGGTTTGAGGCAGAAACCCAGAGACTCCATTTTGTAAAAAGGAAGATTTAGGTATTTATAGATATATATTAAAATATGTGGCCGCCAGGAATCAACAATTCAGGTTGATTCCGTAATTAAATCAGACCCAAGTCATAATTGGGTTGAGGAGTTTATTTCCAATCTGGTAGGTAAAAAGTAGGAATAAAGAGAAAGGGAGAGGCTAGTCCAGGCCAAAGGCCTGGACGGAGAGAGAAGAAGGTTATAAAGCTTAATAAATGAAGCTGTAAGCCACAAGGCCCAACAGCCAGATAGTCAGAGTTTAGAATTGGCCTAGCTAGGCCAAGGAAATCAGCCTAACTTACCCACATGACAATACAGAGTGTAAGCTGTCTGTGGTCTCAGGAGATGCTCTGCTCCCAGTTCGCGACGGCAACTGCCCCCACAGGAAGTTCACTAACTTACTTAAAGAGATCGTGTCTTTCATCACTTCCTGTGGTCCACCTCTAATTCAAATGGACAAATGACAGTTTCTACATTGATTTGGACTGCCCAAAGGGCAGTCCCTTATTCTTGATTTGTTACTTATTGTCACGTGTGGGTAACTCGTCTCCCCTCCCCACTAAGGGAGGTTAGGATTACATCATTTCTACTCCTAGGATGGGTAGATTTTTGACTATTAATGGGCTCGAGCTAATTCCATTTACACAATCCCCCCTGATGATCATATTGGGTGCCTAGTCACCCCAAGTGATCATGTTACACAAACATCTTATACTCACAAAGGTCTTCTAACTACAATAGTTAGAGGTAAGAGGGAAATGGAAAAGAGAGAAAGCAAAACCAATGTTTTGCTAAGCATGTTGACAAGAAACCAATTGGGGGCAGTCCCCTATTGGCATATCATGTACAATTAAAGTAGCTGTTCAAAACCCATCAGTCCATTCATTAGTACCCAAAGTTCATTCTGGATCCCTTAATGCAACAAACCCCATCAGTTCAATCAATTGCAACCCAAAGTTCATTCTGGATCTCTTGATTAAACGTAGGTTCTTCAGGCATCTCTCTGCAAACAGTTCATTCTCTGGATTAAGGAATCAGCAAGTTTCTTTCCCTGAGAATTTTTTTTAAACAAATCAAAAATTAAATCTTGGATATAATAAAAATACGATTAATCTTGGATTTTATAAAAATACAATCCCCCCTGACGTGGGTATTTAGAAAGAAATACCCAGATCAGCTCAATATATATATAGTTGAGTCATGGGGTTGTATGAGTAAATTCAAAAGAAAAAGAAGAAAGAAAAAAATATAAAAATCAAATAGAAGAAAATTGAAGCTTTTGAAAAAAAAGGCATTAAAATCAAAATCAAAATATCAAAAGTTATGTACATAAAATTTTTTGAAGAAAACAAAATAAAATTAGGTCCCTGTATTAGGGTCTAATCAATTATAATTTCCATCCTACTAGTCTGTAGGATACAATGCAGTAATACTGTACTTACCCATTTATAGCTAAGACTACAGGAAGTTGCCATTCTATAAGAGAGAAAAAAGGACCAGATTTATATGCAAGGGAAGCGTCTGTCATTCCCTTTACTCTCAGGAATATATGGGTGAGCCAGATAATAGCCAACCTGCGGTACCTGACTGGCAGTGTAGTTCGGAGAGTCCTACGTCTTAACATATGTTAAGCGTCGCAGCTTCGATTCTTACACTGAGTTCAAGTCCTCAGTGTTGGTGTGGGAGTACCTCAATCCCACCTGTATATGTATGATCTTTAACCTTGTGCTCCTTGGCACTGTGCAGATGTTCTCATCAATCCCATTGGATTTGTCGGTACGTCTTCATGACCTTGTGCTTTCCTTAGCACCATTAATGGCTCATGTGTTCCCTTCTCCTGGAATTAGACAGAAGCATTAATCACAGTCCCATAACATTTAACAATGTATGGCAAGTTCTTGGAGTCTAAACCTTGTGAGTAAGCAGTAATATTACAGCAAATATATATATACATATACATATATATATGTACATATATATAAATTATAGCATTGCAAAAAATAATGAAAATATTAAGTGATTATATGTACTCAAGTACAAGAAATGAGAAAAAAGACAAAAAGTATCAATTATTCTATTAAAAGATATTAGGAAAATCAATAAGAAAATTAAAATAAAATCAGGGAAAGAATCAAGATAAACCAATGATTCCAAATTAGCATCCATGAGTCTATGAACTGTTATCTCCAATGTAGGTAGCAGGAAACAGTCAATCAGATTCAATAGAAGATGCCCTCTTTACATGTGAGGAATGAATCCAAGAGTCCTTTTCTCCGATCTTTATAGCTGTTGGGGTGGTTAATAAAATTTCAAACGTGCCATCCCATGAAGGCTGGGTTGCCCCAGTGCGCTGGAAGTTCTTTATATACACTTTGTCTCCTGGATTCAGGTCTTGAAGTGAAAAATCTATTGGTCCTGCTTGTACTGCAGTTCCAGATTCATGGAGTTCACGCCGTCTGTGTTGCAATTCCTGTATATAGGAAGCAATAGAAGTATCTCCTACTAATAGTGATGTATATGCAGGAGAAAAAGGTTTAGCCTGTATAGGAGGATGTCCAAAAAGCATCTCATATGGTCTGCTTCTAAGATAAAATAGAGCTAGAGGGAGAATTTCAGGCCATTTTAGATGTGTCTTTTAGATGTGTCTCAGTACATAATTTGCCAATCATGGTTTTAAGTTCTCTGTTCATCCGTTCAACTTGACCTGAGTTCTGGGGATGATATGGTACATGGAATTTTGGAGTTATCCCCAGGCATGAATATATTTCAGATAAAACTGAATCAGTAAAGTGACTCCCTCTGTCCGAGTCAATACGTGCAGGCAGACCAAAACAAGGAATGATTTCTTTTAAAAGCACCTTGGCAACAAAGGCTGATGTGGCTCTGGCAGTAGGAAATGCTTCCGGCCACCTGGTCAGTTGATCCACTATGACCAGACAGAATTTATATTGTCCAGCCTTTGGCATTGTTATGAAATCAATTTGTAGGTGCTCAAAAGGTGTGTAAGCCAATGGACGCCCACCAAAAGCCTTGCCATGAAAAGCATGTTGGTTATATGCTTGGCAAGTAGGGCAAGCTGCACACACTTTAGAGGCTATAGTGGTTATGCCAGGAGCTATCCATACTCTCTTAACAGAGTCCATGATGCCCTGGGTACCAAAATGACCATTTTTATGAATAGATTGGCAAATTTGGTGATAAAAGTATCTAGGGAGCAGGGGTTTTCCTTCAGAGGACACCCATACTCCATTTATCTGTTTGGCTTTAAATTTCTGCTTCCATTTTGTTACTTCCTTCTCATCATAGGAAAGTGATAAATTTAAGTCATCAGTAGTTGTTAATGTTAAAATTAATTCAGGCCCTTCTATTGCTGCTAGCTTTGCAGCAATATCTGCCCGATTATTTCCCTTAGAGATAGGGTCAGTGCCACCTGTATGAGCAGAGCAGTGAACTACAGCTAGGGCTTTGGGTAGTTGGAGAGCAGAAAGAACTTCATTAATAATTTTTGCATTAGCTATAGATTTTCCAGCTGAGGTTAAAAATCCTCTCTGGAGCCATAACATACCCACTGCATGACATATTCCAAATGCATATCGAGAATCCGTATAAATTGTAGCCTTTTTATCTTTGGCAATTATACATGCATGTTTTAGAGCTATGAGTTCTGTGGCTTGAGCACTTAGATTTGAGGGCAGTGAAGCTGACGATACAGTGTTAAATTCTGTGACTACAGCAGCTCCAGTGTAGCGTATGCCATCCCTCATAAATAAAGAGCCATCAGTAAATAAAACTAGATCAGGATTCTCTAAAGGAATGTCCAGGAGATTGTCTCGAGGCTTTTCAGCCATGGACACTAGTGTTTCACAATTATGTAAAGGTTCTTCTGAAACTGGTAAATCTGGAAGCAAGGTGGCTGGATTAAGAGTTGTACAACGTTTTAAAGTAATATTTTCATTATTTAGCAAGGTTATTTCATACCTTGTAATTCTCTGATCAGAAAATGCCTGTGTTCTATGTCTTAGCAGTAATGCTTCCACTTCATGTGGGCACATAATTGTTAATGGGCATCCCAATACTAGATCAACAGTTTTTGTCACTAACAGAGCTGTGGCAGCTACACCTCTAAGACATGGTGGTGCACCTGCAGCTATAGGGTCTAGCTGAGCTGAATAATAAGCAATTGGACGCTGGTATGGTCCCAAAGTTTGGGTTAAAACACCTGAAGCTACTCTTCTACGCTCATGTACATATAAAGTAAATGGTTTGTTATAATCTAGGATGCCTAGAGCAGGAGCAGACAGAATAGCTTGTTTTACATTCGATAGAGCTAACTTGTGTTCTGGCTCTAATTTAAGTGGTTCAGGGACTGAATCTTTTGTTAATGCTATAAGGGGTTTAGTAATTTCCCCATAGCAAGGGATCCATTGTCTGCAGAAACCTGTTGCTCCTAGGATTGCTCTTAAGTGTTTTTTAGTGGTAGGATTGCTCAATTTTTGAATATTTTCAATGCGCTTAAGGGATATATATCATGCACCGGCTGTCAAGATGAACCCCAAATATTCTACTCTGGGGACACACCACTGCACTTTCCCTTTTGCTATCTTATGTCCTCTTTTATGTAACTCTAAAAGAAGATGTTTACTATCTTCCTGGCATGTTTCAGCATCAGGTGAAGCCAGGAGCAAGTCATCTACATATTTAATCAATTTACTATTTTAAAATATTATATTTTCTGTATCTTGGCTCAAAATCTGTGCAAAGACAGATGGGCTCTCAGAATACCCCTGTGGAAGACAGGCCCACGATCACTGAGAATTATTCCAGGTAAAGGCAAATATATGTCTGGAATTCTCATGAATAGGAATTGAGAAAAAAGCTGAGCACAGGTCCACAACCGTAAAGTAAGTGGCTGTTCTGGGAATAGAAGAAATAATTGTGTTTGGGTTTGAAACCACTTGGTGTCTCTTTATAACATGATTGTTTATAGCCCTTAGATCCTGAACAAATCTATATTGGGGTTTTCCATCTGGGCCTAATTTCGGCTTCTTGACAGGTAAAATAGGTGTATTATATTCTGACTTGCACGGGATTATTATTCCTTGCTCAATTAGTGAATTTATCACTGGGGTAATTCCCTCAATGGCTTCTTTTGATAAGGGGTACTGAGGAATGGAGGGAGCTGGCCCTCCTTTTGTTCTAATCTGAGCAGGAACAGCTGATTTAAGTAGGCCTACATCAGTAGAAGATGTAGCCCATAGAGACTCTGGGATATCATCTGGGATTTTAAAAGTGGGAGGCTCTTTTACGTCCTGCTCTTCTGAAAGAAGTACAGGGAGTAGGTTTAAAGAGTCCTCTGGCAATTCCAGTGACATAGAACCATCTGGATTGCAAATTATTGTGGCTTTAAGTTTACATAATAGATCCCTTCCCAGTAAATTTGTGGGGGATCCAGGCATTAAAAGAAAAGAGTGTTCTATTGATAAAGGTCCAAGGCTTACCATACGAGGAGAAAGTTTTGGGACCTTTTGAGGTGTTCCTGATACCCCTACTATGTTTAGAGAGCCAATAGAATTACAGTTTACATCCAGCTTGCTCACCAGTACTGATCTTGAAGCCCCAGTGTCCAGCAAACAATCATAATATGAATTACCCACTTTTAGGGTTACATGAGGTTCCTTACTATTTGCGGGGGAATGTATAGGGATAATAGGCATTAGAACATCCTGGTCGGGAAAGTCAAAGGTTTCCCTTTCTGATTCCAAAGCCGTCCCTCCCCCCACGCACCTTCATAAAGATGCTTGGGCTCCATGGGCACCCCCCTGAGGGGCATTAGCACCCTGATTAGTTCAGGGCCGAGCTCCACTTGAGATATACTGTTGTGGGGTCATTTGGTATGAGCTATCATCATCCCGAGGTTTATTTTTAGCATTTCTATCGTGCCTAAAATTGCTATTCCTGGAATCATCATCATTATTATTGCTATTCCTGTTTCTGTTGTTATTCCTATAGTTATCTGTTGGCTGGGTATTATTTCTGAAAAACTTTAAGAAATTCCTACAAGTCATCATTGTATGGCCCTTTTTTGCACAAAAGGAACAGATAGAGTGCTGAGTATTAGATTCTTAGAGAGGGGCGATAATCTCCCCTTTATTTTTTAGTTTTGCTTTTAGCATTTTGTTTTCTGCTTTTAAAGTATCTATCGAGTCAGTATCATCCTCCTGTTCTTCTTCTTGGTTTCTAAAAACATAAGATGCTGTCTTCCTTAATTCTTCAAGGCTCATTCTATCCCAACTTGGGCAATTAGTCTTAAAATAGTCTTTGACTACTTTGCAAGAATTTTCTACAAATTGTCTACATACATGTTTTAATTCCCGTTCTATGGTTAAATCAAGGTTCATATATATTCTTGCAGCCTCAATCAGTCTATCCATAAAATGGGTAGGAGTTTCATCGGTACACTGTTTAGTTTTTTCGAATTTGTCCAATACGTCTTCTGTGTCAGCACACGCTTTTACAGCTGTTAATAATGCTTGCCTGCCATCACATAATTTTCTAATATCTGCTGGAGAGTTGTAATTCCATTTTGGATTTTTATGGGGCCAGTTAGGTGTGTCTTTACTTTTATGACGATTGGCCCGAGTAATGATCCTCTCTTTCTCACCATGTGTCAGAAGTACTCCTAAAACATTTTCAACGTCCTGCCAAGTAGGGTCATAAGTTTCGAATATATTTTCTAATGTTTTTAAAACTAAAAATGGTTCTTAAAACTAGGCGTATTCTTTTTAAATCCAGCTAAATCATCAGGGCTGAAGGGAGTAAAGTGTTTTACAGATACCAGGTCTCCTTCAGTATTAAAAGTAGGTACTTCGCGTAAAGGAAATAGTGTTGTGCTATCTTGAGTGGCAGGGAGTGTAGGTCCTGCAGCAGTAGCTGTGATTGTCTGTAGGAGGGGCTGAGGGGTGGGTTGGACAGGTTGAGGAGGGGGCAGTAGGGGTTGGGGGCAGGGGATGGGCTGAGGAGAGGGTGTGTCAGGAGCGCTTTCATAGGAGGAATCCTCGAAAGCGGTACTATGGAGGAATAATTCTCGCTTTTGTTGGAACTTCTTTTTAAACTTTTTCCTCTTTCTTAAATGCTTAGCATGGTTTTTTTATATAAGCCAGCAGTTGCTCTTGGCCCTCTTCCAATTTACTCAATCTCTCTGAGTTAGTGTCATCCAGCTTCTCTGGCAGTTTCTTTTGAGAGAAGTAAAGATAAACTATTCCGCCTACAATCAGTATTATCACACTTACTATCACACCTACATACAGTGCAACAAACAGCCCTTGAAAAGTATTATCTGGGACTACTCTTCCGAAAAAAAAAACATCATAACAGCCGTTATTATGGACTGGATCCAGTGTTTTAAAGTCTGAAGTCTAGTATTTATTTCATCAGTAATGATTTGAAACCACCACATTCTTACTCTAGTCAGTAGATGTCACTAGTGGGTAAGGTCTTCCTTTTACTAAGGGTTGGGCTATAGGACTAGTTGTATTGTTTTGGGTCAAGACTTCCTTTTGTTCCTGCCTAGCTGAGGACAAAGGCTATAGCCTGAGGCTGAGTACTAGAGATAAAGCTCTTTGAGGGTAGACTGGGCTTTTTGCCTGAGGCAGTTGGGAGTGTCTTTCTAAGGCTAAGTTTGGTTCTGGGAGGTTCTTTTCAGTTGTAAAAGTCTGAAAAATTTCTTTTCTTTAAAATTATGTGCCTTCTACTGTGGGGAAGAGGAAGGAAAGAAAAAAAAAGTTTTAAATTCTAGCTAGCCCCACCAGGCTTTTGCTTTTTCTAAAGATTTTAAAACTAGAAATAAGGTTTTGAAATAAAATAGAACAAGTTAAAGCCTATTTGTAGCCTAAAAAAATACTCTCCCTAAAATCTACTAAATAAGTCTAGTGCCTCCTGCTTCTATTAGGCTGCTTTTAAATCTTATTCAGGTGTGCTCCTGGCCTGGCTAGGAGAACTGAGCAGTCCTTCCCAGGTGTGGCCAAGGCCAGCTAATAGGCTTATTTCTTTCCTTAAGACAAAGAAACAGCCTAGCTTAATTTTCAGGGCCCTGGTTTTTTGATCTCACCAGTCTAGCAGACTTAAGGGATAGGTATAAGGTAGAGAAGAATTCAAGAAAATTCAGGAAGATTGAGGAAGTTCGAGACCTAAGTGGTCAGCCAAATTTAGTTTAGATCACTTAGATTAGTGTAGTAGAATAAGTCCTTCCCTTTCCCTGTGGGATTTTGTTATTAGGTGTTAAGTTTTTTAGAGTAGACATTCCTATCCCTCCTTTTGTTGTTCCTAATTAAACCCAGTTTCATCCTGTAACCTTGTCTGTTGAATTTAAGGCCTCTGGCCAGAGTGACAGTTGGCTGTTATTTTTCAGTTGGGAGTGACTTAGCTGTACAAGTCTTCAATGTTCAGTTTTAGTCTCTCTTAAATGCCAGAGTGTGTTCCCACAAACCCCTTAGTTAATTTATAATATCCCTGGTGACCCCATTATCTTTCATATATTTCCTACAATATGCACTTGTGAGGTAAAATGGCATAATACCAAAAGCTCAGTTCAAAAGCAGCAAAGAGCAAATTAAATAATTTTCTAGAGAAGGGAGACGGGAGAAGGAGCTGGAAGGGACCAATCCAGGACAGGATATGGAATGGGATGGCAGATACATCATACCTTCAAAAATGAGAATGATGTATTCCTGGGTACAAGGGGAAAGAAAGACATTCTTGGTACATTTTGGGGGGTACAATAACACATTCCTTAGCATGGTAAACAAAGATAAAATAAATGTGTTTCTAGTTTTAGAATCAATACTCACTAATGGGTACCTTTTTAAAGTTGTGATAACAATAAACCATTCCAAAATGACTCAGACTTATAGAAATAGAGTCTGGAACCAGATATAGCAAGTGTGGGACATTTGATTATCTCATCCCAGAAAGACCATGAGACTTGGTATAGAATGAGCCAGTGGCTGGCCAGTGGGATTTGTATCCCAAGACTGACAGAGCTGGTTTCCATGGTTATCTCATCTAGACTGTTTCTTTCAAAGGTAGTCAGTTTCTTCAGGTTATTATGGGTCCCAAAGATGGTCAGTTTCTCCAAATTACAATGAGTCCCAGGTAAAAAGAATTAGTCTTACACATATTCATTAACCACATAGTGGGTTAGCTTAAGCATATCAAGAAAATTATCATGACAATTTATACACTGACATATAGGAAACTAAGAAACAGGGAGTGGAAATGACTTTGTTGTCTTCACTCACCTTCTCAGACTCATTAACCATCTTGTACACCCTCCCTTCTAACCATGGTTGTTCCTTGGTTTCTTTTCTGTCTTCTCAGTCTCATTCTTAGAGTTCTCATCAATATCCATTATTGATTAGGGAAATACAAATACAATCTAGAAAATGCAAAGCAAAATTTGTCACTCTAACTAAAGTGAGAAAAAAAGAGCAAACTGATAAATATTGGAGGCAATGTAGAAAATGGGAATATTGATATATTGTTGGTGGAAATGTGAACTGATCCAACTATTTTGGAGATTAATTTGGAATTTTGCTCAGAGTTAAAAATCTGTGTATACTTTTTGACCTAGCAGTAGCACTCTTGGGTTTATTTCTTAAGGTTATCAAGAAAAAAAAAGAAAAGAAACTATACATTCTAAAATATTTATAACAGCTCTCTTTGGGGCAACAAAGAACTGCAAATTGAAGGGATTCCCATCAGTTGGGGAATGACTTAACAAGTTATAGTATATGATCATGATCAAATACTAATGTGCCATAAGAAACGATAAATAGGTTAATTTTAGAAAAAATATGGAAAGACCTACGTGAAAGAACTATGTAAAATTATCAGAATCAAGAGAATATTGCATATAGCAATAGAAATATGATTTGAAGAATGACTTGCATAAATCCACCTCCAAAGAAAGAACTGATAAATAGAAATATGTAAGAAATAGTTTTATATGT
Organism: Gracilinanus agilis; assembly: GCF_016433145.1. Lineage (NCBI taxonomy): Eukaryota > Metazoa > Chordata > Mammalia > Didelphimorphia > Didelphidae > Gracilinanus > Gracilinanus agilis. Next base: position 184,100,838 of record NC_058131.1, on the reverse strand, counting down.
AAATATATCTTTAACTAAGTGGGGATAAGTTTAATTTTGAACAGGGTATTTAAGTAGAACAAACAAATAATAAAATTTTAAAAATGACTAATTATTGCTTGTTAGTTCTGGGAGGGGCAGGGAAAAGAAAATGAATCAAGTAAACATGGAAAATATTTAAAAATAAAAATTTCAAATTAAAAAAATGACTAATTATTTGACTTTACTTTTTGTACTTTTAAATTAATGTTATTATAACAATTGTGCATATTTTTCTCCTAGTCCTGCTTACCTTACTCTGTATGTTGTGAGGAAGATTAGATTAGGTATTGGGGTGCCAAACTGTGGGAAAATATATGTAAGATAATGGGGTCACCAGGGATATTATAAATTAACTAAGGGGTTTGTGGGAACACACTCTGGCATTTAAGAGAGACTAAAACTGAACATTGAAGACTTGTACAGCTAAGCCACTCCCAACTGAAAAATAACAGCCAACTGTCACTCTGGCCAGAGGCCTTAAATTCAACTGACAAGGTAACAGGATGAAACTAGGTTTAATTAGGAACAACAAAAGGAGGGATAGGAATGTCTACTCTAAAACCTTAATACCTAATAACAAAAGCCCACAGGGAAAGGGAAGGACTTATTCTACTACACTAATCTAAGTGATCTAAACTAACAGGGCCCAAAGAGCTGTAAATGGAGTCTCTGGGTTTCTGCCTCAAACCTAGAACCTGCCAGGCTTGAGTATAGCTAGGGCTTTGTGGCTTTGGGATTCTCACTGCAATCCACTGATGATCTCTGGATGCCAGGAGCTAAAGTTGTCTCAGGAACCAAGTTGAGAAGGTTTTGCTTGAAGCACTGTTCACCAGCTCTCAAACTTCTCCTTCTCCCTTGGCTCTGTAGATTTGTCCTTTTGCTAGATGCCACACTCAGGATCCCAGGGGAAAACAGGAAGCAGGGTGTCCTTTGCTCTGAGGTCTCCCAGGCTGGCAACAGTTTTTGCCCACTACTAATGGAGTCCTCACTCAGGGCACAGTCCCACTTCCTCCTCCTTCATTCCAACCTGGAATTCCCAGCTCCAGCTCCTTCCTGCTATGTACTTCCTAATCAATACCTAATCAATACCTAATTTAATATTCCTCACAACAATATATATCCTTTTTTAATAAAGACTGTTCTTAATTTTATAGGCACTGATAGATATCTCTTGGTTTCTTCCTGTTCGGGTAAAGTGATACAGAGGTCCTCAAGGTGTCCCAGGTATTTTCTTCCCCTCTGTGTAAAGAGAGACCTAAATTCTGCAGAGTTCATGTCTCAGTTTACATCAGCAGTTAACAAACATTTATTAAGCACCTACTATAGATTTACAGAGTTGACTTCCAGTGGCCAAGATAGAGTAAGAAACACTTTGGAGGCTGCCAAACAACCTGAAAATGATCACAAAGGAACAAAAGCACCTCAAAATGAATTCTGTAGAAAGGAATAATGAACTGGAGGAATTCCATGTAAACTGGAGCAAACTCCAGGAATTAATGCAGAGTGAAGGGAGCAGAACCAGGACAATCATATATACAGAGACTGATACACTGTGGTACAGTCTAATTAATAGACTTCTCTACTAGCAGCAGTGCAATTATCCAGACTAATTCTGAGGGAATTATGAGAAAAAATACTAGCCACATCCAGAGGAAGTGGTAGCAGAAACACAGAAGAAAAACAACTGCTTGATCACATGGGTCGATGGGGATATGATTGGGGATGTAGACTCAAAACGATCACCCTAGTACAAATATTAATTTGGAAATAGGTTTTTATTATTGACACATGTAAAACCCAGTGGAACTGCTCTTTGGTTATGGGAGGGAGGTGAGCGGAGAGGATGGGAAGAACATGAATCATGTAACCATGGAAAAATCTTCCAAGTTAATTAAATAAAATTTTACAAATAAAAAACTGAATCCTAGAATGAAGAAAAGATGAAGCAGGACTCTAAACCAGAAGAGTGCAGAGCAGGGGTTGGCAACCTTTTTGGCCATGAGAGCCATAAACACCACATTTTTAAAAATGTAATTTCATGAGAGTCGTACAGTGCTCACAGTGCACGTTCCTGTAACAGAGCCTGAAAAAAAATTGACTTTATGGCGCCTGCAGAAAGAGCCATATCTGGCCCTCAAAAGAGCCAGATATGGCTCGAGATCCATATGTTGCCAACCCCTGGTATAGAGGGATAATCCATCTCACTGAAGTAGGAGGAGAAAGCATTAAGTAAGACTTGGAAGAACTAGGACATAATATAGTGCAAGCAACAGGGTAAAGAGCACAAAAGGCTGTGTCCAGCCTCAGCAGGGAAAGAGTGGAAATCAATGCAATACAGAAGAGATGGCAGTGGGAGGAAACCAGCCCCACACAGTCCAGCAATAGCATAAGATCAAGCCTTAGGAGAAGAAGACGAAACTGAACATAATTCAGCATGATTGACATTTGAATTGAACAGAGGCATACTTCCCCACAGCAGGCAAACCATGCTGCCTCTATGCCCTGCTCAGTCCGGGACAAATATAGCTGAGCTAAGCTTAGACACTATAATAGACCACACACAGTACAAGCACAGAACAGTACTCCCTCCACCCCAGGAACAGAACCAAGCTGCAGAATATAGGCAAAGCCAAGCGGGGGAAGAAATTAAAATGAGCAAAAGACAGAGAAAAACCTGACCCCAGAAAACTATTTCAGGAACAGAGATGGCCAAATCAGAGCTCAGAAGAAGAAACTATACAAAAAGAAAAACATGTTGAATCCTCAAAATAAAATGCAAAGGACATCAGGCCCCTGAATGAACTCCTGAAAGACTATTTTTAAAAAAGGATCAAAAAAAGTAATAATAGATTTCAAAGACAACTTAGAAAAAAATGAAAGAAAAAAACAGAGACATAGGACAAAAACTCAATAAAGAAAATAGCTTCCTAAAAAAGGAAATGCAATACCTCAAACAGGAAAATAACTCCCTAACAACAGAAATATTATCTCAAAGAAAATGGCTTCCTAAAAATTTGAGTTGGACAAATTGAAAGTCATCATGCCATGAGAAATTGGAAAACAATAAAATAAAAAGAATGAAAAAACTTAAGAAAATATGAATACCTCATTAGAAAAATGACTGACCTGTAACTGTAAACTAAAATAATTCGATTACTTGAAATCCATGACCACAAAAGGAGTCTTAGACGCTATATTATAAGAAATTATCAGGAAGAATTGCCCTGCTGTTCTTGAAAAAGAGGGGAAAATAGAAATTGAAAGAATCCACTAATCACTTCCTGAAAGAGATCCCAATCTCAGCACTATTATAGACAAATTCCAGAACTCCAAAAACAAGGAGAAAAAACTGTAAGCAACCATAGAAAAAAATCAAACACTGTGGAATCATGATCAGGATTACACATGACATAGCAACTTCTACATTAAAGAAAGGCATGGAAGATGATGCTCTACAAGGCAATGGATCTAAGTCTATAATTTAAACAGTAAAATAGAGCATAATACTTTAGCAGAGAAATGGATATTTAATAAAAGCAAGAACTTCCAAGCATTCCTGTGAAAGTGGATGGAAATATGGGGGGGGTGGAGTTTGAACCTTACTTTTCTCATTGGAATTGGTGCAGAGAAAGAGCTGAAAAGAAAATCCATTGTGGAAATTTGACACTCAAGAGAAGCATAAAAAGATAAACAGAAAAAACTCAAGGAAATCAGTGGGATCAAACTAATCATGTTGCTACAAGAAAAAAGTGATAATTTAGCATACTTAAGATATATAAGGTATAAGAGATACCTAATGTACTTAAGAGAGTGATGGGGCCACAGGCCAGATGTGGCCCCCTGAAATGTTCTATCCGGCTGTGTGACATTATTCCTAATCTGACAAATACAATGAGTAGGATACAATACAATGAAACTTCAAAAGAGTTGCCTTAGAAACAGTCTGACAGATGAGCATTTCCTTTCCTTTGGCCCCCTCTTTAAAAAGTTTGCCCATCACTGACTTAAGAGATTTAAGATAATTAAGGGAAATAATAGGGTTAAACTAATTACATTCCTGCAGGAGAAAGTGAAATATAGCCTTCCTATGGCTAATTTCTGAGCATGTTATATACCATGGCTCAGAAGCTTTCAATGGCTACATTTTATCAGTAAGGTCAACTACAATGTCTTTAACCTGGCATTAAAGTCATTCACAATCTGGCCCCATTTCAAATATCCTTGAACACAATTTTTCCTTCAAGATCTCCCTGTTTCAACAAAGCTCCATGTCTCCCTATTCTCCAGACTGCATATTTCATCTCCCACCTCCATGTATGTCCACAATCTCTTCCCCATGATTGGAAGGTGTTCTTTCCTTTCAGAATCCTTGCCTTCCTTCAAGACTTATCTAAGATGCTACATGCTCTGTGAAGCTTTACCTGATTCACTTTATATTCTTCTCCTCCTATTATCTTATATTTGTCATCTGTGTGTATGTTGTATTCCTCCAGTAAAATATAAGACTCTTGAGGGCAGAAGTTTCATGTTTTAGTTTTTTTGTATCCCTAGTGTCTTACCCATAGCAGGCATGAAATAAATGTTTGTTAAATTAAGTCTAATTCAATTATCCTTTCTTGTCACCGAATGTAGTCTGTTAATAGAATCAGTTCTGAGATATCCAGAAGCCTTCTCCTATCTTTTTTTTAAACATTTATTAATATTCATTTTTAACATGGTTACAAGATTCATGCTCCTACTTTCCCCTTCACCCCCCGCTGTCCCCCCACCCATGGCCGATGCACATTTCCACTGGTTTTAACAGGTGTCCTTGATCAAGACCAATTTCCAAATTGTTGGTAGTTGCATTGGTGTGGTAGTTTCGAGTCCACACCCGCAATCATGTCCACCCCGACCCATGTGTTCAAGCAGTTGTTTTTCTTATGTTTCCTCTCCTGCAGTCCTTCCTCTGAATGTGGGTAGCATCTTTACCATAAATCCCTCAGAATTGTCCTGGGTCATTGTATTGCTGCTGGTACAGAGGTCCATTACATTCTATTTTACACAGTCTCTGTGTACAGTGTTCTTCTGGCTCTGCTCCTTTCACTCTGCATCAGTTCCTGGAGGTCTTTCTAGTTCACCTGGAACTCCTCCAGTTTATTATTCCTTTTAGCACAATAGTATTCCATCACCAGCATATACCACACTTTATTCAGCCATTCCCCAATTGAAGGACATCCCCTCCTTTTCCAGTTTTTTGCCACCACAAAAAGTGCAACTATAAATATTTTTGTACAAGTCTGTTTATCTATGATCTCTTTGGGGTACAAACCCAACAATGGTATGGCTGGATCAAAGGGCAGGCAGGCTTTTATAGCCCTTTGAGCATAGTTCCAAATTGCCAGCCAGCATGGCCGGATCAGTTCACAGCTCCACCAGCAATGCATTAATGTCCCAATTTTGCCACATCCCCTCCAGCATTCATTACTCTCCCCTTCTTTCATTTTAGTCAATCTGCTAGGTGTGAGGTGATACCTCAGAGTTGTTTTGATTTGCATTTCTCTAATTATTAGAGATTTAGAACACTTTCTCATGTGCTTATTGATATTTTTGATTTCTTTACCTGAAAATCGCCTATTCGTGTCTCTTGCCCATTTATCAATTGGGGAATGGCTTGATTTTTTATGCAATTGATTTAACTTCTTGTATATTTGAGTAATTAGACCCCTGTCAGAGTTTTTTGTTATAAAGATTTTTTCCCAATTTGTTGTTTCCCTTCTGATTTTGACTACATTGTTTTTGTTTGTACAAAAGCTTTTTAGTTTAATATAATCAAAACCATTTAATTTACATTTTGTAATTTTCTCTAACTCTTGCTTGGTTTTAAATTCTTTCCTTTCCCAAAGATCTGACAAGTATACTATTCTGTGTTCATTTAACTTATTTATAGTTTCCCTCTTTATATTCAAGTCATTCACCCATTCTGAATTTATCTTGGTGTAGGGTGTGAGATGTTGATCTAAACCTAATCTCTTCCATATTGTTTTCCAAGTTTCAAAAATATGGAATGCTTCACAAATTTGCGTGTCATCCTTGCACAGGGGCCATGCTAATCTTCTCTGTATCATTCCAATTTTAGTATATGTGCTGCCGAAGGGAGCACCTTCTCCTATCTTTTAATAACTCCTGGTTCTCTGATTAGTAGGAAAAATGGAAAAATGGGGTGTTATCAAATGCCATACCCTTTTACCTCATAGAAATGAATCCTCATTCCTCTGTTTTCCACAAGGAATTGTTTAACTGTAGAATTTATGTCCTTGTGTTGGGTTAGTCTTGTCAACTTGTGGCCTGCGCTGTTTTGTCCTTTGACAAAAAGGAAGAAGCCAAGGAAGGAAAGCAGTGACCTAAAATGTCAAATTATAAAGAGCTTTAAAAAGTGCTTATTTTGTTTGGTCTTTGTTTAAATTCTCCTTCATATGATCTAATATTCTACACCCAAGAGTCTTCATTTTTCTGGGGGTCAGTTATCAACCAACCAACAATGACTGATTAAGCATCTGCTATATACCAGCCACTATAATGGTAAGTTCAAAGAATAAAACTACCCTTACTCACGAGCTTACATTTTAATGAAGGAACCAAAGCTCATGCACGTGCATGCATATGTGTGTGTGTGATAAATATAAAGTAAATTGAATACAAAAATACAGAGAGTAGTTAAATATGAGGTAGTTTGGTATGGAAGATGCTAATTTAGAGGATCATGAAAGGCTTCAAATAGAAGATCATCCTTTATTCTGGCAAATCTATGTGCACACATTTGCAAGTCTCCTGTTTTTTTTTAATATTGATTTAGCATGATGACATTGATCTTGATTAGCATTTCTTGCTTCCATCTATTTGAATGTTTGTCATAATCACATTTGTATCATCCACTTTCTTTTTCAAATTAGAAAGAAAGTCAATCATACCTTCTTCAAAAAACCTCATGTATTTTCTAATCATTTGTGCATGTGTCCAAGCCTTCCAAGAAAGAATCAGTAGAATCAAATGCTTTGTCAAAATTAAATAGAACCCCTTCTTCAAAAAGATAAGGTATTACCAAAAAGGTAAGGTCTATCATCTGGAACACTATATTCAGTTGATAGGGTGCCATATTTTATAAAAGGCATTGACAAGCTTTTGTGCACATAGGAAAGAATGATCAGTAGGTTGTGGGACCTTGAGATCATGCCATAAATGATTAGTTGGAGGAACTGAGGTTGTTCAGTCTGAAGAAGATCTAAGAAGGCACATAAATATTGCCTTCATGGGTGAGAGGGGTTATTTCATGAGGAAGCATAGTTATTTGGCTCCGGTAGACAGAAAAACATTTAGGGAAGCAGATAATTTCCTTGAAAGGAAAAATATTCCAGATTTCTGGACCAGAAGTGCCATTTCCCCATCATCAGCTTTTCAAGTCAGACTAAAAAGTCTTTTGATAACTCTTGGGCTTTTTCTTCTTTGTAGGCTTCAGGCTCTTATCTTGCTCCCAGTAGTCTGGTATAAATATGAGACCAGTCTTTCTCCATTCTCCAAAGACAACTAGGTGACTACCTCTTGACCATCCAGGTCCAGGTTCAGACAAATGACAAAGAGATGCTGACTCAGGACGAGGCTATGGCTGAGAAACAGCCTCCTGAATTTCCTTCCAAAGAAATTGAGAGCTTTGCTCTCAGCTCAAAGGACAAGAAACTTAGGTTCTAGTCTTGACTGGGCCTCTAAGTACTGGACATCATTTAAGTTCTTCCCCTATTCTAGAATTAATTTCCTTTTTTTGTCAAATGATAGGGTTTAGAGTAAATGATTTCTAAGATTCTTTCCTACCTTGACTTTTCTATATTCTACTTTTCTAATGCTTATAGGTATAAAGGGCTTTAGATATAGACTAAGATGAAATAGGAAGCTACTTCCTGAGTCCATTCAGAAAGCTATAAGAGATTTATTCTTGCCTAATTACAGAGCTTCCTAGGCTGTAAAGTGAGGTATTTAGAAGGAAAGGAAGAAGGGCAAAGGCAGCAATTATGGGTGGAATATGTAGTCAAGATTGGGGCTCACATACTGAATGAGATTATAGAGAACTGATTCCCAAAATGTACATTTGGAGCATGAGACAAAGGTCAGAGGTAAAGACCTGAGCCAGTGTAAGAGGTTATGGATGTCTTAAAAGTCATAGGATCATAAACATAGAGCTGTGATTTAGAAGCCATCTAATCTAATTCTCTCATTTTACATATAAAGAAATTCATGCCCAAAGAAATCAACTGTCTTGCCTAAGATCACACAGGAAATTAAGTGACAGAGTTAAAATTCAAATGCCGGTTCTCTGACACCAAGTCCAGCATCCTTTTCACTGTGCCATGTTGTGAGATATCTAGAAATATTGGCAACCAAACTTATTGGGGTTGGAGTTATGAGACTTCAGTTTTGAATAGCTTCTCTGATATTTATTAATAAAGTGAATTTAGACAACTGCTTTCTTAGTTCTCATTCATTCTTTTTTTAGCCCTTGCTCCCTCCAGTGGTCATAGCCAAATTTTGAGGAGAGTCTTATAGTACTCTCTCAGTAACCTCTGTTACTTAACAAATACCATAGGGCATAGAATAATTTGGATATGGATGGCATCAATATTTGGCATCATCTTTTTGGCCCTTTAGTTCCTGCTCCATTGAGGAAGTAGTTGATAAGTACTCTAAGCCAAAGTCAGTTTTTGGGGTTCTACTAGAAATGTCATATAATATTAGACAAACATTCAAACTTTCACTTCCAAGTGGATAAATGGCCATTTCCCTTCTGACAGCCAACCATTAGGAAATGGCACATGCATCTACCTTTGCTTATTGACATCTCCCTTATTGAGAAGTCCTTCTTCTTCTCCCCCAATTTCTCCTCCTGGGGTACTTACCAATTATCTCCTCTCCTTGCCTTTCTTCATTTTCTTCCCTTCCCTTCCTTCCCATCCCCTTTTCTACTCTTTTTTTCTTTGCCTCATTTGCTGTATGATCAATCCTACTTCTATCCTATCAAAATCAGTAAATCAGTATGATGGCCTTAAGATTCAACTTTAGATAAAGTGAGGGTTTTGATCCATCAGGGAGAATTATCTTGGCTTTCTCTAGTAGTATCACTCTGACAAATGTCAAGACTTCTGGAGGCTTCTGAGGCACTGTGGGAGGTACCTGTTACTTTCCAGTGGCACTGACTCTTTTCTCTTTTTTTAGATCTTCAGCAGAGAAAAACACTACCTGCTATTGCAGAATTCATCCCTGTCATCTTAGGGAAAGGCATTCTAGGAAATGCCAGATCAATGGTATATATCACCTATTTTGCTATCATTAACTCAAAGAAATTCAGGAACCAATTAGAACATACAAAAGAGAATCATCATCCATCCTTGTAATCCTCCAAAATATATTTTTAGCATCAAGCTGATGGTGTTAGCCTGGTTCTGTGTGTATGTCTGACTTCTGACTATTTTTCCATGATTATCTATGAAGTTGTATCAATTATGGGAGAAAACAGTAGCTGTATGGTAAATTACACTCCAGATTTGATCCCATTTCATGTAGGGTGATAGAATTTACAAATAAAGGATATTGCCTCCCCCCCCCCTCTCTCTCTCACACACACACACACACACACACACACACACACACACACACACACACACACACACAGCTGCCCCTAAGTTCTCCCACTCTACAAATAACATATCCCCCTAGGTTAATACTAATCCATTTTATTAATGTACCTCATCCCTATTTTCCTCCATGAAGTATGATATGTGTACAGGGGTGGAGGGAAGAGGTAGTGGTCACCATAGAATACAGGTGGTAACCAAGCTCATCTCCTTATTAAGCAAATTAATGCTGACTATACTAGAAAAGGGGACTTCTACGAGAGTTCCAGCACACACCCTGCTGGCTTTTGCTTTCCTCCATTCACTTTACTCATGATTATCTCCCTAATGTCACAGAAATTTACCCACTGCCTCAATTTAAACAATTAAGATAAATAAAGTCAAAAGCCAAATTTCTCCAAGTCAAGGTAGAATTTTAGAGTTTATTGGAAGAGGGCCAAGTCCTCCATATAAACCCAGACACTGCGTGCCAATTACAGTTAGAAACCAGCAGTCAACCCATGCTCGGCAGCAGAGACCTGGTTTTTATACAAGACAATGACAAAGTGAATATTGTCAAACAAGGATGATGATTTTATCACAAGACGCAGCATCAGGTTGACACTTTTGGAAACCGTTACCCAACTACAAAGCTGATTGGCTAGTTTAGTTTATTAAAGGAAAACCCATATTAGTCTTAAGGTCAAATCACAAGACAACACCTTTATTAAGAAATACTGATGACCATTATCTCAGGGCTCATCTGATCTGTTGGGAGATGGTTATTTCCAAATGGAAAAGGGGGAGCATTCTTGTACCATATCAGACATGATGCAGCATTCCGGGGCCCGAAACTCATATGGTCAGCATCTTATGATAGAAGGGAAATAGGACTTAGGGAGGGGTTGGAAACTCCCATAGAAGCAGTTTTATGCTTTAGTTAGAGACCCTTATAAACTAATGAATTCTATTAATTGTAATTAAGATTATAATGGAATTATACTAATCACTTTAGAATCACAATATTGATTAGGATTAAACTTATTACTATCACTTAAATCAAATCAAGTATCAGGGGGTAGGGGTCTTTCTTCCCAACAATAAAGTCTCAGCTCCTAGCACCCAAACATTTGTCCATATATTTTTGCAGAGGGCCTCTGTTGGTGAGCCTATTTTTTAATCAAAAAAAAAAAAAAAACATTTATTAAGGACATGGAAGGTAGAACAGTGGGTCCTAGGGAGAGTTATAAAGACAAAAGAGTCATGGTCTCTGCCCTCAGGAACCTCACAATGCAGCTCCTATAGAGTCATGGGATCTAGAGTTTGGAGAGATCTTGGAAATCATAGATTATAGAAGAACAACTAAGGCTGCAAATTTTAAATAACAAAGTCAAGACTTGGGTGTCGCCCATAGTGTTCACAGCCCATAGTGTTCATTCCACCATATATACTATCCTCTAGACAACAATGAATAAATGGATTTTTAAATTTAAAAAAAATTATTAAGCATTTACTATGGACCAGGCACTGGCTATACTAATACTGAAAAAAAAGATGAAATTTTAAAAGTTGAAACATTCTAATTAGGAAAGACAACACATATAGAGTTTTAACCATAGAAGGAATTGTTCTGGACAAGGAAGAGTGGGAAAAATGTAGAAAATGTTGTCATGTTGGAGGAAAGATTACTCTAAGAAGAAATACCAAGGAAGTTTCATGGAGGTGACATTTGAGTTGGTCTTAAAGAATGAGAAAGAAGAAGACAAATCCTTTGGGAAAGGGACACTAGGCAGAGAGAATTGTACTCTGGCTAAATCCTGAGGCATTACAAATAAAAAAACTAGGAGATTTGCAGACAGCTATATTGAGACCAGACTGTTAAGAGCCCTGAATGTTGGGTTAGTAAATTGAACCTTTTTCTGTAGATGTTGGGGAGCCACTTGCAGGTGTCTGGACAGAGTAGCAATACAATTAAAATAATAATTTGGAAGACCATCTTCTAAAAATGTATAAATGGCTAGAGGGCAAAAGAATGATTAAGAGGATATAGCAAGTTAATAGGTAATAAGAGTTAGAGAACCTGATGACTAGGTCTAGACAACTGATTCTTCTCTCTAAATTATCAGGCATATAAGTCCATGGAAAGTTAGAGTAGCAAACTCATTTTTTGGTATAGTAGGAAAGAGCATGGGATCCTGACCACTACTAGTTCTATTCCTTATTATCTTGAGAGACCTTGGATCTGTTTACTTATCTGCTCAATGAAGTAGTTGGGCTAGATGTTCTTGAAGGTCACCAAGAACCCCCTGAGTAAAAAATACCTATGAAATCCTCTTTATAGCTTTGCTTTTCTTAAAGCACCTAAATGGGGCTGAAAATAGAAATGGAAAAAGGGAAGAAGCCCTTCTACCAGTAAGTATTCCTATTTTGTGACTTCTCTTTTGATTTTCTACTATTTTCTTCTTTCAAACGGTTCATAAAAACCTAAGCATCTGGAGACTTCGTGGTTAAGATGGTGGCAGAGTAAAAAGCAGCTGCTTAACCTCTCCTAACCGAAACATATAGGACTCCTCAAGAAGACATAAAAACAAATCCAGAGGAATGAAGGGATTCCACAACAGGGCACAGCATTGAACGTACATGGAATTGTGGCATTTCCATGCTATAAGGAAGTGAAACAGCTCTCACTAAAACGCGAGCTGAGGGACCCACCCTCACCCCACACCACCTACAATGCCAAAGCCAGCTCACAAGAACTAGAACAAGCTTGGGGCACCCATTAAGTCCTTGGCAGCTACCTGGGGTCACCAGGGCCTGTTCCTGAAAGCAGAAAGACTTAAGACCCCAAGAGGCTAAAGAATGTATGGATTTTGAACAAAGACCCTGAGCTCAGGCTCAAGTGAAGGCTCCTGGGTCCATGGATCCTCAGCGCAGGAGCGGACTCGGATCTTGAGCACAGGAGTGGACTTTGAGTGAGGACCCAGTGCAGAGGGATGTACAACTGTGGAAATAGCACCCTGAAACTGTTAAAGGAGCCTCGGACAGAGGAACAAGCAAGGGGACCACCAGAAGGCTTGACTCTGAAAAGAACTAGATCTGAGACTTCGGGAGCCTAGAGAGCACAAACAGACCCTGGGTGTGAGGATAAAACCTGAGAGGGCACAGGGCTAACAATGGCAAATCAGAGACAAGAACCTCAAAAGAGAAATATCATCAAGAAGAAATCTGTAACACTCAACAACATTTACACAGAGAAAATCCAGACAACAGAGCAAACATCAGAGGAGAACAAACAAGTAAGCACATCTAAACCTTCCCAAAATAATGAAAACTGATCACAAGCTATTGAAGAGTTCAAATCTGAGATGATGAGAAAGATGGAAGAGATCTGACAAGAAAATAACAGTTTAAAAGGCAGAACTACACAATTGGAAACTGAGGCAGGTCAATTGAAGACCAGAATTGACCAGAATGAAAAGAAAAACCAAAATATTATAGCCAAAAACGAAAAGATTATAATTGAAAACCAGTCCCTAAAGGTTAGAATTGAGCAATTAGAAGCTAATGATCTCTCAAGACAGAAAGAACAAATAAAACAAAGTCAAAAGACAGATAAAAAAAGAAGGAAACATGAAATAGCTCAATGATAAATTGACAGATCAAGAAAACAGGGCTAGAAGAGACAATTTGAGAATCATTGGTCTTCCTGAAAATGCAGAAATTAATAGAAATTTGGACTCCATACTAAAAGAAATTATTCAGCAAAAATGCCCTGAAGTTATACAACAAACGGGTAATATAGACATTGAAAGGATCGATAGATCACCCTCTACACTAGACCCTGAAAGGACAACCCCCAGGAATATAATAGCCAAATTTAAGAGCTTCCAAGTAAAAGAAAAATCTTACAAGAAGCCAGAAAGAGACAATTCAAATATCAAGGAGCACCAATCAGGATCACACAGGATCAGGCAGCCTCCACACTAAAAGATCGCAAAGCTTGGAATATGATATTCAGAAAGTTAAGAGAACTGGGTCTACAACCATGGATCATCTACTCATCAAAACTGACTATATACTTCCAGGGGAAAGTTTGGGCATTCAACAAGATAGAAGATTCCAAGTATTTGCACAGAAAAGACCAGGACTAAATGGAAAGTTCGATATCCAACCACAAAAATCAAGAGAAATATTAAAAGGTAAATAAGAAACAGAGGGGAAAGAAAGAAAAGTCTTATTTTTTAAATTTGCCTCTTTAAGGGCTTCAATAAGATCTAATTATTTGTATTCCTATGTGGAGAAATGTTATATATAATTCACTGTAGTGAACTTTATTCACTATTATGTAATCAGAAGAATTATACATAGGGAGAGGTTGGAATACTAAATGGTTTAAGATGATATGGGAGGTGGGAAAGAGGAGGGTGAATAGTAGAGGACACCAAGAAAAACTTGAATGAATAAGAAAAATAGGATAATCTATTACACACAAAGAGGGCAAGGGAAGGGAAATGGATGAATACTATTATAAGAAGGAGAGGAAGAGAGCATTAAGAGGTAATATTTAAACCTTACTCTCAGTGTAAATAACCCTGAGAGGGAAGAGTAGCTATATCCATTGGGATATAAAACTCTATTTAACCCTACTGAGAAACTCAGAAGGGATTAACCAAGGGGAGCAGGGGAGTGGGGAGGTCAAAAAAGGTAGGGGACAAGAAGGGGGAGGGAATTCATTAGGCCTTAAAAATAAAAAGAGGGGAATAATAAGGAAGTGGGTAGAAAGGGAAGTTAATCTAGGGAGGGGACAAGGATTACTGGCTTAAAGCAAACCACTGGTTTAAAAGGAAATAGTTTAAGAAGGGGTAGAACTAGGAGAGGATACCAAAATGTTGGCAAATACACAACTGATAATTATAATTCTGAATGTGAATGGGATGAACTCACCCATAAAATAGAAGCAAATAGCCGAGTAGATTAGAAACCAAAATCCCACCATATGTTGTCTACAAGAAACACATATGAGGTGGGAGGACATACACAGGTTTAAGGTAAAGGACTTGAACAAAATCTTTTGGGCATCAAATGAGAAAAAGAAGGCTGGAGTGGTGATTATGATTTCTGACAAAGCCAAAGTCAAAATAGATGTGATTAAAAAAGACAGGGAAGGTCATTACATTCTGATTAAAGGCAGCATAGACAATGAGGAAATAACAGTGCTCAATATGTATGCACCGGACTGCTGCTTTTGCTGAGATCTTTGGAGATTACTCCTTAGGATTTGGTATTGTCCCCACTACCCCCTCTCTTGGTTTGGTAATGGCCTGCATTCTAGCCCTCCACGTGTTCTCTAAAGAGGTAATTTAGGCAACCCCAACCCCCACAGGCTCTACACATGGGTATTTTCTACAAAACTGACATGAGCCTTTCTCTAACCCTGAGCCCACGTGGACCTAGCCTTTACCCTTAATCAGGCCACATGGCCTATTCACCCCCATACCTGCTCAGAACTTTGAACTGAGAGCAAAGACTAATTAAAAAAAAACTGCTTAAACCCAGCAGAACTCAATCAAAAGAACCTTAAATCGAACAAGGGGTGAACTTTTAAACCTCGGAACTGAATGAGTTTTATTTCTGTTTTAGAGAGACTGTATCATACTATATTTTGCTAATTAGTTTTGTAAATTAATCTTGCTTATTTCATTGATTTTCCTGTTGCACTGAATCATTTTAAGTTAATGTAGTTTGTGGCTACTAGATTAATTCTGTTTATGATTTTATTGTAATTCCCAAATAATGAAAAAAAATATTAGAACTGGTAAGAGGTTTTGACCAGCTTGTTATCTGATACTCATATTATATTTCCTAATTTATTTCAGGTTTCATTTTTACTGTAATCAACAACAATGCTATGTTCTCATACCATTTGAAAGTTACACATTTTAAAAGTTATAAATTGCCTTAATTTTGTTCGACTTTGGAGAGTTTGGTGATTGCCTTGTGATTTAAATTGTAATTTTATGAGAGGTCTTTTAAAAATTTACTTTAGATGCTTAGTACCCTTCTGTATAAATGATAAGGTTTTTATGTGTTTATTTTAAAGAATTGTGGTCTTAAAGGATAAGCTTTATATATTTTATTGTGAAGAATTGTTAATTGTTGTCTTATATATATTTTTATATAGGTCTGTTTTAGCCTTTTTTTATCAGAAGGGTCTAGAATTCTTGAGGATAATTTAGACCAGAAGGTTTTTTTTTTAATATCAGGTTTTTATATGGAAGCAGTAACAAAATTTGTTGAGAAACCCTTAGCCAAGGTTTAAAAGTTGTAACAAGTATATGATTCTTTGAACATGATTGTTTATTGTTTTAAAATGTGTTATTAGAAATATGGTACTCTATTTGAATGTGCATTGTGAATCTGCTATTTTGTAGAACCCACTTTTTCTCACAGAAAATCTCATTTTGGGTACCAAAACCCTTCTAGTTCTAAGCTGTATATATATTTTTGATTTTTTAAAACATTTTTTTTATAGAGCAATTGATTTTTCCTTTTTCTCATCTTATGCTGGAAGTACATATATAATCATTATTTATCCTTTTTTTTGATTCTACAGCGAAATAAGCTCAGTGCAAATACCTGAGCCTGAGCCTGAGACTATGGGATTGTGATTTAATGCCTCTCTGATTCCAGGAGAAGTGCCGAGCCACATGGTCAGAGACCTGACTAAAAGATATGCATGGATTGCAGAGTTCTATGCCAATACTTTAGGGCTTGGAAATTAGGGTTTGAGTCCTGGAGTCCCAGTCTTTTCTAAAACTTTAGAGGACATGGGTCCCCTCAACTTAAATTCCTAGTGAAGCACCTAAGATTGACTATCATTTAATGTCTCATTCCCTGAGAAGAGGCAAGGAAAAATCAGATCAAAGAAAGGCATTTCCCTTATTCCTCTATATATAGAGAGTAAATGGCAATTTTTCTGTAGTCCTGGCCCTAAATGGGTTATAGCATACTGCTTAAATCTCTTTCATTTGGCCTTGAATCAAAGGCCTGTTTATTTCCCCTACATTTTTTGCACATTTTACATTTCGTTCACAAGTTAATTTTTTCTCCTTTTTTTTGAATTTTATTCTTTTTATTTTTTTTTATTATTTCTTTTGTCAATTGATTTCATGCACGCCCATGACTCACTTAGCCATGCATCCTTGGCTGACTTTTTCAGGGAATAATGTGTTAGTTAAATATTTTCCTCAGGGGGGTGTGTGTTAAGTTTTTATAATCATAATGTCTGAACTATAATCTATATTGCAAGTCAATTTTTACTCCTTTCGAAGTAAACTCAGGGGGGTAATGTTAATTCTCAGAAGGAAATGTATGTTTTATAATCTATAATGTAAAGTTTAAATTCTTTGAAAGTAATTTCAGGATAAGGATTTTGCCATCTCCCCAGAATCCAGACGACAAACCTGTTTGGTAGAGGCACCAAAAGATGCCTGAAGAGCCTTCACTGGATCATGAAGATCCAATTTGAACTTTGGGGCGCAGTTGATCTGAACTATGGGGTTGGATGCATTTATTTTGAATGGACAGTTTATGCCAGAAAGGGGGACTGCCCTCTTAATGGTTTTTTGTCAATGTACCGAACATTAGTTTTGTTCTTTCTCCCTTTTATCTCTAAATTATTGTAAACTCTAATTTGATTATATTTTCCTGATCCATTGGGGAGATTTATCTCCCAAAGGATCACAGGGGGGTAATGTGTCAGTTAAAATCACCTGGGGTTCTATTTCAAAGGATTGAACCTCAATATAGTGTTTGACAAACTTCTGTGGACCTGTGGGGGTCCTGAAAACTACATTTGCCGTGGTCCAACGGGTTTCATGGGTTTCCTGTTTTGGATGACGTATTAAAGGTGAGGGACTGTTTTAAGTAGGGGGTAGTGACTTGGAACTTCCTTTTTTAGCTACCTGAGCGCTCGGGGAGAAGAAAGGTAAATGGCAGGGGTGAGGTTGAAATAAGTTTCTTACAGACACATGGTCAGTTAATCTCTATCAGCATGGCTTTTATTAAAATACTACTCTCCCTTTTGATCTCGGCCCTCATCATTTTTAATCATAACAATTCCTACTAAACACTCTGGAAAGTATAGGAATAGAAGGACCTTTCCTAAAAATAATAAGCAGTATATACCTAAAACCATCAGCAAGCATCATATGCAATGGGGATAAATTAGAAGCCTTCCCAATAAGATCAGGAATGAAACAAGGATGCCCATTATCACTTCTATTATTCAACATAGTACTAGAAACACTAGCAGTAGCAATTAGAGAAGAAAAAGAAATTGAAGGTATCAAAATATGCAAGGAGGAGACTAAGCTATCACTCTCTGCAGATGGTATGATTGTATACTTTAAAAATCCTAGGGAATCAACTAAGACACTGGTAGAAATTTTAATCAACAACTTTAGCAAAGTTGCAGGATACAAAATAAATGCACATAAATCATCAGCATTTCTATATATTTCCAACACACTAGAGCAGCAAGAAGTAGAAAGAGAAACACCATTTAAAATCACCCTAGACAATATAAAATACTTAGGAATCAAACACAGCAATTATATGAAAAAAACTACAAGACACTTTCCAAACAAATAAAACTGGATCTAAACAATTGGAAAGCCATTGATTGCTCATGGGTAGGACGAGCTAACATAATAAAAATGACCATTCTACCCAAATTAATTTACCTATTTAGTGCCATACCTATCAAACTACCAAAAAACTTCTTTACTGAATTAGAAAAAACTATAACAAACTTCATTTGGAGTAACAAAAGATCAAGACTATCAAGGGAAATAATGAAAAAAATGTGAAGGAAGGGGGCCTAGGAGTACCGGATATTAAACTATACTATAAAGCAGAGGTCATCAAAACAATATGGTACTGGCTAAGAGACAGAAGAGAGGATCAGTGGAATAGACTTGGGATAAGTGATGTCAGGAAGACAGTGTATGATAAACCCAAAGAGCCCAACTTTTGGGACAAAAATCCACTATTTGATAAAAACTGCTGGGAAATTTGGAAAACAATATGGGAGAGATTAGGTTTAGATCAACATCTCAAACCCTACACCAAGATAAATTCAGAATGGGTGAATGACTTGAATATAAAGAGGGAAACTATAAATAATTTCAGTGAACACAGAATAGTATACTTGTCAGATCTCTGGGAAAGGAAATAATTTAAAACCAAGCAAGAGTTAGAGAAAATTACAAAATGTAAAATAAATGGTTTTGATTATATTAAACTAAAAAGCTTTTGTAAAAACAAAAACAATGCAGCCAAAATCAGAAGGGAAACAACAAACTTGGAAAAAAATCTTTATAACAAAAAACTCTGACAGGGGTGTAATTACTCAAATATACAAGAAGTTAAATCAATTGTATAAAAGAATAAAGCCATTCCCCAATTGATAAATGGGCAAGAGATATGAATAGGCAATTTTCAGATAAAGAAATCAAAAGGATCAATAAGTACAAGAGAAAGTGTTCTAAATTAGAGAAATGCAAATCAAAACAACTCTGTGGTATCACCTCACACCTAGCAGATTGGCTAAAATGAAAGAAGGGGAGAGTGATGAGTGCTGGAGGGGATGTGGCAGAATTGGGACATTAATGCATTACTGGTGGAGTTGTGAACTGATCCAACCATTCTGGCTGGCAATTTGGAACTATGCTCATAGGGCTATAAAAGACTGCTTGTCCTTTGATCCAGCCATACCATTGTTGAGTTTGTACCCCAAAGAGATCATAGATAAATAGACTTGTACAAAAATATTTATAGCCGTGCTTTTTATGGTGGTAAAAAACTGGAAAAGGAGGGTATGTCCTTCAATTGGGGAATGGCTGAACAAATTGTGGTATATGCTGGTGATGGAATACTATTGTGCTCAAAGGAATAATAAATTGGAAGAATTCCATGTGAACTGGAAAGACCTCCAGGAACTGATGCACAGTAAAATGAGCAGAGCCAGAAGAACATTGTACACAGAGACCAATATACTGTGGTAAAATAGAATGTAATGGACTTCTGTACTAGCAGCAATGCAATGATCCAGGACAACTCTGAGGGATTTATGGAAAAGAACGCTACCCACATTCAGAGGAAGAACTGTAGGAGTGGAAACACAGAAGAAAAGCAGCTGCTTGAACACATGGGTTGAGGCAGACATGATTGAGGATTTTTATTTGAAACTACCACACCAGTGCAATGATCAACAATTTGGAAATGGGTCTTGATCAATGACACATGTTAAAACCAGTGGAAATTGGTATTGGCCATAGGTGGGTGGAGTACAAGGGGTGAAGGGGAACGTAGGAGAATGAATCATGTAACAATGTTAACTTTTCTGAAAAATGAATATTAATAAATGTTAAAAAAAAACAACTAAGCATCTAAGGATCTAAGAGTAATTAACAGATGCCCTTGTCCTTGACTTTAAGATAATAAGATCATAATTTTTCCCAAGGTAAATCAAGCTATTGATTCTCCTTGTAGATTGTATTTTTTAAACTTGAGGTAGTGAGACAATTCTCTTGCCCAGGCATATTATTCCAATTTCTGTAAACTATAAATAGAATCTTTCTCTGGACTTGGCCATTAGAAGGCTCTGGTCTCATTTTTCTTCTTTCTTCTCTCTTGGAATTCTGTGATCCAAGCTTCAGCCATGAGGACCCTTTGTCTTCTCTTTGTCTTTGGACTTTTCCTCTTCCAGGCAGTCCCAGGTAAATCAAGTGAATTGGAGAGGAAAGTGATTTTTAAATTAGATTATATAGTTTTTAAATATTTAAATTTAAAATTTAAAAATAAAAATTTAAATTTAAATATTTTAATTAGATAAATTAAAGATTTAAATTAGATCTATAGACTAGTTTCTTCCTCACAGAGCTTGGAATCAAGGCTAGTATTAGGAGCAAATAGTATATAGACCTTCCTTAATAAGCTCCCTTTTCAGAAACTATCTCTTATCTCCTCAGACTCCTTAATGATGATCTTATTTTTTTTCCTCAGGCACCTGAGTTTTATCTTTTTAGGGCTTTGCATTAGCATTCATTTTCCCCTAAAGCAATCCTGTGAAATTGGTAGAATAAATATTGTCCTCTTTTTATAGATAAAGAAAACAAAGAGAGGGACAAAGAATTGCTAATCACAAGGCTATTAAGCTAGCATTAAGATTCAGATCAAGGCTCTGGAGAAACTCATTGCTTCTCATTTCATCATGTTACCCTCTTATAGAAGAACTGATTAAAATTTAAGGTTGTCTCTCTCTACATGTAATTATGTTTCATAAGAGACTGGAAAATTTTTAAAAAATGAAATTTTAGTGGCAAATTTCACCATTTTCTTGCTGGATTTTTGGAATCCAAGTATTCACCAGTATTCATAATGAAGAAAGCCTCTGTTGTGTAAAATATACTTGTACAAGTCAGTAATTAAGGATTCTTTCCAGAGACACAGTAGGAAACTAAATTAGCCCAATGAGTTTATAAAGTCAGTCAACCAGCATTTATTAAATACCTACTATAGAATATGCCAGATTGTATGCTAAGCATTTGGAGATACAAGGAAAGGCAAAAGTGAAACAAAACAAAAAATGGCCTTTGAGAGAGGATAGGGTTAAGATGGCGGCAGAGTAAAAAGCAGCGCGTAACCTCTCCTAACCGAAACATACAGGACTCCTCAAGGGGACATAAAAACAAATCCAGAAGAACGGAGGGACCCCACAACAGGGTGAAGCATGGAAGGTACGTGGAATTGGGACATTTCCAATATATAAAGGGGTGAAACAGCACTCACTAAATTGCTGGCTGAGCAACCACCCCCCCCCACCACGTCCACACACACCACCTACAAAGCCAAAGCCAACTAAAAAGAAATAGAGCAAGTTTGGGGTACCCATTGAGTCATTGGCAGCTCCAGGGCCTATTCCTGAGAGCAGCAAGACAAGACTTAGGACCCCAAAAGGCTAAAGAACGCGCATGGACTTTGAGCGTGGACTCGGAGTGCAGGAGCAGGCAGAGGCAGACATAGGAGAGCGTGCGTGAGCGAAGACTCTGAAACCCTGAGTGGGGAACCAGTGCAGACGGGTATACAACTGTGGAAGCAGCACCCTGAGACTTGTAAAGGAGCCTCCCACAGAGAATCAATCAAGGGGGTCCACCAGGGGGCTTGACCTTGAGAACAACCAGACCTCAGACCTCAGGACCAAAAGACCGCAGACAGGCCCTGAGTGCGAGGATAAAGCTGAGAAGCTACTGGACTAACAATGGCTACCCAGAATCAGGAAGTTCAGAAGAGAAAGATTAACAACAACAAGAAGAAATCTTTAATACTCAACAACTTTTACACAGAGAAAATCCAGACAACCAAGCAAACAGAAGAGGAGAACAAACAAGCATCTGGACCCTCACAAAATAATGAAAACTGGTCACAAGTACTTGAAGAGTTCAAATTTGAGACGACAAAAAAGTTGGAAAAGATTTGGCTAGAGAAATGGAAAATAGCTCAAAAAGAAATCAGAGAAGAAAACAATAGTTTAAAAGGCAGAATTTTGCAATTGGAAAGTGAGGCGCAGAAATCAAATGAACTGATAAGCAAAATGAACACCAGAAGTGACCAGATTGAAAAGGAAAACCAAAAGATTATAGCTGAAAACCAATCCCTAAAGGCTAGAATTGAGCAATTAGAAGCTAATGATCTCTCAAGACAACAAGAACAAATAAAACAAAGTCATAAGACTGAAAAAATAGAAGGAAACATGAAATATCTAAATGAGAAAGTGACAGACCAAGAAAACTGATCTAGAAGAGACAATTTGAGAATCATTGGTCTCCCCGAAAAAGGAAAAATTAATAGAAATTTGGACTTCATACTAAAAGAAATTATTCAGCAAAATTGCCCTGAAGTTCTACAACAATAGGGCAATATAGACATTGAAAGGATCCATAGATCACCCTCTACACTCGACCCAGAAAAGACAACGCCCAGGAATATAATAGCCAAATTCAAGAGCATCCAAGTAAAAGAAAAAAAATCTTACAAGAAGTCAGAAAGAGACAATTCAAATATCAAGGAGCACCAATCAGGATCACACAGGATCTGGAGCCTTCATGCTAAAAGACCACAAGGCTTGGAATATGATATTCATAAAGGCAAGAGAGCTGGGCCTGCAACCACAGATAAACTACTCATCAAAATTGACTATATACTTCCAGGGGAAAGTATAGGCATTCAATAAAATTGAAGATTTCCAAGTATTTGCACATAAAAGACCAGGGATAAATGGAAAGTTTGATATCCAATCACAAAAATCAAGAGAAACATGAAAAGATAAATAAGAAACAGAGGGGAAAGAAAGAAAACTCATGATTTTTAAATTCTCCTTTTTAAGGGCCTCAGTAAGTGTTATGAAAATTGTCTGTAGTGAACTCTATACACTATTATAGTATTCATTATTATAGTAATCAGAAGAATAATTCATAGGGAGAGGGTGGAATACTAAATGGTCTAAGATGATATGGGGATGGGAAAGAGGAGGGTAAATGGAGGGGGACACCAGGAGAAACTTGAGACAATAAGAAAAATACGATAATGTATTACACACAAAGAGGGCATGGGAAGGAGAGGGGACAAATACTATTATAAGAAGGAGAGGAAGAGAGCATTAAGAGGTAATATTTAAAACTAACTCTCAGTGTAATCAACCTGGAGAGGGAAGAGTAGGTATACTATCCATTGGGATATAAAACTCTTATCTAACCCTACTGAGAAAGTCAGAAGAGATAAACCAAGGGGAGCAGGGGAGTGGGGAGGTCAAAAAGGGAGGGGAGAAGAAGCGGGAGGGAATTCATTAGGCCTTTAAAAACAAAAAGAGGAGAATAATAAGGGAGAGGGTAGAAATGGAAGTTAATCAAGGGAGAGGATAAGGGATACTGGCTTAAAGCAAACCACTGGTTTTAAAGGAAATAGTTTAAGAAGAAGGGGTAAGAATAGGGGAGGATACGAAAATGTCAGCAAATGCACAGCTGATAATTATAACGCTGAATGTGAATGGGATGAACTCTCACATAAAACGGAATCAAATAGCAGAGTGGATTAGAAACCAAAATCCTACCATATGTTGTCTACAAGAAACACATATGAGGCGGGTGGACATACACAATTTTAAGGTCCAGGGCTTTTGGGCATCAAATGAGAAAAAGAAGGCAGGAGTGGCAATTATGATTTCTGACAAAGCCAAAGTAAAAATAGGTATGATTGAAAAAGACAGGGAAGGTCATTACATCCTGATTAAAGGTAGTATAAACAATGAAGAAATAATACTGCTCAATATGTACGCACCAAGTGGCATAGGATCCAAATTCATAAAGGAAAAACTGGCAGAGCTCAAGAAGAAAAAAGATATTAAAACCTTAGTAGTGGGAGATCTAAATATTCCTCTTTCAGATCTAGATAAATCAAACCAAAAAATAAATAAGAAAGAGGTAAAAGAGGTGAATGAAGTCCTAGAAAAATTA
Source organism: Gracilinanus agilis (assembly GCF_016433145.1). Lineage (NCBI taxonomy): Eukaryota > Metazoa > Chordata > Mammalia > Didelphimorphia > Didelphidae > Gracilinanus > Gracilinanus agilis. Next base: position 184,076,606 of record NC_058131.1, on the reverse strand, counting down.
GATTTAATGGATATGTGGAGAAAAATAAATAAGGACAAAAAGGAATACACCTTCTTTTCAGCTGCACATGGTACATTCACAAAGATTGACCATGTAATAGGGCATAGAACCATTGCAAACAAATGCAAAAGAGCAGAAATAATAAATGTAAACTTCTTAGATCATATTGCAATAAAAATAATAATTAGTAAGGGCACCTGGACAGGCAAATCAAAAACTAATTGGAAATTAAATAATATGATTCTCCAAAACCAATTTGTCAAAGAAGAAATCATAGAAACAATCAACAATTTCATGGAAGAGAATGATAATGATGAGACATCCTACCAAACTCTATGGGATACGGCCAAAGCAGTACTCAGGGGGAAATTTATATCCTTGAGTGCATATATTAACAAATTAAGGAGGGCAGAGATTAATGAATTGGGCATGCAACTCAAAGAATTAGAAAGCGAGCAAATTAAAAATCCCAGATGAAAACTAAATTAGAAATACTAAAAATCAAGGGAGAAATTAATAAAATCTAAAGTAAAAGAACTATTGATTTAATAAATAAGAATAGAAGCTGGTATTTTGAAAAAACAGATAAAATAGACAAAGTAATGGTCAATCTAATAAGAAAAAGGAAAGAAGAAAACCAAATTGACAGTATCAAAGATGAAAAGGGAGACCTCACCTCTAATGAAGGGGAAATTAAGGCAGTCATTAAGAACTATTTCGCCCAATTATATGGCAATAAATATAACAATTTAGGAGATATGGATGAATATTTACAAAAATATAAACTGCCTAGATTAACAGCAGAAGAAATAGAATACCTAAATAATCCCATGTCAAAAAAGAAATTGAACAAGCCATCAAAGAACTCCCTAAGAAAAAATCGCCAGGGCCTGATGGATTCACAAGTGAATTCTATCAGACATTCAAAGAGCAACTAATCCCAATACTATACAAATTATTTGATATGATAAGCAAAGAAGGAGTCCTATTAAATTCCTTTTATGACACAAATATGGTACTGACTCCAAAGCCAGGGAGATCAAAAACAGAGAAAGAAATCTACAGACTAATCTCCCTAATGAACATAGATGCAAAAATCTTAAATAGAATACTAGCAAAGAGACTCCAGCAAGTAATTAAGAAGATCAGGTGGGATTCATACCAGGAATGCAAAGATGGTTCAACATTAGGAAAACCATCCACATAATCCATC
>NC_058131.1:184075039-184075298 GCF_016433145.1 Gracilinanus agilis | reverse complement strand
GAAAAGGCCTTTGACAAAATACAGCATCCATTCCTATTGAAAACACTGGAAAGTACAGGAATAGAAGGACCTTTCCTAAAAATAATAAACAGTATATACCTAAAACCATCAACAAACATCATATGCAATGGGGATAAATTAGAAGCCTTCCCAATAAGATCAGGAGTAAAACAAGGATGCCCATTATCACCTCTACTATTCAACATAGTACTAGAAACACTAGCAGTAGCAATTAGAGAAGAAAAAGAAATTGAAGGTA
>NC_058131.1:183992010-184060118 GCF_016433145.1 Gracilinanus agilis | reverse complement strand
AAGGAAGGAAGGAAGGAAGGAAGGAAGGAAGGAAGGAAGGAAGGAAGGAAGGAAGGAAGGAAGGAAGGAAGGAAGGAAGGAAGGAAAGAGAGAGAGAAGGGGTAAAAGAGATCGCAACATTAATTTATTCATGAAGAAGTATGGGCAAGAGAAATAAAAATCATTCTCCTTTGTTGCCTGGTAACACATTTTTGCCCTTGGGGAGAAACACAGATTAACATTGTAAATGCTCTCTTTACTCAGTGTCCTTGGCCCTCACCTGACTGAGTTTTAGCAGAACAATCTTCTGAGCACCAAACTCTAATTCCTAGAATCCTGTGCGAATTAACCCTTCCGGGGAAGGTCCGGAAATGGACCTATTGCAACACCAAAAGAGGTTATTTTTCCTGTTTTTCCAGACTACATATTTCAGCAGAGGCCTCACTCTCTCCTTAAGCAGACAGGTAAGTTAGTACATTGACTCCTGGTCAGACTGTATCCACTTGGGTGCAACTGGCCTGGGGGTCATAGAGAGGTATCTCAGAGTGGTTTGTCCAAGCATTTGCTAGCTCCAAAAACTCTCTACTCCCCCAAATGCTACTAGTTTTGTGCCCTGAAGGCCAATCCATAGCCCAGTGTGTATCCTTCTCCCCACTTGCACCCTGTTAGTAGCTGAAGACCTCTGATTGGTATTTGGTACTAGAAATTGTGTCCCGGGCAACTGGCCTTTGCAGTGTAGTGCAGCTGATCTTCGCAGGAGTCAGAAGATCTGGGTTCAAATACTGACTTTTATGGTTACTGCCAGTGTGATTTTTGAATGAGTAACTTCACCATTTTTCTCCTCATCTCAGAGAAAAGGAGAAGGGTGATATTGAATAACTCCAAGGTTCTAAACTTTGTGATTCATTTAGCAAGGGGCTCATGGAAATTAGAGATCAAATCCCATGAGTCCCTATATTACTATGTAACATCAAGAGTAAGAACAATGGCTTTAAATACTGAATTTCTTTGCTTGGTTTTACCCTACCTCTGCTATGCTTTATATTTTTTAGTTTTTATTTAGTTATTTCATTAGATATTTCCCAATTGCAAGTAAAATATCTTAATATTTTTAAAAAATTGGGGTTCCAAATTATCTTGTTTCCTCCCAGTTCTCCTTTCTCCATGAAAAAGAAAAGCAATCTGATTTTGATTATATATATGAGGTCATACAAAATATATTTCCATATTACCTATGTTGTAAAAGAAAACAAAACAAAATAAAACAACAAAATAAAAAAATAGAAAAAAAAAAGTTTGCTTCAAACTGCATTCAAAGTTGATAGGTTCTCTCCCTGGAGAGAACTAGTATTTTTCATTATGGGTCCTTTGGAAGTGATTTGGATCATTATTTTGATTAAAAAATAAACTAAGTCTTTCACAGCTGATGATCCTTAAAATATTGGTGTTACTGTGTACAACATTTTCCTGATTCTGCTCGTTTTATTTTGGATCAGTTCATATAGGTCTTCCCAGATTTTCCTAAAATCATCCTGTTCATCATGTCATATATTACAATAGTATTGCATCACCATAATCCTTCTTCCAGTTTATTGTTGTTGTTCAGTCATTTCCAATTCTACATGACTCCATTTGGCATTTTCTTAGCAAAGATACTAAAGTAGTTTCCTTTTCAGCTCATAATACAGATGAGGAAACTGAGGCAAACAGGATTAAGTGACTTACCTAGACTCAAAAGCTAGTAAGTATCTGAATTGGTTGGCTGAAGATGTTCATTAGTATGTGTGGCAAATTCATGATGTCATGCTTGCACATTTTCTGGATTATGTTCTCACACTTTCCTGGTCACCAGTGGAGTGAAGCAGGGCTGTGTGCCTGCTCCCATGCTTTGTAGCATGAAGTTTTTCTGAATATTCAGTGAGAATGAAAACAGTTATCTCCTTGATTGTAAATTAACTTGAAAAGCCTACAAGCCAAGATTAAAGTGGAGGGAGAGAGATGGTCAATGACTTTTTGTTCCTGGATGATTGTGCATTCAATGCAGTATCTCAGGCTGAGAAACAATAGCATTTGAGTCTGCATCATTTCCTTGATGCTTATGGTATTTTAGCCTGACAATTAAGGCCAAGAAAACCAGCCAGAAAAACACCAACTATATGTCAAACCATCAAAAATGAAGAAATTTTTAGTACTGTGGATAAGTTCCCTTACTTTGGCAGTATACTTTCCAAGGATGAAAACAGAGATGATGAATGGGATCCATGCATTGTCAGAACTAGATCCGCCTTTGGAAGGCTCCAGAAGAAAGTGTGGGAGAGAAGCATTATTAGACTCCCCAACAAACTGAAGATATACAGAGCTTTGTGCTGGCTTCTTCATTGTATGCCTGTGAAAACTGGACAGTCTACCAGGACGATGCCAGAAAATTAAATAATTGCTTTCATTTTAATTGTCTTAGGTAGATTCTGAATATTACCTGGAAAGATGAAATACCAAATACTGAAGTCTTCTCTCAAACTGAACTGCTAGTTCTTCAAACTTTACTACAGAGAGTACAACTCCAATGAGCCGGACACATTGTTTGAATGTCAAATGTACGTTTGCCTAAAAAAATATATTTCAAAGAACTCATATAAGGCAAATGCTCATCTAGAGGTCAAAAGAAGTGATACCAGGACATGTTTAAGGTCTCCCTGAAGAACTTTGGTCTTGATTGTGAGACATGGGAGACACTTATCAAACTGTACAGCATGGTGTGCTCACATCAAAGAAAGCACTGTACTCTATAAGCAAAGAAAAATTTCAGTGGCTCAAAAGAAACTTGAAATGCATAGATTTAGAGATATCTCTGACTCAAATATCCCAAAAGACTATTTGTGCCTGACTTGTGGCAAAGACTTCTGAGATTTTACTGGTTTGATCACCTGCAATCAAACATAACTACCTTGACCCCAACATCTTGATGACATTTTGGTCCTCTTTGAGTACAAAGGACAACAATGATAATTCCATCACAGTCTGATGCCACAACTTATTCAGACATTCTCCAGTTGATGGATATCTCAATTTCCAATTCTTTGACACCACAAAAAGAGCTCCTTTAAATATTTTTATATAAATAGTTTTTTTGTATAAATTTGTATAAAGTTTTATTTTGTATAAATAATTTTGTGTAAATAAATTTGGTATAAATCATTTTCCCTTTTCTTTTATCTCTTTGGGATAAACTCTTTTTATCTCTTTGTAATAAACAAACTGTTCTCTAGAATGAATTGGTTTGCAACACCACCAACAGGTCCCATCTTTTCCACACCACATCTAGTATTTGTTGTTTTCCATTTCTAAATTGTTAGTCAATTTGATAAGTGTGAAATAGTTTCTCAGAGTCCTTTAATTTTCATTTCTCTAATAAGTAATGATTTAAAGCATTTTTTTCATGTGATTATGGATAGTTTTGATTTCTTCTTCTGAAAATACCTTTTTATATACTTTGACCATTTATCAAATCTGACCATTTGTCAATTGGAAAATAGCTCTTATTTTATACATTTGGCTTAGTTCTTTATACATTTGAAAAATAAATCCTTTATCAGAGAAATTTATAAAAACAAATTTACTGTTTGCCATTTACTATTGTGTATTGTGTGTTTAATCTCTCCCAGTTATGCACCACCCAATATCTTAGCCAGTACCAGATTATTCTGATGATTACCTCTTAGTAATATGATTTGAAATCAGAAAGTACTAAGCTGCTTTTTCCTCTCCTTTTTTTCCCTATTTTTTAAAATATTCTTGATCTTGTATCCTTCCAGGTGAATTTTGTTATTTTTCTAGGTTTATAAATGAATTTTTGGTAGATTGATTGGTATGATACTGAATAAGTAAATTCACTTAAGTAAAACTGTCATTTTATTATATTGCCTCAGCCTACTCATGTGTAGGTAATATTTCTCCAATTGTTTATTAGATTTGTCTTTATGTGAAAAGTGTTTTATAATTGTACTTATAGAATTTCCTGTGTTTGTCTTGGTAGACATATTTCTTATAATTTTGTTCATATAATTCCTATATGTCTTATGTCAATCCTAAGTATTTTATATTGTAGTTTTTTTAAGTGGAATTTCTTTTTTCTATCTCTTTCTGATAGGTTTTATTGGAAATTATAGAAATGATGATGACTTAGGGGAAATTGTTTTATATCATGAAACTTTTCTAAAGATGTTAATTGTTTCAGTTTTTCAGTTCATTCTCTACAATTCTCTAAGTATATCATCAAATTATCTGTAAAGAATGATATTTTGTTTCTTCATTGACTACAAATTCCTTTTTTGTAGGAAATCAATTCCTACAAATTCTTTTGCTTGTCTTATTGCTACAGTTAGCTTTTCTAGTAATATTGAATAATAACGGTGATAATGGGCATCTTTATTTTACTCCTGATCTCATGGGGAAGGCTTCAAGTTTATCCCATTAGAGATAATATTTGTTCTTGGTTTTAAGTAGATACTACTTATTATTTTTAAAAAGATTTGCTTGATATCTATGCTTTCAGATATTTTAAATATGAATGGATATTGTAATGTGTCAAAGACTTTTTCTGATTTTTGAAATTTTTGTTATCAATATGGTAAAATATGCTGATAATTTTCCTAATATTGTACCAGTCTTACATTGCTAGTATAAATTTCACCTGGTCAAAGATTATGTTCATTGTGACACACTGCTGTAATCTCCTTGTTAATATTATACTTAAAATTTTTGTATAAATATTCATTGGGGGAAAATGTTCTGTAGCTTTATTTCTGTTTTGTTCTTCATGGTATATAGATTGAAATAATATTCATGTTGACAAAGAGTAATTTGATAGAACTTCTTTACTAATTTTTGAATAGTTTATATAGAATTTAAATCAATTATTCCTTCAGTGTTTGTTAGAATTCATACGTGAATCTACCTGGTCTTAGGGATTTTTTCTTAAGAAGCTTATTTATGACTTGTTCAATATCTTTTTCTAAGATAGGATTAAGTAGTCAATTTCCTCTTCTGTTAATTTAAAGCTATTTTTTAAAATAAATATCCTTCCATTTAATTTAGATTGTCATTTTATTGGCATATAATTGGAAAAAAACTTCTAATAATTATTTTAATTTTATTTTTATTGATGATGGATTCATCCTTTGAATTTTTTGATACTACTAATTTGGTTCTCTTCTTTCTTTTTTAAATGAAATTACCCAATGTGTTATTTATTTTATTTTATTGTTTGTTTGTTTATAAAACCAGCTCCTAGTTTTATTTATTGGTTCAATGGGTTTGTTTACATTTAGTTTTATTAATCTCAACTTTGATTTTCAGGATTTACATTTTGGTAGTAATTTGTTCTTTACCTAGTTTTTTATTGATGCATGTCTAATTCATTGATCTGCCCTTTCTCTCTTCTATTAATGAATGTAGTTAGAAATATTAGTTTTCCCTTACGTACCTCTTCAGCTACATCCCGCAAAGTTTGGAATGTTGACTTACAGTTGCATTCTTTTTAATGAAATTATTTATTGCTTCTATGAATTACTCATTGACCCACATATCTTTTTGATTAAATTATTTAACTTCCACTTACCTTTTAATTTATGCTTCTAAGGTCTTTTACAAAAATTTAATTTTTATTGCATTGTGGTTTGAAAAGGGTGTATTTAACATTTCTGCTATTCTGTATTTGATTGCGAAGTTTTAGTGCCCCTAATAGAACAACAGTTTTTGTGAAAGTGTCATATACAGCTGAAGAAAAAGTATATGTTTATATTCCCATGCAGTTTTTTTTCTCCCATAGGTCTCTTTTAGCTAATTTTTCTAAGATTCTATTAATCTCTTTGACTTCTTTCTTACTTATTTTATGATTAGATTTATCTAGCACTGAGAGGAGAACGTTGAGGCCCTCCAATAGTATAGTTTTACTATTTCTTTCAGTAATTCATTTAAATTTCCTTTTTTCTTAATATTCACTTTATTTTAGATATATTTAAAATTGATTGTTTATTTTTAACTTCTTTTCTTTTTAAATTTTGAGTTTCAAGTTTTTCCCTCCCTCTGTCTTCTACCCCACCCACTGAGAAGGCAAGCAAAATGATATCGTTTGTACATGTGAAATCATGCAAAACACATTTCTTTAGTAATCATACATTTTTTAAATCAATAAAAAGAAAGTGAATAAAATATACCTCAATTTGCATACAGATTTCATCGATTCTCTCACTGGAGATGGATGGCATTTTTTCATCATGAATCCTTTGGAATTATCTTGGATCATTGTATTAGTAAAAGTAACAAAGTAATTAACAGTTGATCATCATTACAACATTGCTCTTACTGTGCAAAATGATTTTTCAGTTCATCTCTCTTCACTTTTCCTCAGTTCATGTAGGTTTTTTTTAAACCCTTGTACTTTGGTGTATTGTTTCATAGGTGGAAGAGTGGTAAGGGTGGGCATTGGGGGTCAAGTGACTTGCCCAGGGTCACACAGCTGGGAAGTGGCTGAGGCCGGGTTTGAACCTAGGACCTCCTGTCTCTAGGCCTGACTCTCACTCCACTGAGCTACCCAGCTGCCTGCATGTAGGTTTTTTAATGCTTTTCTAAAATCATCCCCTTTATCATTTTCTACAATGAAATAGTACTCCATCAAAATCATATGCCACTTCTTAAGCCATTCTCACCAAAGGGACTGTTATAAATATTTTTATACCTGTGGATCCTTTTCCATTTCCTTTTATCTCTTTGGTATACAAACTTAGGAATTATATTGCTGACTCAAAGAGTTTACAAATTTTATAGCCCTTTAAATGTACTTCCAAATCTTTCTCCAGAATGACTGGATCAGTTCACTAATCCACCAACATTTCATTAGCATGTACCTATTTTTCCCTCATGTCATCCAGCATTTATCATTTCTGATGTGTGATATGGTATTTCAGTGTTTTAATTTGCCTTTCTCTAATCAATAGTGATTTCAAATATTTTTATATGACTGCAGATAGTTTTGATTTCTTTTTCTGAAACTCTTCATTCATTATCTTCTGACCATTTATCAGTTGGGAGATAGATATTATTTTTATGAATTTGACTTAGTACATATTTGAGAAATGAATCCTTGATCAGATACACTTGCTGTAAACATTTTTTATATTATTTCATTGTCTATGGTACCTTTTAGCAACACATAGTTTTCCTGATTATCCCTTTTAATTATGTCTGTTTTTTGTTTTTGCTTTGTGTAAGGTCATGATTGCTACCACCTGCCTTTTCTGAAACTCAACTGGCACATATCAAGTTCTGCTCCAGTCTCTTATTTTAACTCTTTGTATTTCTCTCTGTTTCAGATGTGTTTCTTATAAACAGCATATTGTTGGATTCTGGTTTCTCATCCATTCTACTACCCACTTCCATTTTATGGGTGAGTTCATCCCATTCACATTCACAGTTGTGATTGCTAAATGTACATCTACCTCTATCCTATATTTTTCTGTTTATCCATCTCTATCTGTTTCTATCTCTGTCTCTCTCATCCTGTCCCTCTTCTAAATTATGTTTTGCTTCTAACCACTGTCATCTTTTTCTGCCCTCATTTTTATTACTCTTTTCTTTCTTATAACCCCTTCCACTCCTACTTCTCTGTTGGGTAAGATGGATTTCTATTACCAATTGAGTATGGAGAGGGTTTTTTCCCTCTTTGAACCAATTTAGATGTAAGTGAAGTTCAAGCGATGCCTTCTCCCCACACCAGGTCCCCCCTCCAAAGTAAAAGCACTTACTTTAGGAGTCTTTTCCATGAGAAAGCTTTCTCCATTCTTCTTCTACCTTCCCCCTTTTCCTAGGACATCCATCTTCTTGATACCCATTTTTCTTATATGATCCCAATCAAATCAAATCAATTCCACACTCTCTATGTAGAATCCAACTTCCCTAATTATAATAATGTTCTTAGATAATAAATGAATCATCTTCCCAAATAGAAAGGTAAATAGTTTAACCTTTTTGGTTCCCTTATGATTTCTCTTTCATGTTTTCCTTTTTATGTTTCTCTTGAATATTGTATTTGAAAGTCAAATTTTCTATTCAGTTATGGTATTTTCTTCTAGAATGCTTGAAAATCCTCTATTTTTTTAAATATTATTTTTCCCTTGAAGGATTATACCCAGTTTTGCTGGGTAGCGTATTCTTGGTTGTAACTCTGTCTATCCACATATTTGCCTTATAGAATATCATATTGCCTTCTAAAATATCACATGTTCCTTTGCCTTCTATAACATCATATTCCAAATCCTCCAGTCTTTCAATATGGAAGTTGATAAATCTTGTTTGATCCTGACTATAGCTTCATGGAATTTGAATTTTTTTAATTGTTGCTTTAAGTATTTTGGCAGTCCTGAAATTTTGTTAAAATACTCCTAGTAATTTTCATTTGGGGATCTCTTTCAAGTGGTGATTGTTAGATTCTTTCAATTTTTATTTTACCCTCTGGATCAATAACATCAAGGAAGTTTCCCTTGATAATTTTCTTAAATATGATATTAATCTTTGATCATGAGGCAATCCAGTAATTCTTAAATTATCTCTCCTTGATCTATTTTCTAGGTCAATTGTTTCTCCAATGAGACATTTCATTTCTATTTTTTCTTTTTTTCTTCTATTTTTCTTCTATTTTCTTCTATTGTTCCATTCTTTGACTCTTATTGTTTTCTTGACTTCTCATTGTGTCATTAACTTCCAGTTGCCCAATTCTAATTTTAATTAATTATTTTAAATAAGCTTTTGTACTTCTTTTTCTATTTAGCCAATTCTGTTTTTTAAGGTTTTTTTTAATCAGTATTTTTTGTGCTTTTTTTACAAAGCTATAGATTGTTTTCACAATTTTCTTTCTTTGCTTTATTATTTTATATACTTTTTTCTCTACCTCATTTGGTTTTGAAAATTATTTTAGATCTTCTAGGAATTTTTTGGAGCTTATGTCTAATTCACAATTTTCTTGAAGCTTTGCTTATAGCTGTTTTGACATCATTGTCTCTTTTCTGACTTTGTTTTTTATCTTTATTGGCTTCACAGTAGGTTTTATTGTCAAGTTCTTTTGTTGCTGTTTGATCATTTTTCCACTTTTTTTTGGAGATTCATGCTAATGTTGGGCTCTATTGCCAAAGTGGAGAGCATGTGCACTTTATCAAACTTCAGACTTTTTTGCCCTGCTATTTTCAGAGATAATTCTGAAAGAGTTGTGATCTACAAAGAGGTGTGATACCTGCTTTCTTGATCTATACACTGGCCTTACCCAAGAAAGGCCCTTGATCCACTGTGTTTACAATCAGTACTGCTTCTCAGGGTCCTTCTTCCCTGAGACCAGAAATGATTCTGTTCTTCAGGGTCTTTTATACTTTGGGGATGGAAATTATATTTTCCCTCAGGGCCTCCAATCCCTCATGACTAAAAGTGCTCCGCTTTGCCCTTAAACTATGATTCAAAAGTGTGTAAGTTGTCAAACAGTATCTGACCCTGCATCTAGTGCTAGCAAAAGGCTATAAACTCTTTCTTACCAATTTCCAGGTCCCCTTTCTGTCTTGGACTTGAGATCTCCTAAAAATTTGCTACTTCTCTCTCCACCACCTAGTCCTACCACTGCTGTTTCATGTATGTTAGCTCTGGACCAGCCTCCTCCCCCAAGGCACAAATCTCTTTTTCCAATCTCCTGTGTTTTCTTGGGTTGGAAGAATATCTCATTCTGACCTTTGTTGACTCTACTATTCTGAAATTCCATTTGAGGCAATATTTTAAGTTTGTTTGGAGAGCCATGTGTAGGGAGAGCTCAGCTTTATCTACTCTACAATCGTAGGTCCTTCCTCAGAAGTCCACTCTGCTCTACAGACATACAGGTATGAGCAATCATCCAACTGTTACAGGAAACTAGCTTTAGGAAGCATTCAAATCAGTCTGTTTCATTAAAAGTCCACAACTGGAAAAGGAAGAATAGCAAGCTGGGTTTGGAGTTGGAGAATGTGAGTTCAGTTCTGGTTCTTTCTCTTACTATATTGTGACATGTTGGGCAAGTCACTTTTCTTTTCTGGGCCTAAGTTTCATACTCTATAAAATGAAAGGGTTTGATTTGAAAATTATAAAGGTCTATTCTCAGTATAAATCCTAGTCCTTTTAATCTAATACTGTGAAGGAAAAAGAAATGACAAGGTTTTCTTTTTCCTCAAAGAATCTACAATTTAAAGTAAAACCCAGATGGAAACATTATGAAGGTGGCCTCCAGGCAAGAACACAGGTGTATGACCTCCCCACCCCCAGTCAAAAACATCATAAGATCATTCCCAGAACAGACCCCGAGGGCCAGATTCCTCCAGGGTTAGCCAAGACACTAACTGGGATACTTTAAGGGGAAGTCAAGGCACTATGAGAAGGAGCTGTGATAAGTAACCTTCTACTCACTCTCATCAATGGAACTGTTCTTCCCTGTTATTCCATCTTGCTAGTGAACTCCTAACTTTTTCATCTCTCATTTCCCAGTGATATTGAATTCCTGGCTGCCTACAAATGTCATTCCTGTTTTTCTGTCTCCAAATTCCTATTCTTTCCTTCTTATACTCATTCTAACTTAACCTTAATTCTCTCCTGATCCACTCCAGCTCTTGCTGCCCCTTCTATTGTACTCTCTGAAATTTCTATTCCATTATGAAAAAATTTCCCTTCTTTTGAAACACTTTCATCTCATCCTCTTTCTGCTTACTACCACTCACAAACACCTGATTCCACTAGATGACACTATACTTGTGGCTATCCTTTTCAGAATACCAGAACACCAGGACACCAGTGCATCACCTCTTATAATATTACTTCCCCTACAATACACTGAACTTGCTAACAGGGAGTCTGAGTACTTCTTGCTTCCCATTGCCAAGTTCTTACTTTCTCTCTACCACTTTCACTAAACAATTTTTCCTCTTTTAAGGTGTACTCTACATAGGAGTACATTGGAGACAGCTTGAACCAGCTACCAAGAATTGATTGTTAAATTTTCAGTATGAGCATTTATACCTCAGGAATAGGTAAAAGCTAAAAATCAGGGCATTATTGTTTTGTTGAATGTATAGATTTTAGAAAGTGATAGAGAAAAATGTTAATCATATAGATTAAATGAAAAATTGTGTTGTGCATACATTTTTGGGGAAATTTAGTAGTTAAACATTTGCCAACCAATAGCTGGCTCTATACAAAAAGAAAGCCCAGCCTAGATCCTGGTGGTAGTTATCTATTAGTTACCAGATCATTCTCTTTTTTCTCAAAGAGTTTTGTACCTGGTTCATATGTTCTTCTCTATCTTAGCTCTTGCATTTGTACTAGGGGACTTGAATATGTTATATATCTTGATATTTCCTTAAACATAATAAATTCCTAGTTCTTTCCTTTAATTCTCATGACAGATTCTTCCATTCCCTCTAAGCCAGATGCAGGAATCATCACAGCCTTATTTCTGCTATCATTCATAGAAGATCTATTTCAAGGATAAAGAACCCATAAACTTTGCAATTTGATTGCAGTCTCTTATTATTCAGTCTCTCCTCATGCCTTGTAACTTCTAAATCTATTCTTTATCCTCACCTTGGCCTCTAGGCCTTTGATGTATTGATACTTTCTAAGGGCATCATTTGAGTTTTGGCTTCACTTTCTACTCTTCCAACTTTTTAATTTATTCAGTTTAGTTCTACATTATCCTTTTGTCTTATGTTGTTTTTTTATGTTTCACCAAATCCCAATATTGGTTTACTCCTACAGTCTCCTTTTACTGTTCCTACTCATATTCCACTGAGCAGAGCTAGAAATCACACAATTATACAGAATGGGTTTAATAAAAATTTATATTATCTAACATCAATTGGGCCCTAATTAGTGCTATCCCTCTCCCCATAGCCGTTATTCCAAACATTTACTCAAGCCTCCCATACTATCTCCTCCCCTGAGCCTCTCATATTTCACTAATAAAATAGAGGTCCTTTGTTCTGAGGTCTCTTCTCTTACCTTTCTAAACCTCTAAAAATCCCATTATATCATCCATCATGTTTTTAGCATTTACTCAAGAAGTAGAGGTAGCCCTTTCCTCAATAATACCAATTTCTCAGCCTCTTTTTATACAATGAGGTCTAATGAAATGCCTATGTGACCCTGGGAAAATCAAGTCAAGACTATTAGCTCCCTGAGAGCATGGGCTATCTTTTGAAGTTCTTTGTATCTTCAGTGATTTAGTAAAATTCCTAGGGCATAGTAGGTACTTAAAAAATCTACATGGTGAGGAACCAGAGCCAAGATTGTGGCAGAGTAGCAGGAGTCTTCTGACTCTCCTAACTGATCATTATAAAACATCTCCAAAGGAGAGAAATCAAAACAGGATGAGTAAAGGGACTCTCCTACTAGACACATCAAAAATAGGCAGTGAGTGGAGATTCTGACACTATAAGGGGGCAAAACTGCACTAAACATAGCATAAGCTTATCACCCGTATCTCTCACTACATACCTTGCCAGAGTTAGGGAGAGGACCCGGGAAATCTCTAAATTCTTGGGGCCAGGCTGAAAGCACCACAGACTTACCACTGAGGGCAGTGTCAGGCCTTGGCAGTCAGATTCAAAGGCTGAAGAGCTCAGAGCTTGGGCAGCAGAAAGTAGAGCTTGGGCAGAAACACAGCTAGCCATAGCCAAGGTAGCAGGAACTTGCAAGATAGCCTCAGGGAAAATCATATTGCAGCTTGAAATCCAAGCAGCTAAAGCTAAGGAAGATAGCCTCAGGGCAAAACGCCTTAAAATGAGTCCTATGCAAAGAACATCATAGAGCTACCTGCCCTCACTCAGGCTACTGACAAGGAAGGAAAGATACTACCAAAGCAAATCCCTGAGAGACAGAAGCTAAGAAAATAATCAACATGGAGAAACTCCAATCCACTAGTGCCAAAATGAAATAAGCAACAGCAAAAATATCCTGACCCCAGATAATTTCTATGGAGAAAAAGAACAAAATATAGAAGCAACAGCAGAGAGTGAAAAACAAGTAAACACATCCAAGCTTACCAAAAACAACAGAAATTTGTCACAAGCTATGGAAGTATTCAAAAAGGAATTCAAGGGGGCAATTGGGTAGCTCAGTGGATTGAGAGTCAGGCTTAGAGACAGGAGGTCCTAGGTTCAAATCCAGCCTCAGATAATTCCCAGCTGTGTGACCCTGGGCAAGTCACTTGACCCCCATTGCCCACCCTTACCACTCTTCTACCTAGGAGCCAATACACAGAAGTTAAGGATTAAAAAAAGGAATTCAAGGACCAAGTAAAAAAGATAGAAGAAAAATGAGAAGAAAAGTGGGAAAAAGAAATGAAAGTAATACAAAGAGAAAATAACAACTTAAAAGACAACATAGACCATATAGAAGAAGAGGCACAGAAATCAAATGAAGTAATAAGCAAATTAGAGACTAGAGTTGACCTGTTGGAAGCCATGAAAAGCAGGAAAGACCAAATTGAAAAGGAAAAACAAATGATCATAGCTGAAAATCAGTCTTTAAAGACTAGAATTGGGTAACTAGAAGCTAATGATCTCACAAGGCAGCACAAATTAATAAAGCAAAATCAAAAGAATGAAAAAATGAAAAGAAACATAAAATATCTCAGTGCAAAGACAACTGACCTGGAAAACAGATCCAGGAGACATAATTTGAGAATTAATGGTCTACCTATAGGCCTGGAACAAAAAAAAAATTTAAAGTCTTGACATCATATTACAAGAAATTATACAAGAAAACTGCTCTGATATTCTTGAACAAGAGGGCAAAATAGAAATTGAAAGATCACATCACACATTAAATTCCCCAAAGACAACCCCTAGGAATATTATAGCCAAATTCAAAAGTTACCAAGCCAAGGAAAAGTACTGCAAGTTTCCAGAAAGAAAAAAAATTCCAATATCAAGGAGCCCCAGTCCAGATTACACAGGATCTGGCAACTTCCATGCTAAAGGACTACAAGGCTTAGAATATGATATTCAGGAAGGCAAGAGAACTAGGTCTATAATCAAGAATCACCTACCCATCAAAACTGACTATATACTTCCAGGAGTAAGTATGGGCATTTAATAAAATAGGAGTTTTCCAAGCATTCCTAAAGAAAAGACTAGAACTAAACAGAAAATTTAATGTCCAAATAAAAAAAATGCAAGAGAACCATAAAAAGGTAAACAAGAAAGGGGGGGATTTAAAGGCTTCAATAATATAAAGTTGATTATATTACTATGTAGAAAAATATCTGTAACTCTTGAAATTTGTTTTCATTCTCGTAGTAGATAGAAGAAATAGTCATAGGCAGAGGTTATGGTATTGTTTAAAATGATATGTAAAAAATATGGTGGAGGACAAAAAGAGGATGGTACTAAGAGAAACTCAAAGGATGAAGTAAAATAGGATAAATTATACCACTTTAAAAGTGTCATTGGGAGAGGAGAGGAAGGAGAATACTATTATAAGAAGGGGAGGAAGATAGTGGTAAAAGGTAACGCTTAAACATTACTCTCAGTGGAATCAATTTAAGAGGAAAGAACAGCCAGATCTATTGGGGTATAGAATTCTATCTTACCATACAGAGAAGTGGAAAGAGAATAAAGAAGGGATGGGGGAATGGGGAATATTAAAAGGGAGGGAAAGTTTTGGGGGTAGAGTTGAAAAGATCTTAAAAAGAAATAAGAGGGGGATAAGAAGGAAGAGAATGTGAAGGAAAGTAAAATAAGGATGGGGAAAAGGGGGTCTGATTAACAGCAAAATACTGGTGTGGCAGGAAATAGTGAAAAAAGAAAGGGAGGGACTAAAAAAAGGAAAGCAAAATGATGGGGAATACACAGGCGACAATCATAACTCTGAATGTGAATGGGATGAACTCACCCATAAAATGGAAGCAGAGTGGATTAAAGAACAAAATCCTACCATATGTTGTCTACAAGAAATACACATGAGGCAGGTAGACCTACAGGGTAAAGGTAAGAGGTTGAAGATGTATTTATTGGGCATCAACTGAGAAAAAGGAGGCAGGAGTCATTGTCATGACATCTGACAATGCCAAAGTAAAAATAGATCTGATTAAAAGAGATTACAAAGGTAATTACATGCTGATGAAAGGCACTTATAGACAATGAAGAAATATCAGTACTCAACACGTATGCACCAAATGGTTTAGCATCCAGATTTTTAAAGGAGAGACTTTTGGAGATTAAGGAATAAATAGATAGTAAAACTGTACTAATGGGAGACCTGAACCTTCCTCTATCAGAAATAGATCTATCAGATGTAGATAAATCAAACCAAAAATTAATTAAGAAAGAAGTAAGAGAAGTGAATGAAATCTTAAAAGAATAAGAGTTAATAGATATATGGAGAAAAGTAAATAGAAATAAAAAGGAATATACCTTCTTTTTCAGCAGCACATGGTACTTTCACAAAGATTGATGAAGTACTGGGGCATAAAAACATTGCAAACAAATGCAGAAAAGCAGAAATAATAAATGCAGGTTTTTCAGATCACAATGCAATAAAAATTATAAGTAGTAAGGGTAAATGGAAAGACAAATTGAAAATTAATTAGAAATTAAATAATCTTATTCTCCAAAACTGGTGGGTTAAAGAACAAATCATAGAAACAATTACTGATTTCACTAAAGAGAATGATAACCAGGAAACAAAATATCAACATTTTGGGGATACAGCAAAAGCAGTATTCGAGGGGGAAATTTATATATCTGAATGCCCATATTAACAAAAAAGAGAAAGGGCAGATTAATGAACTAGGCATGCAACTAAAAAAACTAGTAAAGGAAGAAATTAAAAACCTTCAGATAAAGAGCAAATTGGAAATCCTAAAGACAAAAGGAGAAATTGATAAAATTGAAAATAAAAATATTATTAAACTAATAAATAAAATGAGGAGCTGGCATTTTTTAAAGTATTGGTTATTCTAATTAAGAAAAAGAAAGAAAAGAACCAAATTAACAGCATCATGAGTGAAAAAGATGATCTCACCTCTAATGAAGAGGAAATTAAGGCAATTATTAAGAAGTATTTTGCCCAATTATATGACAATAAATATGGCAATGTAGGTGAAATAGACAAATATTTGCAAAAATATAAATTGCATAGATTAACACGAGAAAATAGAATAATTAAATAATTCCATATCAGACAAAGGAATTGAATAAGACAACAAAGAACACCCTAAGAAAAAATCACCAGGGCCAGATGGATTTACAAGTGATTTCCCTCAAACATTTAAAGATCATTTAATCCCAATACTCTACAAAATATCTGATAAAACAGGCAAAGTAGGTGTCTTACCAAATTCTTTTTACAATACAAATATGATACGCATTCCCAAGACAGAAAGATCAAAAATAGAGAAGGAAAAGTATAGACCAATACCTTTAATGAACATAGATGCAAAAATATTAAATAAAATACTAGCTAAAAGGCTATAGCAAGTTATCACAAGGATTTTTCACTATGACCAGGTGGGATTTATACCAGAAATGCAAGGCTGGTTCAATATTAGGGAAACCATATGCATAATTGACCATATCAATAACCAAACTAATAGGAATCACATGATTATCTCAATAGATACAGAAAAATTTGACCTTAATTTGACAAAAATTTGACAAAATATAACATTCCTATTAAAAAAAAGAAAATATACAAATAAAAAGGCCTTTCCTCAAAATAATAAATGGTATTCATTTAAAATTATCTGCAAGTATCATCTGCAATGGGGATAAGATAGATCTGCTTTCCCAATAATATCAGGAGTAAAGTAGGGATGCCCACTATCACCTCTACTATTTAATATTATGCTAGAAATCCTAGCAGTAGCAATTAGAGAAGTAGGCAATGAGGAAACTAAACTATCACTCTTTACAGATGACATGATGGTATACCTAGAGAATCCAAGAAAATCAACTAAAATGCTAGTAGAAATAATCAACAACAACAAACAAAAAGTTTCCGAACACAAAATAAACCCACATCAGCATTGCTATATGTTTCCAACAAAACCTAACAGCAAGAGTTAGAAAGAGAAACTCCATTTAAAATCACTCTACAATCTCTAGACAATATAATATACCTGGGAATCTAGTTGCCAAGATAAATTCAGGAATTATATGAATATAACTACAAAGCATTTTTACATAAATAAAATTTGATCTAAATAATTGGAAAACTATCAATTGCTCATAGGTAGGATGAACTAATATAATAAAAATGACAATTCGCCTAAATTAATTTACTTATTCAGTGCTATGCCTATCAAAAAATTTTTATAGAATTAGAAAAAAAATTATAACAAAGTTCTTCTGGAAGAACAAAAGATCAACAATATCAAGGGAAATAATAAATATAATCTTATTAAATTAATAAATAAAATTAATAATAAATAAAAAATGTGAAGGACAGGCAGCCTAGCAGTACCAGAGCTTAAACTGTACTGTAAAGCACTGGCCATCAAAACAATATGGTATTGACTAAAAGAGAGAAGGGTGGACTAGTGGGATAGTCTAGGGATAAATGACCTCAGCCAGCTAGTGTTTCATAAACTCAAAGATCCCAGCTTTAGGGACAAAAACTCTCTGACAAAAACTGCTGGAAAAATTGGAAAATAGTGTGGGGAAAATTAGGTTTAGATTAATATCTTATACCCTATACCAAGATAAATTCAAATGGATAATTGACAAATATAAAGAAGGAAATCATAAATAAATTAGGTGAACATAGAATAGTATACCTGTCAGATCTGTGGGAATGGACAGAATCTAGGCCCAAGCAAGATATAGAGAACATTGTAGAGTGTAAAATGAATGACTTCAATATATCAAATTTAAAAGGTTTTTTACAAACAAAACCAATGCAACCAAAATTAGAAGGAAAGAAACAAAATGGGGTAAAATTTTATATAAAACTCTCTGACAGAGGTTTAATTTCCCAAATATATAAGGAACTAAGTCAAATTTCCAAAAAAAAAAAATCAAGCCATTTCCCAATAGACAAATGGGACATGAATAGGCAGGTTTCACGTGAAGAAATCAAAACTATCAATAAGCACATGAAAAAGTGTTCTAAATCCCTCCTGATTAGAGAAATGCAAATTAAAACAACACTGAGGTACCACCTCACACCTAGCAAATTGGCCAACATGATAGTAAAGGAAAATAATAAATATTAGAGGGGTTGTGGTAAAATCAGGACACTAATGAATGCATTACTGACAATTTGGAATTATGTGCAAAGGTCTTTAAAAGAATGCCTACCCTTCGATCCAGCAATACCACTATTAGGTTTGTACCCCAAAGAGATAATAAGGAAAAATACTTGTATAAAAATATTTGTAGCTGCACTCCATGTGGTGCCAAAAAAATTGGAAAATGAGTAGTTGTCCCTTTATTAGGGGAATGGCTGAACAAATTGCAGTACATTATGGTGATTGAATACTACTGTGCTGTAAGGAATGGTGTTCTGGAGGATTTCTAAATGACCTAGGAGAACCTCAATGAACTGATGCAGCATGAAATGAGCAGAACCAGGAGAACCCTGTAAACAGAAAGTAAAACACTGTGGAACAATCAAATGTAACAGATGTTACTACTAGTAGCAATGCAACAAGCCAGGACACTCCTGAAGGACTTATAGGAAAGAATGCTGACCATATTGAGAAAAAGTACTGTGCAAGCAGAAATGCAAAAGCAAAGCACATGACATCACCTATCACATGTATATATTGGCATGTGATTTGGGGTTTAGGCTTAAAAAAATCACTCTATAGCAAAAATGAATAATATGGAAATGCATATCAAGTGATAATGTGTACAATCCAGTGGAATTGCTTGTTGGTTCTGGGAGGGAGGAGGGAAGAGGGAAGGGAAAGAAAGTGAATAATGTAAACATGGAAAATATTTAAAAATAAATTTATTAAAATCTATGTGATTTGTCTTGACAAAAAAATCTGTATCAATTTCTTCATCTATGAAAATGAGGATAATAATGGTATCTATTTTACAAGGTTCTTGTGCAGAAAAGCTGAGATGATAATTGTCACTTTTCAAAATTAAAGTACTATATAAATGCTACTTATTATACATATATATACATAATATACACATCTGTGTATACATCCATAATTTAAAAATATTGGTATATGTATTGTTATGTATTATTGTCAAATCCAATGGCCTTTTCCCAATCCTCATTGTAGGTTTTGACACTATTGATCACTCTCACCTCCTTGATATTCTCTTCTCTAGATTTTCAGGACAACACACACTCCTGGTTTTTCTCTTATCCCCCTACCTCTCTGCCCCTCCTCTGTCTCCTATGTTGAATCATCCCTCTTATTGTTGAAGTCGCCAGCATCCTCCCAGGCTTCCAGGCTCTCAATCTAGGTGTTATCCTTCTCACTGTCTCTCACCTCCCATAACTAATTCATTGTGAAAATCTGTTGACTTCATCCCAGCAACATATCTTTTTTTTAAATTTCATGACTTAACTTTTAATATGGTAGGGTAAATTAATCACCCAAATATGTAAAAACTCCTTG
Source organism: Gracilinanus agilis (assembly GCF_016433145.1). Classification (NCBI taxonomy): domain Eukaryota; kingdom Metazoa; phylum Chordata; class Mammalia; order Didelphimorphia; family Didelphidae; genus Gracilinanus; species Gracilinanus agilis. Next base: position 184,040,497 of record NC_058131.1, on the reverse strand, counting down.
GATTCCTCAATTATTGTTTTTTCTCAACAGTTCTTAAGAGTATGAAGGGGTTTGGGCAGCTAGGTGACTCAATGGATAGAGAACCCTGGAGTCAGGAGGACCCGGGTTCAAATTTGACCTCAGACACTTCCTAGCTGTATGTCCCTGGACAAATCATTTAACCCCAATTGCCTAGCATTTTTAAGGCTCCTTTTATTTTATTTTTTATGTATTTTTTATATTTTTCCATGTTTATATGATTCATTTTCTTTCATTCCATTCTTCCTTCCCCCCTCCCAGAGCCAACAAGCAATTCCACTGGGTCGTACAAATGTTATCACTATACCTATTTCCACAATATTCATTTTTACCACAGAGCTGAAATCCCAAATCATATATCCATATAAATAAGTCATAAGTCATACGTTTTTCTTTTGCATCTCTACTCCCATAGTTTTCTCTCAATGTGGATAGCATTCTTTCTCATAAGTCCTTCAGGAATGTCCTGGATTATTGAATTGCTACTAGTAGTAAGTCTTTACATTTGATTGTTCCACAATGTTTCATTTTCAGTGTACCATTTTCTTTTGGTTCTGCTCATTTCACTCTGCATCAGTTCTTGAAGGTCTTTCCAGTTCATATAGAAATTCTCTAGTTCGTCACTTCTTACAGCACAATAGTATTCCATCACCATCAGATACCACAATTTGTTCAGTCATTCCCCAATTCCTCCCTCATTTTCTAATTTTTTTGCCACCACAAAGTGCAGCTATGAATATTTTTATCTAGCAACTTCTCTTGAATATTGCTTCACACTTCTCACCTCTGACCCTCCCACCACTCTAGTGCAGGTCCTCATCACCTCACACAATAGCCTGCTGGTAGGTCTGCCTGCCTCAAGTTTCTCCCCACTCTTATCCATCTTTTCTATTTCAGCCTCCAAAGTGATTTTCCTCAAGTGCAGGTCTGACCATATAACCTCCTTACTCAAAAAATTCTAGTGTCTCCCTATTGCCTCTAGAATCAAATATAGAAGTTGTCTTTGGTGTTTAAAGTCCTTCATGAACTCATCCCTCCACCCTACCTTTCCAGTCTTTCTTACTTCTCACTTCCCTCTATGTACCCTGATCCAGCCTCCTAATTATTCCACAAATAAGAAACATTATCTCAGCTCTGGTTATTCTCTCTGCCTGCTGCCTTTCCTGACTTCCTTTAGGTACCAACTAATATCCTATCTTCTACAAGAAGTCCTTCCCAAGCTCTCTTGACTCTAGTACCTTCCCTATTTTAATTATTTATTTATCCAGTATATAGCTGCTTTGCATTTACTGGTTTGCTTATTGTCTCCCCCATTAAATAATGAGTTCCTTGAGCACAGATACTTTGCCTCTTTTTGTATTTCTAGCATTTAGCACAGTTGGCACCATATATACATCTATACATACATACATTCATATATATGTATATATGTGTGTATGTAAAATATTTGTGTGACTGTTCAAGTCATTATCCTCTGTGTTTGCCTTAGTTTTCTCATCTGAAAAATGGATTGTTGTGATTAAATAGGACAATAATTGTAAAATGCACAGTAGTAGCACATATTAAGCACTCTATAAATTTTAGTTAGTATCAATAGTAGTAATATATACAACAAGCCTCAGTAACTGATGATAGATAGAAAGACAATCACACTGAAGAAATTCTATTGATGCTATGTCATTTTATACTTGATTCTATCCTCTGGTTAATCCTATTCTGTATTATTGCCCCATTTTGTATAATTACTCACACCAAATTTGTCTCCTTGCCTATAAACTGTTTAGAAGTTCAGTTCTTCTGCTATTCACTATTCTATTCTTGCCTCAAGAATACTGGTTATCCTTGAAGGATGCAAGTAGACAGCAGGGAATCTATTCCATTATCTCTAATCTTGTAATTGGACTTAAACAATGAACATTTCATCATAAGATTTTAGCTACCCTTCTGAGTTAGTTAAAACTTGTTATCCTTCATACCTTCGGCTTCTGAAAAATTCCAAGTCATCGGTTTGCTATCTTTGAAGGACTGCAAGTTGACGTGTTACATTTCCAGAAGATATATTGTCTATCTTTGCCTGCCTTTGTACAATTAAGGAAGTTCTTATCTCTCTCCTGGAGGGAGGGAATCTGCTATTCCTGCTCTACTATCAATAAGCTCAGAAAGCAAATGGCCCCATAAATTAACCAAGCATTCTTCAAAGAGAAAGTGGTTGGTAGCCCCTCATGAGCTAGACTATTCTTAAAATAACTAGTCATGTTGGCTTCACCCCAATGATATTGCCAAGCCTATAACCAATTGTACTATTTTCCTGACCTACTCAGTTTTGTTATTTCTTTATAAAATGTAGTTGCTCCTCCTCTTCTTGGGTCACTAGTTTGAGGCAGCCATTTGACCCACTTTGTTAATAGGATAGTGCCCTGCTAATAAACTAATGAAATTCAGAGTTCAGTGCCTCAGTTTACCTTAAATAACTTCTATTGAGATGATATACCCAAATACATATATATGCATATATATAGTTCCTTGTTTGTGTACATTTCTTTATATATGTATGTGTTTATGTGTTTAAACATTTGCATATGTATTTTGTGTGTGTATACACTTAGCCTCTCTCCCTAGCTCAACTGTCCTTTAAATTTTCAAATATCCAAAATGGAATTTATCTTTTTCCCCCAAACAATTACTCTTCCAAACTTTCCTATTACTGTCAAGGGTATCCTCATGGTCCCTTAAACTTATAACTCCAGGATCATCTTTGACTCTCTTCTTCCACTCATGTCATCTAGGTCATCAGTTTTCACAGTTTGTTGATTCTATTTTTTCTCACCATTGCATAGCCATCAACGTAATTCAAGCCCTCATCACTAATTTAATTATGCTTTTCTTTGAGCACTGCATCCAATGAATTTCAGTGAGCTCCATTTGATTCTTCAGGAACATAAATAGTGTGTCTACAAATTATTAGTCATTAAAGCTCATTCTTTGTTTTTACTTCAGGAGAAATCATCTTAAATCTTGTCTGAAAATTTTGGTGTTCTTTTCATATAGTTTTTCTTAATGCTCTGAGAATGCAATAGAATTTATATAAAATAATTTTTAAAACAAATTAAAATTTTATATAATATATAATAGCTAATAGTAATGACTAACATTTATATAGCACCTACTATGTGCCAGACACTGTGCTGTGTTTTCCAAATATTATTTATTTGATCTTCACAGCAAATTAGGAGAAGATGTGATTATTATCCCCATTTCATAAATGAGTAAACCGAGGCAGAGAGAGGTTAAATGACTTGCCCAGGGTCATACAACTAATAAGTGTTTGAGGTCAAATTTGAACTTAGGTTTTCCTGAAAACAGGCTCAGCCCTCTCTATCCAGTATGTCACCTAAATTCCTCATATAATGTGCCTGGTACTATATATTTACATATGATATATAAATATAATTATAAATATAATTCTATTGTCACATGTAATGCAATGGATGTTATATATAATTTTATACAATTATAAATAAATTTGTAATTTTCTTATCTTACATAAGTTGCAGTAAAGACTCTTCTTTCTCTTAATCTCTTTTCCCAATAGCAAAAAATGTGTTGAATATAAAAGAAAGAAAATATCATTCCCTACATACCATTTAACACAGAATGAATTTTAGTGATACACAGATCAAAATTATAGATCAACTGCAGTGACTTAAAAGAAACTTGAGGATGGAATTTACTTGCATAAGTAGTTTGAAGCCTTCCTTCACTAGGTACAGATGGGGAGTGAATTTCAAAAAAAAATGCTTTTACTTGGTGCCAGAGGGACACAATCATGCTATAAGGACACAGTGATCAGAGAAGAGGGAGTGCTAAGCCATTTGTTGCTTTTTGCTTCTCTTACTTTCTCAGAAATAATAGGTTCTCATCTACTTAGTTTCTAGATGAACTTTTGTAGATTGCTTGCTCCCAACATAATACTTTGCTTCCATTTAAAGTTAAAGCTTCCATTTAAAATTGAATAAGCTTCAACACTGCACAGGAAGATCAATACCAAGACAAAGAAATAAACAGAATGACCAAATGCTGAATCTAGACAAGGGTCTTAAATGGAAACATATAATTTACAGCTCCATTTTTCTACTTTTGATTAATAACCCTTCAAATACTAAAAATGTCACCAAGTTCTTTAGAATAAATCTACATTTTTTAACAAAAAACAAATCGCCATATATATAAAGACAGGACCTCAACTGTGAGCAGTGAAACTACTAGGATTTGGGGCCATTTCACTCATTTCTTTATAGACAAAGTTCTGCCATTTGCCTTCCATGCGTCATAATCCACTGCATGTGACAAGCTGGGATTCTCCCCTATTGTTCCTTTCTCTATCACCTTGCCTCTGAACTTCCTCCCTTTCTAAGGAATTAGAAATTATTACGCAAACCATCTTCTCAACTCCTTTTCACAATCTATCCTTATTCCTCTAACTACCAGTAAAAGCTAGACATTTGAGAGTGGGAAATTATTCTCTGAAGATGAACCATTGCCACAATAATCAACACTAATGAGTTAGAATTTTTATATGTGGTAGTAAATTTATAATCATAAAACTGCAAAGAAACTTTTATTTATTGATTATCTATGTTTTATAATATTTTTAAAATTTTGTTAAGTAATTCTCAATTATATTTTTTTTAACCCTTGTACTTCGGTGTATTGTCTCATAGGTGGAAGATTGGTAAGGGTGGGCAATGGGGGTCAAATGACTTGCCCAGGGTCACACAGCTGGGAAGTGGCTGAGGCCGGGTTTGAACCTAGGACCTCCTGTCTCTAGGCCTGACTCTCACTCCACTGAGCTACCCAGCTGCCCCCTCTCAATTATATTTTAATCTGTTCAGAATGCCATTGGGAGCATTGTGGATTGCAAGCAGCCCATGGGCCATGTGTTTGATTTCTCTGTTCCAGCCAAACTGGCCTTCTTACTGTCCTCTACACATGAATTGCCATCTCTGCTCTCCATATTTTACTCTCTCCTTATTTCTATAATTCCCTGGCTTCCTTAAAAACTGAGCTCAAGTGCCACATTATACATAAACCATTTCCTAATTCGTTCAGCATCCAGGGACTTTCCCTATTAGCTTGCGACTATTTTGTATGTATTATGTACATTTATGTTTTCTCCCTAGATAGAGGGTGAGCTCCTTTAGAGAAGCAGACTCTTTATTTTAGTCTTTGTATCCTTCTTGTCTGGTGTATAGCAGGCACCCAGTAAATATTTGCTGATTGATTGATTAATTGATGGACTGATTGAGATTTCATCTCTAAAGAACTCTCTGGAGATTGAATATTGAATATTCTGAAGGATATGTTGATCTGCACAACTGAGTGCTCTGGAAAGCTGAAAGTATATTACATTCAGCACCAAGCCATTGTTATCATAACCCCATTGCAGTCAAAACCTACTAAAATATGTGGCTTTTTTATTTCCACGTTTATCTTTTCCTCTTCTTTTTATGCACTTTAGACAAAACACAAATTGGCCTTTTTGGGGACTCAGGGCTATCATTATGAATAATGATTGCATTTTGCTTTAGTAAACTCAAGAGCCAATAAAATGTTTATTATCTTGACACCAATTTTTTAGTTTATTTTTGGCTGTGTTCCTTGATTTTCTATCTCCTCCATCATTGTCAACCTGCCAAAATCTGTTTCTTATTGCATCAGCATACTTGATTATGGAAGTTCTTTTCCCCTCCTTAAGATCACTGCATCGAATCTCCTGTGGCCTTACTAAGCATATAATTATTAGTAATGTGTGTAAAGTAAGAGTAAACAGTCACTGAACAAGGTCCTGAAAGGCTCTACTATGAAAAAATATTCATGAGTCTTAGTGACTAGATCACCAAAATAATTCTAAATGATTCTTAGGGCAACATTTTGAAGAAAAATACTCAATTAAGCAATACCTGGATCGATTAACTTGCATTTCTTAAGCATAAGGGGTGATCTAAAACATAAATAAAACTGTCCCTATTCTCTGAGAGGTTACATCCTAGAAAGACCAACTGAATGTATAAGAATATACAAAATCAAGCATATACGAAATAATACAAATACTAGATAATTTATTTGAAAGGTTGGCAATAGCAGGAAGAAGGACCAAGTCAGGTTTTATGGAAAAGGGAGTCTGTGGATGGAGCTTTGAAGGCCACAAGGGATTCTCAGGGGCACAAGTTTAGATTAAGTGAGGTATTCCTAAAGTCCATTATATGTCTCTGAAGCCTCATCCTACTCAACACCTGCCCCTCTGGAACTTGTGGGAGGGAACATATAGCCTTGGCTCTTTGATATGCTGACGTGGAGCATAAGGCAGATCTAGTGTTGCAATTTCCACTTCATTCCTAGGTACAGCCCTGGGCAGACTGCTGGGGGTGACCAAAGGGAAGGACTGGGGCCCTAGGAAAGAACACTAAGCCCCATTGAATTGCCCCACTTGTGGTAAGAAGCATTCAATGAAGGGAATTGCAGGGAGGGAGTTGGGGGAGTTGGTTACTTTGGGTGTAGTGAGAGAGTAGTTTGTGGAGAAAGGAAAGGAGAAACCCTGTGGGGAAGGGTATCTTTTTTTCTAAACTTACCTAGGCAATTATTGCCATTTTTATGAGAGTTAATCTCCCTGACAAGTACCCATAATGCTATAGAGTGATGGCATGAGGATAGACCCAGTGTCTTCATATTTTAATTTATTATTTTGCACATTTTTATGCCAAGTATTTCAATAAATAATGCTCCAATAGAGTCCCAGACCCCAAAATCTTATGTTCTATTAGAGGGGAAAAATACACATGTGAAGTACTAAACATGGACTATGTGTGAAGGATATCCAAAGTGATTTCAAAAAAGGTGAAGTTCTAAGAACTGTGATATGGGGAGATCAAGGAGGGCCTTGGGAAAGGTTTTGCACTTGAGACAAAGTAGTGATTCCAAAGATGAATAGAAAGCATTCCAAGCATATGGAAGAACTTGCACAAAAGCATGGGGACAAGCCATGGGTCATATATGTGGAATGGCAAAAAGATCATTTTTGCAGAGCTGAGGTTATATAAGAGAAAGTAATGTGAAATTAGTCTAGAAAACAGGTTGGAGTCAGATCATGAGGGGTTTTAAAATTGCAAAAAATAAGGATTTGATCCTTATCCTACCAGCAAAAGGGAATCATCGAGGCTTCCTGATCAGAGAGTAACATGATCATCACTGTGCTTTAGGATATTAATTTGGCACCTGTACAGAGGATGGATTGAAGAAGGGGAAATGTGATACAGTGAGGAGGCTTTACAATTATCCTTGCAAGAGGTGATGAGGACCTTTCAGAAACCTAGGGCAATTAGGAGAAAAAGAAAGCGTTAGGGGGAGAGGTAATAAGTTCTTCTTTGAACAGTTTGAGTTTTTAGATGCTTATGGGAGATCAACCATTCAATAAATATTTATTAAGTGCCTATAATGTATCAAATACTGTGTTAAAAGGTAGCAATAAAATATGAGGCCAAAGACAGAGCAAGGAGATCCTGGTGAAAATTTCTGGCAAGAAGTTTGTATTGGGGGATTCAGGTAAGAGATGAGAGATGGATCAGTAAATATGGGATCATCTACAATAGAGATGATATTTCAACCAAGAAAAACTGATGGGAATTGCCAAGAGAATGCAGAAAGAAAAGAGGGCCTAAGACAGAACACACATTCACAAATGGTTAGATATAAGTGATGATCTAGCAGGGAGACTGGGGAGTCAATGCTCAGGCAAGTAGAAAGAGAACCAGGAGAGAGTAATGCCATGAAAACCTAGAGAAGAAAGTATACAAGATGAGAGGGTGGTAGACAGTGTCTTCTTGGGCTGAAGAAAAGTCATGCAAAATGAAGAGAGGGAGAAATCCCATTGGATTTATTAGTTAAGGGATCATTTATAACATTAAAACAATTTCATTTGGATGGCTTAGTTGAAAGCTAGATTGGATTAATAAATGTTTATTAAATTTGGATTGGATTAGATTACAATTTGTTTGAAAAATTTCGGTGTAAGTTGAATTTTTAATTTGTAACTCTGTGTCAGTCAAAAAGTGAAGGAGGGTCTTGTAGTTCAAGGGAAACTTTGTGGGAGACTATTTGTGTATTCTCACGAACTCTTCCTGCATGACCACTAGATAATCATGAGACAGTGAACAGAACAATTTCCTCCTTAGGAATGTGAATCTTGGAACTTCTTAGTTACAGAATGTTCTCTGAAACTACTGGCTCTGTATTCTTAGGTTAAGGCTACATAGCAGAAGGAAGGTGATGTCTATGGGAGCAGCTCATCTGCAGAAAGTCTTCAAACTTCTAAGAACCAATACCCCACCATCAGAGCTGCACCTAGGAAGATTTGTATCTGTGGAATATACCCACGAAGTATCCCCAGGATAGGCAGTATAGAGCAAGACCTCAGAAAGATGTTGAAGAGAGTGGGTTAGGTTAATGGAAAAAATTCACCCTGCCAACCAATAGCTTCCTACTTTAACTAGTTATTCTTGCATATTAGGTGTTAAATTCTTTTGCTTCTTCAATGCCAGAGTTCTTCAAGTGCTGTGTCTTCTGCCCTCCATACAAAATACCCTGAGACAAAACCCAGTCACCCTATTCTACTTATAGCTCTTGCCTCTCTGCTCCTACCCATCTTTTCTAATTCCAGTATATTTTTCATGGAAAAAAACTGGGGAACCCTTGAGACTTTCTAATTTGTAAATGCAAATTCAAGAGTAGAAAGGAAATATTGGTTAATACCAAGGTCATTCCTTCATTTGAGGTCTCAAAGAGGGATAGCCATGAACTCTTTGGCATGGCAGGAAATAGAAATTCTCTTGCTTCTATTTTCATCCTAGTTACATTGAAAACATGACCTGGTTTTTATTTACAGTTATATATAATTGGGTACATGATACACAGGAAGGGAGTGAGTTCCCTGATTACATCTTGTTACTTTAATAGATCCTTTGTCTTAATGTTATGGATACTCCCTCCATCGCATAGTGTAACTGCTTCCTTATATCTTGTCTTGTGTCAGTCTTGTCTATTTTCTAGGACTAATTTTTTTGAACTGTAAAGTAAAGGAGTTGAATTAAATTACCTTGAAGTTAACCTTCAGCCCTAAATCTATGATCCTTTCTCACATATTTATCACTAATACATTGATACATACATTGACAAGTTTAAAGACCATTCTCATGAAGATTTTTGTAGATCACAAAGCAGGCATGAGGTAGTAATTACTGCTGTCTTCTTTTTCCCACCTATTGGGAAAGAAGTAGTGAGAAGTAGATGCCTCCAAGGGACACTTCTAAGGGATCATTGAGAGAAGAATCAGGAAGAATGGTCCTGTGGAAATTATAGTTAGAGAGATGTTTTGATGAAAAAAAATCAAAAGACTAAGACAAGAACAAAGAAGTTAAAGATTAAGTAAGGCCATTAGTCTTAGATAGAAGAGGGCTATATGAATTATTTAAAAGAACAATTTCAATGAAATAATGACCAGAAAATCTATTATGGAAGAATTGGGCAAAAATACAAATGAGGGTAAAACAAAGTGATAGATTCCTGAATCTTGGACAGGAAGAAGAGCCAGGGGTGATAACAAGAGTGCATGGTTGGAAAATGAAAGAGTTCTGAAAATAAAGTTTGATATTGAAAGGTGTATAAAGTGGACTTACTGAGAATGAAAATAAAGACTTTTATTTACCACAGATTTCCAGGGACTGATTAGAAACAAAGAAAAATTAATGTCTTGACCTAGTAGAGAGGCACTGCAGTGGATAGAGCACTGGCCTAGAGTCAGGAAAATTTATATTCAAATCCAGCCTCATACATTTTTTAGCTGTGTGACCCAGGGTAAGATACTTCACCTCTTTTTGTGTCAGTTCCTCTTTGGCAAAATGGGGACACATTGGAGAAGGAAATGAAAAATCACTCAAATATCTCTGCCAAGAAATACCCCTGGGCAAGTCCATGGGGTCATGAAGAGTTGGACATGAATGAACAACTGAACAAAAGCAACAGTAGTATCACAGAGAAGAAAATCTGTTAATCTATTTTTCAGGGCTGTATTTAAGATAATGCAGTTGTTCCAGATACAAACCTTTCTCTTTCTCATTATATTGTTCTGTTTTTTTTTAACATAAAATAAAATTTTCATTGATGGACACACACACACACACGCACACACACACACACACACACACGCACACACACACGATAATATCCATCCTGGAATGTTCCCTTCTTTGAGCTATTTTGAAAATCAATCAGTACTTTCAAAATTGTGTCACCCCTAAGGTGGATTTCATCTGTAAGTGCTTAGACATTTACAGTAGTTCTTTCTAACTTCATCTTCTGATGTACATTTGCTAATTCTTTACATTAGATACAGACATTGAATGCTGATCATGTGATCATAAAATTAGTGTTGGAAGGGACCACTGAGGCCGTCTAGTCCAATCTTCTCGATTTTCATATAAGGAAACTAAGACATAGAAAAGTTAAATCATTTACTCAGTCATAGGTAAGAAATGACTGAGTTTGGATTGCAGCTCATATCTAGCATTGCCTCCCTCTACCACACTGGTTTTGGATTCCAAATATGGTTATTTTGCTATCCTCAAGGATGAAATTAATTCACTATAGAAATAGTGGCAAATTTATTCCATTTCATGTCACCCTTGTTGTTTTATCATGTTTTGTGAGACAATACTATTCATGACTATCCATTCTCTTCCTCCATTAGAAAATTATGTTATACTTTAAACTGAATTTGCCCTTAGTTACAATGTTTTTTCCCTTGGCAAGAACACCATGTGCTTGTTTGTCTAGGGTAGTTTTTTGGCTCTTTGACTTTCTTTTTTTTTTTTGGCCTGATAACGAGTCATAAAGATAACAGAGCAAGAACCTTGAATCCTTTAGCTCCAGAATCCTGGGCTTTCACATAACTGCTTGTGTTGCACCCTGAGCAAAGCAGGGCTGGATGGAGTTTTCCAGGACCATGGAAGCCTAACACCTGACCCAGCCTACCTGACCCAGCCCAGTGGCACAAAGAAGGTTCTACAGTTAAGGTGGGAAAATATTCTATGATATGATAGCAATATTGCCTTCTTCCTATAGCATTGGCCTCAGGAACCATGGTTGTTTCTGTTTGTTTTTAAAATGCAATGACATCAATCTCAAGAACATGATAGTCATCAGCTGTAATAACTGCTACCCCACCCATTGCAAGAATTTTGTATACCAACATATGAACCTATCTATCAACTTTTTTAAACCTCTACTTTCTGTCTTTGTGGCAAGGGCTAGGCAATTGGGGTTAAGTGACTTGCCCAAGGAAACACAGCTAAGAAGGGCCAGATTTAGCCTATCAACTTTTCAAAGAATATCTCTGTGACCAATGGATATTTCATCTGATAACTGTGCCTTTTCACCTGGTGTTGCTTATGCCTAGAATACTATCCCTACTCATCTCAAAAATCTGGATTCTTTCAAGAATCAGACCTAGACATCTTCTGTAAGAGGTTGTTTTTTTTTTTTTTGCCAGTTCTCAGTGTCTCACTGCTATTTATTCCCCTTGAGATTACTGCACATTTACTGTATGTATCTTTTATGTACAGACTCATTTGCATGTTATTTCCCCTTATTAGAACATGAACTCTTTGAGGGAAAAGACTGTGTTTTTTGTCTTTCTTTGTATGCCCAAATTCAGTAGGATAACTGGTATCTAGAAAATGTTTAATAAATATTTTTGAGCATGGTTTGAAAAGATAAGAGATGTTCCTACCCAACCCCTTTGCAGGTGAGAGGTCCATGAATATGGTGCATTGGACATATTTTCAGACTTTTACAAGGTATTGATCAGTTTTGCTGATTTTTTTCTCATCTTTTTCTTTTTGTTTTAAAAATATTATTTTGTTATGTGGGATGGCTATTTGGTTAGGGAGGGGAATGGGAAGAATACTAAGGGGAAATTTTGATGATGTAAAAATAACTCAAAAATTAATAAAAATCTACTTTAAAATAAATGCTTTTTGGGTGATTGACTTTAAGAAATGATAATCATGATGAATTACTTTAGCTTTTTCAGCATCAGTGGTTCTTTGGGTCAATGTTAGCTATTATTATTATATATAGTCTCCTTTCATTATTATCTTTTCTTTGAATTTAGTGTTCGTTTATTTTCCTTGCACTGGTATTTAAATGATCTAAGTTACACAGACAGCTTATTCAGCTAATTCAATGGTACTGGTTAATTAGTTTTCATTCTGTATATTTTAATTTCTTTCATAATGGTGTTTGATACTGTATCAAGTGCCTTCTGATTTTCCTCTTGAAAAGAGTATTCATGATGTATAGACAGGAAACTAGGCAGTATGCTTTGGCTCCTTTTTTTATTAATTAGGACCATATTTTCCAACTTATTTTTATTATCTTCTCATGAAGAAAGAGTATTTTGACCATTGAAATACTAGATATTTGTCTAGCAATCATCAGGATTGCTATCAAATATGAGTGGATCCCAAACTTCCTTAATGCTTAAAATTTTCAGCCTTTCCCCATCTCTTTCCCTAAAATACATATTGGTCTATATCTGAGAATTGTCTGGAGACCTAGGGCTCAAAAATTCAAATCTAAATTATTTTCTTATAGTATCTCTGAGACCTTAACAAAGAGACAAATTTAATCTTCACATTAAAATACTATTTGCCATCCCAAAGGTTTCAAATGCTAGAATATAAGATTCTTGAGAGGAGGAGTTGCTTCATTTTTGTGTTTATATCCCAAGAGCCTATAATGTAGTATATGGCTCAAAGAAACAGCTTATTGATTGACTGATGTACATAAAAATTACATAAATTCTTTTCTGTACTATGCTACCACTTTTGCATAAAATATGTTTCAAATGTTCATAGCAAAGTTTCCAAGGAGGGGAGCAAAGAGGAGTATTTTAATCATTTTATTCTAACATCACTCAACCACAACTGTTTTATTAGAAGTTTAAAATGATTTCTTAATTGGCATAATTAGTAGCTTTTCTAGGCATGATATAGCTCCAACTTGTCTTTCTAGGAGGATTTCCTTTGCATAACATTCTAGGGTCCATTGGCTATCCCAAAAGGGAATGGAGCCAGTAAATATTACTAGCAGAAAAATCCATTTCCTTCCCCACTTAAAATGTATTAGGTTAAATCAAGTAGAATCAGTCAGTCAACTAGCATTTATTAAGCTCCTATGTTCTAAACATTATACTAAGTATGAGGATAGCAAAAAAGACAGGGAACAGTCCCTTCTCTCAAGGAACTCAGAATCTAATGAGAGAGATAAAATGCAAACAACTATGAACAAATAAGATAAATACAGGGTACATTGGACTTAGTCTCAGAGTGAAAACACTAAGAGGACTGGGAAAGACTTCCTGCAGAGAATAGGACTTTTTCTGACACTTGAAAGAAATCATGGAAGGTAGAAGACAGAGATGAGGAGAGAGAAACAGAGTTGCACGCATCGTGGACAGCCAATGAAAACACTTGGAGTTAAGAGATGGAGTACAAAGTGTGATGAATAGTAAATAGGTCAATATCACTGGAGTCCCTGGAACTTATTGAATAGTCAGGTTTTAGGAAGATCAAAATGGCATGACTTGAAAACCAACTATATATGGGGAGAAAGAATGAGGCAGGAAAGCTGACATCTAGATTATAAGTCTGGATGAGTGGAAGGATGGTGGTAGCTTTGGTAGAAGCAGTGATTCTATGATAGAACCAATAGGAAAGCTTATAATCATAGTCAAGAAACATTTATTAAGCTCTTAACCGTATTCCAGGCACTGTACTGAGCGTTGGGGATACAAAAGAGGTAAACACTATCCCTGCTTCAAGGAGTTCATGGTCCAGTGGGGCAGACAACAAGCAAATCACTAAGTAAAAATCAATTATATAAAGAACAAAGAAATAATTAAAAGAGGCAAAGCACTGGAGTCAAGAGAAGTTGGGCTTCCTGTAGAAGATTTTAATTTTAATTGGGACTTAAAGGAAGTCAGGGAAAGCAAAAAATGCCTTGAGCCAAGAGATAGCTTGTCTTGCTTATGAAAGAGCAAGAAGATCAATGTCATTGGATCGAAGAGCATGTGTTGCAGAGCCAAGTATAAGAAGATGGAGAGGTAGAAGGGAGCTATGTTATGAAAGGCTCTGTGTGACAAATAGAGGATTTTGTATCTGATCATGGAAGCAATACAGAATAAGGGAGTATCATAGTCCAAACTACGATTTAGGAAAATCACTTTGATGGCCAAATAGAAGATGCTTTGGAATAGGGAGAGGTTTGTGGCAGGCAAACGCACCAGCAGGTTTTTGCAATAGTCCATGCATCCGGTGATGTGGGCTTCCTACCAGACGGGTGGCAGTTTCAGAGGAAAAGTGATACATGTGAGAGATGCGGCAAAGGTAAAATAATCAGGCCTTAGCAACAGATTGGACATGGAAGGGGTAGAAGTGAGAGAGAGAGAGTGGAGAGTTAAGGTTAAGAGCCCGAGAGCGTAGGGATGTTGTGTGTTGTCTTCCCTTGTAATAGGGAAGGTAGGAGGGAAAAGGAGTTTAGCAAGGAAAATAATGAGTTAAGAAGAAGAAAGGAATTTTAGAGGGTGGGAAAGATAATGAATTTGGTTTTGGACATGTGGAGTTGAAGATGTCTATGAGATATTCAGTTGAAGAAGATTTTAATTGGGATTTAAAGGAAGCAATTTAAAGTACTTCCTATAGGCAATGGGAAATGCAAGATTTGAAGGTTGGGAGAGAGATTAGGGATGTATAGTTGACAGTCATCTACAGATTGAAACCATGGGAGCTGGTGTCACCAAGTGAATTAGAATAGAGGGAATAAAGAAAAAAGCTTAGGACAGAGCCATAGGGGAAGGGGACACCTCTGGTTAATGACTGATAAGGATCCAACAAAGGACAAGCCAGACATATAGGAAAAAATCAGGATAGATAATTGTCATGAAAACTTAAAGAGAAAATCATATAATAATAATCATCATAATAATAATCATAATAATGTAGCTAATAATAATAGCTAACATTCATATAGAGTTTACTATGTGATAGAGACTGTCCTAAACATTTTGAAATTATTGTCTCATTTGATCCTCATAACCACCCTGAGGTGCTTTTATCAGGTAGGTGCTATTATCCCCATTTTACAGATGAGGAAACTGAGGCAAATGGTGATCAGATGACTTGCCCGTGGTCTCACAGGTAATAAGCATTTAAAGCCAATTCAAACTCAGGTATTCTAGATTCCAAGTCCAGAAGAGCTGATACTATCAAAGGCTACAGAAAAATTCAAGAAAGATCAAAATTGAAAAAAAAAAAAAACAGCCATTAGATTTGGCAATTAAAAGATCACTGGTCATTTTGAAGAGAATAGTTTCAGCTAAATGATGAGGTCAGAAGCCAGGCTTCAAAGAGTTAAGAGGAGAGTGAAAAGACTCTTTAACCTAGCAATACCACAACTTTGCATTTCAAGATCAAAGACAGCAGAGAAGGTCCTCCTTGTACAAAAATACAGCAGTTCTTTTTGTGGTGGCAATGAACTGGAAACTGAAGGAACATCCTTCAACTGGGGAATGGCTGAACAAGTTATGCTATATGGTTGCAATGGAATATTATTCTGCCACAAGAAATGATGAACAAGATGATCACAAAAAAACCCCTGGAAAGACGTGAAGTGATGCTCATAAAGTGATGCAGAGTGAAGTGAGCAGAACCAGAACATTATACATAGTTACAACAATAATGTTTGATGATCCAACTGTGAATGATTTAACTTTTTATCAGAAATGCAAGGATATAGGACAAATGAAAGGGTCTCATGAAGAGAAAGGAACTGACAGCATCTGAATACAGATTGAAGCATATCACTTATTTCCTCCCTGAATTTTTCTCTAGCATAAGCAATACGTGACACACATGTCATAACATGACAAAGGTTGAAATATGTATTGTATGATAACACATTTATGACCCATATCATATTATCTGACAGCTTGGAAGAGAGGGAAGAGTGTGAGAAAGGGAGAAAACAAGGCTCACAAAATGTCAGAAAATGATTATAAATATTATAGCCATATATAATCTAGGGGAAAAAATCCAAAAAAAATTTATAAGAACTCAGAGAAAGGAAGCCAAGAGTTCCTATTCCATGTGGCCTTCTTTAAGGAGTTCAGCCATGAAAGGGAGGTGAGATATAGAGTTAGAGCTAGTAGGAACTGACCAATCAAGTAAGGATTTTAAGGATTGGGAAGGGAGGAATAGGATAAACATTTATTAAGCATGTATTAGGTGCTAGGCATTCTGCTAAGTGCCTTATAAATATTTCATTTGATCCTCACAAAAATCCTGTGAGACAGTTGCTATTATTTCTGTTTTACAGTTGAAGAAACTGAAGCTGATAGAAGTTAATGGACATACCCAGGTTCACGTGGCTAGTAAGCATCTGAGTCTAGATTTGAACTTGGGTCTTCCTGAAAATCCAGGTCCAGTATTCTTTCCATCAGCTGCCTGGATAAAAGAGACATAGATATATTTGTAGGAAGTAAGAAACAAGCAATAGATGCCGAATGATTGAAGATTAGGGGGAGAATAAGAATGATAGAAGGAAATAATCTACTTAAGAAGATGGGATGGTTTTGCACGGAAAAGAATTTGGCTTGGCCAGATGAAGGACTACCTCCTCCTGGGATATGGGGTGAAGGAAGAAAGAGTGACGAGGCATCTGAATAATTTCAGATGAGGAACAAGGGGAAAGAGGGAGCTCTCTGCAGATGGCCTCAACTCTTTTCAGTATAATATGGAAGCTCTAAGTGGAACTTTTAAACAGGGAAACAATGAACTCTGAAAGACATAAGGTCAGAGCACAACTTCAACTTAGTACTTGGGGTGATGGTTTTATTTATGGGCTAAATATAATCCTATGAAATGGATACTTTTTAGCACTAAAAGGAACCACCTCTCTCCTTCATGCCAGCAGGAGGAGAGGGCACTGGGAAATGATAGCAGCCAGAGCCTGAAAATTGGGATCTGATTTGCATGGCACTGAGATGGCTCTGCTATCCAAGACCAGAAGAAATGTTCTGGCTCCACCTCACTCTTTTCCCCAGCTTCAATCTCTGATTCTTTGGGACATCATTTCATTAACAATAATAATAACAATAAATACGATAATGATGATAATTAATATGTATATATTGTAACTATGTGCCAGAGTCTGTGGTAAATGCTCTGCAGTTATCTTGTTTGATCCTCACAACAACCCTATTGTTGCTTTTATTGTCCCCATTTTTCATCTGAGGAAACTGAGGCAAATAGAGATTAAGTGATTTTCCCAGTGTGATACAGCTAGAGGTTACTGAGGCTAGATTTTAATTCAAATCTACCTAACTCCATACGGGTAATCTATCCACTATGTCACCTAACTGAAAGAATGATAGTGTCACCGAATGTTAATTCTGGAAAGGAGTGTATACATCATCTAGACAACCACATGGCCCAGTAAAACAGCAGAAAACACACAAATTTTTTCAACCCTACAATCTCAAAAAAAGGAATTATGTATCAGAGATGAAATTATCTGGGATGATTTCACATAATAAGAAAAATCTCTTTGTGAGATAGAAACTCCATGATAGTTTAGTACTTTAATAATTAGACCCCACTTCCTGCCCCTGTCTCTTGCTCCCCAAACTAATCCACATAGTAGCTGTATTTTGAATAAGCAAAAAGACAAGCTGGAGACCAGTTTGTAGGAATATCCTTGTGCCTGCAGGAACTTTGTCAAGACCCTCCTCCACACTTCACAAGAAATAACAGATGATTGTTCTCGGTTTTGTGAAAAAAAGAAAGAGTATGTGGAGGCATTGGAATTGGGTAGAGTGAGAATACACATACTCCTAGAAGGTCAAACAGAAAGGTCTCTTACACACCAAAATATTAAGAGAAGCATTTGTGTAGCAGCAAAAGTTGGGAAATAAAATCAATGCCTATTGATAGGGCTATGATTAAATTAATTGGGGTACACTAACATAAAACATATTGCTATGCTGTACAAAAAGCTAACATGAAGAATTCAAAGTATGAGGATGAACTGACTAAAACAAAATAAACAGAATCAGGAAAAGTATTATATAATAATAACTACAACTAATGTAAAACATTTACAAAAAAACTGAATTCTGTTATCATATTGATTCAATTCTGAAGAAAAAAATATGAGAAGTCATCTTACCTCCTTCTTTGTAAAAGTATGGAAATGAAATATCGCATGCTGGAAGACTTGATTGATGTGTTGGTTAGTTTGATTAAACCATTTTTTCTCTTTCATTCTTTTTTATTCATTGTTATAATGACTTATTGGATAGGAATGGTGAATATAATTAGAAATGAAGATGATTTAAAAACAAAATATAGAAATAAAAACTAAAATATCAACATAGATAAATTATCCACTTCCTACTCATTTAATAGAGGAGAAAATTCTGACTTAAAAAGAGGGAAGGTATATGCCTCAAATCATACAAATATTTTATACAGAGTAGTTGCTTTCCTTAAGCATAGCAACCCCAAAACTTTAGAAAAAATGATTTCTCAAAGCTATAATATTCGCTAAATTTAAATGATAAGAAAATAGGGTCTAGAAGTTTAAAGAACTCATAAAAAAATTAAAGTCAAAGTTGTAAAACATATGGACAGAATTCCTATTTCCAACCTACTCCACACACAGGGCAAAAGGTAACTCACAAGATTTTAACTCTCGGTCTACCTGTGGGTATCAGTCATGGTTGTAACCCTTACTTGAAGCCTCCCCAGTCTAAGAGCTGGTGTCCATCAGTGTCAAGGAAACAGAAAATAAGTAGAGGGAGAAGACAGAAGATGGTGAATCACAGAATGTAAGAGGAAGAAAAATGTTACCTGAGTTAAAGGAGATTAAAAACTTAGCCGAGGCCACTTCTTTCCCCACTGCTTACCCCCAGAGCATATTTATGACAAGGTCCCAGGCCTAGCAAACTCCCATTCACTTTGATCCCAAGGAATCTGAGATGGTCTAGCAGGGTCCTGTTCAGCATTCAAAGGAGAAGGAACCAAATAATTAAAGAACTTGGTAGCAGTGACTGAGAATCTGATAGAATGACTGATAGGTCAAAAGTTAAAAGACAAAAAGCCTGAATAAAAATCTACTTCATATATAAAACAGAGGAAAGGTCATAAAAACAGTAGAAAAGAAAAGAAACATAGAGCAAACTGAACAAATGTTATGGTATGAAGAAAAATAAGACAAGGTAACTTATTGAGGGAATCCTGAAGAGTCCCTAGAAGCTATGGGACTTCAAGAAAATCTAGAAAAATTCAAGAGAGAATTAAAATTCATTAAGGAAGAAAAAACACAAGTGAACTAATTAAAATCACAGATAAGAGCTCTAAGGGCAGAATTTTACAAAACACAAAAAGCAAAATATGAAGAGAAAATCTCTTCAAAGAAGTAATAATTTTGAGAGAGGAAAAAATAACAGATGTGAAACACAAATAGAGTGTAAAGGAAGGAAATTAATCAAAAGAGAATAAAAAGGCAACAACCTTCATAGAATGCAAGAATATCAATCAAAAGTACTGATCTTGAAGACAGATTGTAAAGAGATAACAAATATGATGGGTGTTAGGGAAAAAATATGAAAATTTAAAATAATTATTAATACTACACTACAGATAATATTAAAAGAAAATGGTCCAGAACTTCTGAATACAGACAACAAAACCATGATTGCAAAAATATACTGTGAACAGCTAAGGAAGCAAAAAGAACAACATGCTTCAAATTCCAAGGCATGGAGGGGCTAAATTTCACTAGCAACATTTTGAAAAGAGCCAAGATCAAAACCTTCAAATATGAAGGAAGGACTTTTTAATAAAGCAAGGCTATTCAAAATTCACTCTAAAGGGTAGGAGAGAATGGAAAAATGTGTTCCAAAAAACCAGTAGCACCCATGCTGCATCTCCAAATAGCATATTCTGTAAACCTGAGCCCATTCATCATCCATCATGTAAAAGAATATTTCGCAAAAAAGAGGCATTTTAGGAATTACTGCAAAAACAACTCTAACAAAAACAAATCAAATGATTAGTTTATTTGATTTTCAAACACTCCAAACAAACAAAACATATTGAGAGAAATAGGTACAGTTTTCAAGAAAATATTATTACTACTACTAATAATAGTATTGGCTAACATTTTATATAGTACAAGACACTGTGCTAAGCCCTTAACAATCATCTCGTTTAAGTTAACAACCCTAAGAAGTAGGTATTGTCATTCCCATTTTACAAATGAGGAAATTGAGGTAAACAGAGGTTAAGTGACTTGCTCAGGATCACACAGCTGACTCTAGGACCAGTGCTTTATTTGCTAGGTGGCTCCATGTATGGGATGTGGTGGGGAGTCAAGAAGAACTTGAGTTCAAATACTGCCTCAGACATGTGCTAGCTATGTGATAAAAAAAAATATGTAACAGAGGTAATGAGATGTCAAAGTGGAAAGTACAAAGATATAATTACACTGTTACCACCTTACAAAATGTAAAGAAGTTTCTCTGGTGGAATTGAAAGACATTGACTCATTGAAGATTGAACATTCTCCTGGAAGCTTTTAGCAAAACTTGAGTCTTTTGCATTGGATACCATTGCGTTATGGACCATCTTTGTGAAATGTCACTTGTATACTTACTCAAGAGGGCAGAGATTGGAGGAGAAAGAATTTCTCTCCCTCTTTCCTCTCATTAGTCATGTCGTTTAGAAATCTAGCATTTTAGTCAGGAGAAGACACCACATTGAACAGGAAGACATACACAGACACCAAAATTTGAGAAAATTATGGCAAGAAGCAGCTATAAGGAGAATTGCCTCTGATTGCATAAAAAAGTTGTGGATATCTCTGGTAATCTGGTAGCTGTAGAGAGGATCAGACTAAGGGACCCTGTGAGCAATTCACCCAGCAGAAGCTACAGGAGGGGAGAAGTATGAAAACTCCACAAGAAGAGATAGATGTTGAAAGACCTGGGGGGCTCTGTAGTACCACAGGTGTGAATTCTCTTGACCACATGAATTTCCCAAACGTGTCTATCAATTAATTCCAAATTTGTGCCCACTTTTCTAACTGACACTGTGCTTTTGCAAAAGAGCATGCCCCAGATTTATGGATGTTGAGAGGATTTATGGATAATCACTGTTTTTACTATGAAGTCAAGTGCAACTGTGGGAGCTTGGGAGCTATAATTTTGGGAGAATATACACACAGTATCCTGTGAACCCAGGCTATTGGGGGCAGGGGATTGTGTAAATATATTTGAAACTGTTTATATGTAAATGCTTCTTTACCTCCATTATCAATTCCCTTACTTTCTTTTAATGCATCAACTGGATCGATTTCAAGGGAAACTAATTTTCTCTCATTATAAAAGTAAATTCGAAAAACTCTTGGGATGGGGTAAATAAAAAACATAAAAGGAAAGAGCCTGAAGGAATGGTAAAGTAGTACAGGCAAAATTAGACAATTTACTGACTTGGAGAAGAAAATAAAAATAAATATATACATAATAAACAAAGGAAAACAAGAGCCTAAATATCTTCATTTTATATGTGAATGGACTAAACAATCAAACAAGAAAAGAGAGTTGTAAAATGGCTTAAAAAACAAAAAACAATCTTCCGAATAAAATAAATACACAGAAAAAATAAAGATGATGAAGTTGAGAGACTAAAACATTAAAAAGCAGGAATTGTTAGCAGGCTCTCATAAAAAAAAACTAAAAAATCCATAGTATCAAGAAAGAAAAGCTTGCATACAAATTATGCATATAAAAGAAAGCCAAACTAATATTAATACTAAAAAGACATTAATCAATTGGCATAATATCTAAATTCATAAAGGAGAATTAACTGAGTAGCTAAAAATTCATAAGATTATACCTCTAGATTTAGTTGGAAATCATCTAGCCCAACTTCCTTATTTAAAAGATAAGGAAACTGAGTCTTAGAAAGGTTAAATGGCAAGGTCAAATAAGTAATGAGTGAAAAGATCTGAACCGAGAACACAATAATTGTAGACTCCCAAATTTCCTTCTCTTTGAGCTGGACAAATCTAACACAGATCTAAACTTATAGAAAATTATAGAAGTGATTGCATTCTATGGGAATTTAGAAATAAAAGACTTATGCTAGTTAGAACAGGAACATTATAGAATATATATGTCTTTCTCAATATCAGATGTTTCCTCACTGAAAATATACATCATATGCTTTGGCACAGAAAATTTATAAATAAATGTAAAAAGGAAGAAATACTATACTCATCCTAAATGGACATAATATAATTTAAGAAAAAGAACACAAGCACAAGATACAGATCTAAATGAAGAGTTGATAATAACATCCAAAATAATAAGTAGATGAAAAAATAATAAAATGTATGAAATTGTCATAATGTTGAGACAACAAGACAATATTTCTAGGATGTAGCTAAAGCAGTCCCAAGTGATAACTGAGAATATATTAATAAAAAAGGGAAAGATTGGCATAGACAGTACATAATTTAAAAACTAGGAAAAATAAACAAATTAATCCAAAATTAGCACAAAAAGAGAGACATCTTTAAAATTAGAGGGGAAATAGATAATAAGCTGGACAAAATGGCTTTAGAATTGATATTCAAATCTAGAATTCGGTTCTCTGAAAATATGACTTCCACATCTATATATCCACCCTAAGTATCTCCCCTGAGCTGTAATTCCCTCTTCAAATGATGTTTTGGCCATTTGAACAGAATGTTCTGTAGATATTTCAAACTTAACAAATTCAAAAGAAAACTCTTTCTACTCAAATATCTACCACCCTAGTTCAGATCTCATCACATTTGCACAAATGCCTCATCAACTTTACCCTGAATTAATGTAACTATTTTCCAATTGTTCTCCCTGACTCAAGCTTCTCTCCCCTCCAATCCTTCCTCTATTCTGATGCCAAAGTAATTTTTCTAAAGCATATATCAGTCACTTTCCTATTATGATAAATTCTAATCTCCTATTATTCAGCCCAATGTTCTAGATTGTAAAGATCTTTTTGAGCCTGAGTCTTTCATCCAGCGTAGCAATTCCTCATAGTTTTGTTTATCTGCAGATTTGATGTGCATACCACCTGTGCCTTTACCTTTAGCCATCAATAAAAATATTAAACAGCACAAGGCTAACTAAGCATAGCTCCCTAGGGACACTCGGCTCAGACCTCTGGCCAAACTGATATTTAAACTACTAACTATTCTTTGTACTCAGCCATTCCATCAGTTCTGAACCCATGTGATCATAATTTTTGTTCAAATCACATCTTTGTCTTTTCCACAAGAATTATGTGTGCTACTCTATAAAATGCTTTTCTAAAATACTGATAAGCTAAATCCTCACCATCTCCTCATCTGTTAGTTTAGGAACTTTCATAAAGAAAATAAGGTTTGTCCGGCATAGTCTTTTCATAGGATCATAGATTTAGAGAGCTAGAAAAGGACCTTGGAGGCCATCAAGACCCAACTCCTGATTTTACAGATGAGGAAACTGGGGATAAGTGCAAAGGACTTGCAGAAAGTTACACAGCAAATAAGTGGTTTAAAAAAGGGTTTGAACTGATCTTGTTGACTTCGAGACTTGCACTGTATCCAATTGTACCATCTTCTTTGTGAAGTCAGGGTATTATTTTGTAATTGTCCATTCTTTATATAGATATGATCACCAACTGTTTCTTTAACGATCTATTTCTCTAAAAAATTACAATCAATCTCATTGGTCTATTACTTATAGGCTTTATTCTTTTCCCTTATTTTTTAAAAATGAGAGCATTTGCCCTTCTCCAGACTTGTGACTCCCCTCCTGCTATTCACCATTTTCCAATGTCTTTGCTAGTGGCTTAGTAATCACATTTGCCATTTCCTTCAGTCCCTGAGGAAGTTGTTCATTGGGACCAGGCAACTAGGTGGTCTTGTGCTACTTCCTTATATATCTTGGGTACGAACTCCCTGCTAACTCTTTTTGTTCTGTTATTTCTAGAGCAAAGGTCATTCTCTTTGACAAAGAATACAGAAGTCTTATTTTTCCTTCTACCCTAAGTCTGTTATATTCACATGTTCCTTATAAAATAATTATTTTTCTTGAGCCTCTTTCAGTCCCAATATCTACTTTAAAACCTCCATATCCTAATTTAATATCCCTTGCTACCCTCCCTAGCCTACTGTGCAGGTGGAAAATTTGCCACACCTGAGCTACATTCCCAGCATCCTTTTAAGTATGTCCTCACTTGATGTACAGAGGTTTGGAGAGATAAATTTGGCTGAGATCCATGCTGCTGGTGCTCTTTTTAGGCTTTTCTTTGGTTAAAGTGTGGCAGGTGTGGGTCTCTGGCTCTGTACTTTGCTCACTTGGCTGAAGGAATCCTTTTCCTCTCATTTTTATTATTATTAAATCATTTAATTTAAAGTATCAGGAGTATTGATTCATTTTTATTCCTTTATTCTTTACTTTAGTGCTCATGATGCTATTTTTACAATATTGTCACATTTTTACATTCATCTGCCACCTTCTCTTATTTCCATCTTTTATTTCTTAGAATTTAATTTTAAATTATTCTAAGTGCATATGTCTTTTTTTTCTATCTATTGGTGGGGGGTGAGTAGGTTCTATGGATAGGTCTTCAGGCCTGGACTCTGGAGAACCTGGGTTCAAATTTGGTCTCAGATACTTCTTAGCAGTGGCAAGTCATTTAACCCAATTGCCTACTTCTTACCATTCTTCTGCCTTGGAACCAATACTTATTATTGATTCTAAGACAGAAGGTAAGGGTTTGTTTTTTTTTTATCTATCTGGGTTGGGGAATTCTTTGTGTATTCTCATTGGTTTCTTCACATATTTCCTGTTTTTCTTCCTTTCTAGAAATATTTCCCTTTGTACATTCAGAATTTGATTCTTGAGAGTTCTCATCCCTCTTCAGATGATCTCTTGAATGGGATTTTAGCCTAGCATCTAACTTTATAAAGCACTTTCCTTCTGATAGCCTTGTGAATTAGGTAGCTCAAAGACAATCTTGTCCCTTTTTAAAGAAGAGAGAATGGAGGCTCCGGGCAAGTTAGTGTCAGAGCCAAGACTTGAATCTAATCTCAAACTCTTGGTCTCGGGATAAACGCTCTGTCTGCTGCCTCAAGGTAAAAATGGAAGATAACACAACAGTTGAGGGAGATGTTCTAATGGTACCAGAAGTGAGAAAGACCAGAATGGGCAGAAGTTACAGACTTTAACTGTCTTTAAGCTGAGGAACTAAATTACCTGCAGAGAACACCTCAGCTCCTCCCAGGTTGTACTCTTCCGTCTACATGGAGAACCCAATAGATATTGCAAGGACATTGAAGACTTGAGTTCTTGGGTCTGCATCATAGCAATAACTACTCACAGTAACAATACTAAAGACTTTTGTAAACTTTTAAGTTTTATAAAGCACTTATGGATATTATCTCGTTTAATTTTCATAATTCTGTGAGGTCGGCGCTGTTATCATTCCCATCTTACACATAAGGCTGACAGAGATTAAATGCCTTGGCTGGAATCACACAGCTAATAAGTGTATGAGGAAGGATTTGAATTCATCCCTTCCTGACTGAGTCTTTCACTCCATCCACTATCTAGCTGCCAATATAGAGCAATTCGCTGACCCACATTCACATAGAAGAGCCCTCGGGCTTTCATCTGCTCCAGCATTCTCTTTCTGACTGTAATTCCAAAAGCATGAGAGTTGTAACAAGCCTTCTTGGACAGAAGAGATGAAATATAATTGTTCCTCTTAGTGCTGACTATAGGCTACCATTTTTTGCATTAATTACATCTTGTTAAAATGTGTAAAGCAGTTTCCTCCAGTACCCAACAGGCTCATGATTGCTATTTTGAATCCTTGTCTCTGTTGTCTATAGTTTTGCTGTCTCTTTCATAACTAACAGGGTGTCATTTGTCATATGCATGTAGTTTATTATGCATACCATGCCAAATGCCATGTGAATTTGATGCTTCTTGATGGGGAATTCAGCTGTAACTTCTTGCTGCTCTCAGTCGGCCCTCTTTTCATGTGCTGCTACCAACTGGTTATGAATAGGAGACTCGGTTTATTAGAATATTGTATAAAGGAAGAGTAAATAGGTTCTGATAGACCCAGCTGCTCTCAGCAATACAAAGATCCAGGACAATTCTCAGAGACTTAGGACAAAGAATGCTCTTCACCTCCAGACAAAGAACTGTTGGAGTCAGAACGCAACTCAAAGCATGTGATTTTTCAATTGTTTATTTGAGTACATGTTTAGGGGCAGGGCGGGGGGGGGGGGGGGTTGGTGTTCTATGATTACTCACTTACAAAAATGAATAAATATGGAAAAAATAAAATAAGTAAAATATTTTTTAAAGTAGTAAATGGGTTCTGAACAAAGGCCTTAAGGGGGCTTTTAAACAAAGGGAAATGAATGGATTTTACTTAAGCATAGTGTAGCAGCTTTGTTGGCACTCAAAGGCCTTTTTTGTTTAATTCCAGGTCATGGCTATATTCCAGAGGGTTGATATTGCTGAGATTCTAACCTACAGATGAATGAATGATATTGTAATTGCTTTCATTCGTTCTAAAGAGACCTCTTTGAAGTTCTTAATTACATTCAGTATAGAACCTTATCTGAAGGATCGTAACATTGGATGGGTTAGGCAGGCTGGAGAACCAAACTTTACTATTAATCCTTCATCTTGCCCTCAGGTAGAGACCAATGATAATGCTCACTGTAGGTTATGCCAACTTACCCAGACCACACTTTAAGCGTACTTATAGGATAAGGAGAAGGAATTGGAGGCATAGAGACTGGAGGAGACAAGATTTAGGGGAAGATAATAGTTTTCTTCCTGTATTTAAAAGGCTATCATCTAAAAAGCAAAAATAATATCAATGAGTAAAAGTTGCATAGAGAAAGATTTAGATCTATTATAGAGAAAAATAATCTCACTAATATTTAGAGATACAGAAAAGTGGAAGAAACTGCTATGAGGGAGTGAACTTTCTGACCATGGATTTTGATGTCCTTCTTGCTTTGGGTAAGAGCCTGAACTGAATGATCTCTCAGGTCCTTTTCAGTGCTGGACTTCTAGGATTCTCTGAATAATTCCCAACAAAGACACTTCAACATGACAGCCCTTGAAAATAATAACTACTATATCTCCTGCCCCTCCCCTTCTCATCTCTTCTTAGACTTCTTTTGGAGAACTGAAAGAAGAGCCCCAGAATCTAACTCAGCTCACACCTGAAAAATAATCTTCCACTATACTAGCATAACCAGAAAATAAACATTCAGATTCTATTTAAAGATGTTCAAGAAAGACCTCCACACACATCTCTCCCACCTCTTGATTCAACCCTTTCTCCAGGTTAAAAATCTTTAGTTCCTTCCATTCTTGATAATATAACATGAACTCAAAGCCCTCTACCTTGCTGGTTGCTCCTTTCTAGAAGTCTTCCACCTTCTCAATGTCTTTCCTAATCTGTAATGCCCAGAACTGAAAAATAATACTCTAGGTGTAATCTACTCACAAAAGAGTGGCAGTTCCTTTTTTTGTAAACTAATATTCCCTTAAAGCAGGACAAAACTCTATTACTATTTTCTTTAGGTTTCCATGCCAAAAAAGTTAACTCACATTGAACTTTAAGTCAACTGGACCCTCCAAATTTTTTTTGAGAGAAACAAATGCTAATCAAGTCTCCCTAACTTTGTATTAGTGGAAGTGATATGAAGAGAATGAATACTTGAATAAAAAACAAGTACTTACAACCAACTTGCCACACTCTATGTCAAGTTTTGGGGCTCATTTACTCAAGCATGGTAATACCTGCCTTCAAGAAGCTTACATTCTAGTAGGGGAGAAAGCACAGATAAGAGAAAGTTTCCAGAAAATTGTGATTTGGTTTATGAAATCATAGAAATAGTGAGTGAAGCTCAAGAGGAATCTATGGAAGCATGGTAGAATTGGATTGATTATTGTTTCTAAAAGATGTGGAAAGGTGATCTTCAGTGGGAATGGCAAAGGGGGAGAGAGAAGGCTGGATAGATGTTTAGACTGTAGCATTGTCTAGGATCTAGGCCCAACAAAAAATAATGGAACAAGCGTATTTGAACAGTCTGACAGAATGACCTATAATGTTGGGTAGAGAGCTGAACTAATTAGTAATGTTCCTCGAGGTAGTAGAGGAGGGAACCCCACAACAATGCAGATGACAATTAGAAAGCCAGGGAAGATGGTCAGATAATAATGATATGAAAGATGACTTTATATTTATCTCTATTAGGTTTCATCTTATTTGGTTGAGTTCAGTGGTTTAGCCTAACAGGATCTTTTAAAATCCTAACTCTGCCCTATAGTGTGAGAACTATCCTTCCTGATTTTATTTCATATTAAAATTTTAGAAGAATATGCCTTTATCTATGCCATTGATAATAATATCAAGCTGCAGTGGTGCATGGACAGTTATCTGGATCATTCCCCTGGAAGCCTCCTGCTGAAATGAAATAAAATCATTAATAATTTGTTATAGGGGACAGGTAGGTGGCTCACTGGATTGAGAGCCAGGGCTAGAGTCAGGAAGTAGTGGGTTGGGTTCAAATCTGACTTTAGACACTTCCTCGCTCTGTGATCCTGGACAAGTCACTTAACCCAATTGCCTAGCCCTTACAGTTCTTCTGTCTTAAAACTAATACATAGCATTGATTCTAAGACAGAAGATAAGGTTTTTTTAAAAAATAATAATAATAATCAGAATTATAAATCAATCCAACCATACTATCTGGATATATTTCTCCATATTTTCCACTAGAATAGGATAAGAGATTCATCTAATTCTTTGCTAAAATCTACATAAACTATAGTTATGATATTCCTCTGATTTTTGAAGTTTAAAAATGCTGTAAAAAAAGATATTAAGAATTAAACTCCCCTTAAAGTCAGGTACTTCTTTTTCTTTGAGTCTTCAGCATCCACTATGGTACCTGGGCCATGGTAGGTGTTCATTGAATGACTGAATGAATGTCTGACAAATCCTGTTCTTAATGAAGTGTCTTAGTTGCTCTTTGTGATTAATGCTTCCTTTTCTAGATGTTCCCTTACCATCTCTAATAATCCATTTTAGAAACTCCCTAGGAATCACTGTTAAGT
Organism: Gracilinanus agilis; assembly: GCF_016433145.1. NCBI lineage: Eukaryota > Metazoa > Chordata > Mammalia > Didelphimorphia > Didelphidae > Gracilinanus > Gracilinanus agilis. The sequence goes on along the minus strand of NC_058131.1, from coordinate 184,011,120 downwards.
TCATTGGCCTATAGTTTTCACTCTCAATTGTCTTCCTTTTTGGGAAATTTGAAAACCCACAATTCACCAGACTTGTAGTAACTTTTTTATTTTTAACATCTTTCAAATATCATGAACAGAGGCTCAGCATATTTAACAGCTCTTCCAAACGCAAGGATGTAATTCATCTGGGTCAGGGCAATTGAATTTATCAGGGGCAGATAGGTGTTACTACCTCCTTATTCATTTTGCTTATCAACTATTAGAAGTTTTAATCTGTCCTTTCCTATTCCATTTTCCTTGGCAAAAACAAAAACTCAAGCTTAGAGCTGAGCATCTCTGCTTTGAACTTTCTATTTTCAGTTATCATTCATTCAGTTATCTCCACCTAAAATAGTGGCCTTCTTCACTGAACCTTCTCTTTTCCCTTTTGTTGTTTTAGGCTTTCCCTGACAGCTATGGTTTTTTCTGAACTCTAGAACTCTTGACCTTATATGGTCAGTACCACTCAATATATGTCTGAAAAATCCAAAATTTTTGGTAGATTTCCTAAGCATCCACAGCAGTCTTTTAAGATGCATTCCTTTTTTTTCCTCTTAATAAGATCAGATATTCATTTATTTGGTGGTCCTTGGGGAGCCTTTGAAGGTTTTTAAGTAGAGGAATATGTGACCAAAAAAAACATACATTTGGACAATAGTATAGGCAGTAATATGAAGGGATCTAGTTTGATTGGCATCAAAAAGTACTTCCTGTCACTTTCCTCGGCTGTTGGTTTTCAAGGACTTTTTTCAAGAAAGAAAGGGAGGAAACAAGCATTTATTAAGCCTACTATGTAAGGGACTATGTTAAGTACTTTACAAATATTTATTTCATTTGATTCCCCCAACAACCCTAAAAGGGAGATACAATCATTATTCCCAATGTACAGTTGAGAAAATGAAACATCAAACAGTTGAAAAGCATCTGAGGCTGGATTTGAAAGTGGGTCTTCTTGACTCCAGCCCTGGAACTCTATCCCCTGCACAAACATTCCAATCCCTTTGTTCAGACTGTTCGCATGCAAAGAGGAAGGATTTCTGGCTGTACTGGTCAGCTAGGGATTCTCACTACTGAATTTTTGGATGCCTTAACTCACCTCCTGGCCAGACATAAGGAAAAGATAGAAGAGATATACCAAAAGTAAAGGAGATAATGCAGTAACTCCAATTTAAATCTTGCCATAATATCTCTAACCCTGACTTCTCCCTGGAAGACCCCCTGGGAGTATCCAGTCTCTGCTTTTAGTCAAAACAGGCATGACTAGAGAGAGGAGGTTTATAGGAAGAGGTAGTAACAGCAACAGGTTTAGGATTAGGAGGAAGAGGAGACTCACAGAGGTGAGGAATGCTCATGCTTATTCTTTTTTCTAATTGGAAAGGTGGGGTCCTAGAAAGAAACATAGGTTGTCCTTTTTGACTCTCTGGGCAGGGAGAGAATGGGGGTAATGGGGGAGAGATGGGGAGGATGGTGAGTAGGTTGTTGTCCTCATTATATCTCCTGTTGGATAATCTTGACCTCACTCAACCTTTCCTCTTCTTTTTAGGACCTGGGATCTAAGCCCATCTTCCACCATGAGAATCTTATACCTTCTCTTCACTGCTTTACTTATCCTTTTCCAGGCAGTCCCAGGTAAAGTACCTGATGAGAGTCCTGCACTGGGATTGGGCCATCATTTTTCCCTGTGAGCCCTTCACTCCCAAGGGATAGTTTTATGGAGAAGTGCTAGAGTTCTGTCTACTCTGGGCCCAAACAAATCATTGAAAATTGGAAAAATTCAGTCCAAATGGTTTATCTGTGTATTGCAAAGCAACAGGTCTGACCTCTTTTTAGGGGGCTAGATAGATAATTGGGGTATAATATTTCAGAGATTTGGGAAGTTTGTGGGTATAACTCCCCTGGTTTGTAGGTTTAAGGTTTCCAGTGAAGACACTAGAATGGAAGCTAGAGGAGACATAGAAAAGAAGCAGGGAAGAGGACTCGCTTTCCTTTTGGCTTCTCCTACAGAGAAGTCTAAGTCCTTAGACTCCTAGAAGTGCCTTTCTCTTCTGCACATGCTCAGTCTCTCTTCTAATAGGAAAACTCAAGGCTCTTTCTGGGTTTAGCCTATAGAAGAAGTCATACAGCCTTTGAGACAAAATTGACTTGAGCGACCAATGCTTTCTTAACATCAGACTTATGTTGTATAAAGAGCAGTTTCTGAAATTATTATATATACATAACAATATATTCAGGAGAATTTTTTTCTTAAAACTACTCCTTTCTGGGAGAGGGGAGGTTGCAGCCAAAGTTAAAAACTGTCCATGCAACAATGGTATTGGTACAGTGCTGGGAGCACTGGATTAGGACCAGAAGAATGGAGCTCTAATCCTGGTTTTGACACTTAATTCCTTGGCAACTATGGACAAGTAATTTTTCTTCCATGGGCTTAGTATTCCTTCTTTGTAAAATCCCTGTCTAAAGGTATTTTAAAAGTCCTCTAGCCTAGCCTATCCCCCTCCCTTAATTTAACAAATGAAGAAAATGAGATTCAAGTATGTTAAATTATTTTCCGAAGGTCACATTGACAATAAGCATCAAGGATGGGATTTGAAGCCACACAATCCTGTCTTGCTCTAGATCTCGTGATATCCCAGGCCCTCAGATTTCACATCTATAAAATGAGGGGACTGGGATAGCCCAGACCGGTGCCTTCTGGATTCAGAGCTATAATCCCATGAGCTTTTACATAAGTGAATAAATTAGCAAGATGCCCCCATTATATTCACCTTCAGAGGCCACAGCTTAATGATTTGGTCTAACTAGCATGTGTGCCATTAAAACCTTTGGAAAAATAACATGACTTCCCAGGCTAAGTAGCCCCAGTCTTCCCTGATGTTATCAAGTTAGCCCATGTTTTCAGATCCTAATAAACTCGTAGATTTAGAATTGTAAAGGACCTTAGACACCATCTAATCCAAACTTCTCCGTTTGCATGTGGGGAAACTCAAGCATAAAGAGAGGAAATAGCTTCCGCATTTGTACAATCAATAATTAATTAACAAGTATTTTAACCCATGTCCTCTGATCTCAAAGTTAGGTTCTTCCTACTTTGCTAGGTTGTCTTCCCTCAGTCCCTTCTCTGTGACGTGGAGAAGGAGTCAGATTCTGCCTCTCCTCCCCTTGCTTCTAGTGGTACCCCTCTATTACTTTACAAAATTTATGAGTGTCAAATGGAAATGCTGTTGGGTAATGTATAAGGCTGATAAGCTTCCCTAGAAGATACTGACACTCCTCTGCCCATATACCAACTCCCTTTGCCAGAGATTTGCATTGTCCAGCACTCTGTAGAGGGTATTGATGTGTTGGGATGGGTTCCTGAGAGACAGGAATCATAAATCAATCTGAGAGGTAGGACCAAAAACTTCCTTCCTCGATGAGCCAGTGGCATAGTCTCACTCCTGCTCATTCACTGCCTTGTCCCTTGGCCTGTACTATACCAAGCTTGGACTGTGGACTGTTTTCTTGCTTAATTCCTTCTTGCTTTACAATGTCTTTCTGATTTCTGAACCTTTAATTGCCCTGATTCCTTATAATATTTACACTCTTACATTCTTTGCTGTATTAAAACTCTAGATTTGGAGTAAAAAGACCTCAGTTTGCTAACTGTGAGTTCTTGAACAAGTCATTTCCCTCCTTGGGCCTCAGTTTTCTGATCTGTAAATGGATTAAATGAATTTTAAGTCCCTTTCTAGCTCTAAATCTATTATCCTACAATCTGTGCTGGCCCTATCATGTGCTTGCTTACCCCCAAACTAACTACAATGAATAGGATTCATGATTCATTCTTACCCCATTTGCAGATTTCCTGCCTGGTTTCCCAACCCAGGTCCCTGTCCATGCAACTAGTACTGCCCGAATCCCCCACTATTGCCACCAGCTGGGATATCAAGCTCTAGTCCTCCTGTGACTCTCCCAGGCCTGCCTCCTTGTTATGACCAGACAACGATAGCCACCCAGATAGTCTGTTGCTAATAATTGGTCGTCTCGGGGAAAGTGGTGCACCATATTGCCATGTTTGAGAAGCTCCAGCTGCAGGGGATATTATATTCCATCTTCCTCAGGGCTGGTTTCAACTTCAAACACTTGATGAGCCTCTTTTTCTTTGTGCAGGGAGCACTAGGGGGTTCTTTTATGAGAGACCCTGTTATCTCCGGGGGGGAGTCTGCCTAAAACGAGGAACACCAGGATGTGTGCCTTTCAGGGGACCCTGCCGAGAATTTACTGTTTGCTGCAAAAGGAAAAACTGAGAAGTACCTGTGCAGAAGAATCCTGTGAAAGGAGGCCTGACAGTTCTAGAAGTTGTGCTTCTTCTTGGCTGAATAAAAGCAAATTGATGTTTAACTCTCAATGAGCCATTAACATGTCCTCCTCAGGTTTGGATGTGGGGGGACAGAGCCTGTCCTCAGTTTAAGTGAGGGTGTGGGTGGGAAAGGGAAACAATTACTTCTCTGTAATTGGGAGGTCCTCTTTTCCCATCAAAAGCTTGGGAAAGGAAAAAAAAATAAATTTATATAATGTATATACCTAGAAATTTACCAGGTAGGAAGGAAATGTACATTTATTAAACACCTCCCATATACCCAGTGCTTTACAAATATATCTCATTTGATCCTCACAACAACTCTACAAAGTAGATGCTATTATGAGCCCTGTTTTACATTCAAGGAAACTGAAGCAAATACTAAATTGCTTGATCAAGGTCACACAACTAAGAAGTGGATGGGGCCAGATTTCAATTTGGATCTTCTTCACTCCAGACCCAGAGTTCTATCCACTATGCCACCTAGCTCCTTCCAAGTAGAGACAGAGATATAGGGATTATAGCAGAGGTGTCAGAAACATAGCCCACAAAACTCTAGAAAGAGACTTGAAGGAATTAAAATGTAATTTGGAAAATTGAGAAAATAAATGAAAATACAATAAAAGGGATATTTTATATCTAAATTAAGTCAATATATGGACACAGAGAGCTATATAAATGGTTTAGTGGCCTTTGTTTCCATTTGAGTTTGACACCACTCGTCTATAAGATTATAGAGGTCATTGTATTGAGAATTGGCTGGATCCAAAGAGTTAGCATTAATACTTTTCTGTCAACCCTATAAGGGGTGCCCTAGGGGCATGCCCTAGGGATCAATTCTTGGTGCTGAACTGCTGATCATTTTTATCAATGACTAATACAAATATAGAAGGGATATTTATTGAATTTGCAGATAACAAAAATTTAGAAGGAGAGCTAACACACTAGCTGATGGAGTCAATCCTTCATTGACTAGAATTTGGGACCAAATGCATTATGATGAAATTTAATAAAGATAAATGTCAAGTTGAGTTAAAAATTGACTTCACAAGAACAAAATAGGGGAGCATGTAATAATTTGTCCAAAAATTATCACTATGGGTCAAGAGTATGACATGTCAATGAAAAATGAATATTATCTCATGATACATTAAGAGGCATAATGTCCAGAACAAGGGAGATGATTTTGCCACTGTACTCTGTACCTTTCAAAACACATTGGGAATACTGTGTTCAGTTCTAGGCACTTTTAGAGAGTACATTGATAAGCTGAAGATGTCCAGAAAAGAGTAATGAGGATAATGAAGGACACTGAGATCATATTACATAACAATTAGTTGAAAGTCCTGAGGATGTTTAGCCTGGAGAAGAAAAGATTTAGGAAGGATGTGGTAGCTGTCTAAGAATTTTAATGGCTGTTATAGGAAGAGGGATTAAACTTGTTTTGTCTTGACTTCAAAAGGAAGAACTGGAAGTAAGAGGTGGAAAGGAACAAATTTAGGCTTGATACCAGGGGAAATTTCCTAAAAATAAGAGCTATTTAAAAATAAAACAAGCTAGTTATCCATTACTAGAAGCCCTTAAACAGCAATAGGATGGCCACATGTCAAGTAGATTGTAGAGAAGAGTCTTATTTGGTAGGTTGGATTGGGTGACTGGAGGCCCCTTAAAATTTCAAGTTTTGTGTATGGCAGGAAAAAGTCCTTACCTTCTTCTTCAGCATTTTAGTCTCTACCCAGGATTATGCCAGAATAGAAAATAAAGACCCTTAATACTGCCTTACTATCCAAGGTGCAAATGTTTCACAAATTAAAGCTCAGATCATAAGGAAATAAGAAATTGTTTCATGACTATTTCTAGGACTGACTTCCTAGAAACCATTCTAAGGAGAACTCTATTCACTCTTCCTAAAATCCACACAGAGATACTCAAAACTTTTTTTTCTTTAAAATAACACTATTAAGTCTGAAGTGAGGACAGCTATAAAAAAAACAACAACTAAGTTCATTCCAAGGAATCCCCATTAGGACAAAAACTATTCCATCATTGAAAGGCTTGACAGTGTAAAGGAAGGACTGGTTGCAATTCATATTGCTTATTTTAGAAAAAAGCACAAACCAAAGATATTGCATTCCTCCTCTTTTTTTTTCTTTCCTTACAAAATCCAATGTGTTTGTTTTGTTTTAGTAGAATATCATTTGTTGCAATATGCTGAGTTACAGTGAGGAAAGTGATCCCAGCAGATGATTTTAGTCCCTGGGAAAATCACCAGCCATGTATCTTCTGCAAACAAAGTAGTTTCTGGGGCAATTCTAGGGCCTTATCATTTGGGAGTTTTAGAGGATATGGCTTTGTTCTTCTGTTAAAGTGATACAAGCCTCATGTTTCCAAGTTTTGTGTAACTGTATGACAATCGTTGTTATGTTAAAGGGAGGGGAGTTGGAGGAGGAGAATGTTTTTGGATAAATTCTACAAAAATAGGAATCCCTAGACTCAGCTCTTTTCTCTATTCATTATGATTCCTACATCCTACTCAATTGTGATTTGCAAATTAAAAGTCAACATGAAGAGTCATTAATAGCTTTTACATCTGGAAGAACATGAGGCTTCCTACTCCTGACTTAGGCAATATGTATGTGAATGGACCAGGAACTAGGGAATTACTAGATTCAATCCCCACTGAGCACTTTGGGAAGTTCTGATTTGTAGAGTGGGGCTGGGCTCATGTGATCTTAGAGCTTACCAAGATTCAGAAATATTATTGGTCCGTCCTCAGAACAGACCCTGAGCCATCCAGAGATTTTGACCACATTTTTTGTCTCAGGGCCTGTGCCAGTCTGGATTCCCACAAACATGAACATTTCCATATACAAAGAAGAATAGATAAACAAGACTACATATGAAATCATTCATCTTAATTTCACACACCAAAATGCATATCTTCTCAAAATTGTACAATAAATTCCACCCATTAATTTCAAAAATCCTGTTTGTATATGTCTCCTCTGACATTGCTTATATATGCTCTTTCCATATTTCCTTCTGTTCTCTTTAGTTCATTTTAAAATGTTATGATCTCTTTTTCTGTTTTTGACATCATCATCATCACTGTGATTCCCCTTTCTCCTACTAATTTCCCATCTTCTAATTATGAAACCAAGACAAAAACCTCTTGTAACAAATATGGATAGTTACAAACAAATCTAATAAACTGACAATGTTCTAAAGTTTGTGTCTAAGTCTGAACTTTGAGTATTCCTGATCTTTGTTAAGTGGTGAGTAGTATGATTTATCATTGTTTCTTTGGTGTCATGGTTAGTCATTAATTTAGCATTCTTAAAACTTTCAAAATTGTTTTTATTTTCATTGTCATATTTATTTGTGTAAATTGTTCTCTTTTGGCTCACTTCACTCTACAGTAGTTCATATATTTTCTAATCTTTCTCTAAATCTATTAATTTTACTATTATGTTGCAATAATATTCCATAAATTCATATAAATAATTTGGCCAACCATTTCCCAATTGATGAACGCCTATTTTCCTGCCAAAATTTTTTTGACAAAGTAAAGTGATGCTATAAATAATACTGTACATATAAGTCCTTTCCTTTTACTTGATTTCTTTGGGGGACTGAGTGGTATTAACAGAACAAAGACTATTTACATTTGAGAAATATTTCAACTATAATTTCAAATTGCTTTCTGAAATGGCTAGGCCGGTTCATAACTCCACCAGTAAGTGCACTAAAATGCAGTCTTCCCACAACTTTTCCATAAATTGGCATTTCACTTTTTTTAATCTTTACTAATCTGATGAGTATGATTTGAAACCTCGAAGTTGTTCATCTTCACTTCTCTAATTATTAATGATTTGGTGCATTTTTAGTATAATTATTGATAACTTTGATTTATTCCCCTGAGAACTACTTGTTTATCACCTTCGATCATTTTTCTATCGAGCGTTAGCTCTTATTATTACATATCTGAATTGATTTCTTATATAGCATGTCCTGAAAGTCTCATAGCAGTTTTAGACTTAAAACTGCTATGAGACTTTTGGGATGTGCCATAAAAGACTTTAGTAAGGTTTAGTTGCTTAAAATTGCTCAAAGACATTTGGGATTCCCCCCCCCCCGCATATATCTTTCTTATTAACTATTTACTATAAAAATTTGCTGCACAATTTTTTGCCCAATTAACTTTCCATACTCATTTTAATTGCTTTGATTTTGTCCATGAATGACCTTTTCGATTTAATCTAATAAATATTTTCCATGTATCTTCTATGATTCCTTCCGCTCCTTATTTAGTCAGGAACTAATCCATATTCAGATGTTCACCCTTGGACTTTTATGATAGAAGTCATGGGAAGAGGGTACAAATGAGAAAAATGTAACATGGCTTATAGCTAATAGCTAAAACAAACTAACTGAAGGTAACATTTTTTAAACAGAATAATCTAGATTAGATTAATTTATAAAATTCCTAGGCACACAATGTTAAGAATAAAAATAAAAGCAAAACCAAATCCAAAAACAAACAGGTAATAAAATGCAATGTGTGTGACAGAATACAGTTACCCGGTGTCAGTAGATGGTTTCCATTTCACATGAGAACAATGAACCAATAGTCTTTTTCTCCAATTTTGATGGCAGTCAGAGTAGTTAGCAATATGCAGAAAGGACCTATCCAAGGAGGCTGAGTTCTTCCTGTGCACTGAAAAGTTCTTTACATACACCTTGTCTATGAGTGTGGATCTATACGTGCGATTGTGTTACATGAGGCTCTTTACAACAAGGAGGGGAACTGACTGAAATAATTAGCAACAATAAAACATTGGGGTTTGAAAAGGAGTAAACTTCACCTCCGGATTCCTTGAGGTCCCTTCTTCTACCTTGTACAATCAGAAATCCTGATTCCTTTGGCCATACCTCTGGCCATTCCTCTGGTCATTCATCTGGGGCCCCTCACAGTGATGACATGTTCCTTGAGGGGTGTTATGGTTTGGTTTATGATTTACCTCATTAGAATTATGAGCCTTGTTGGAGGTTCTATTCAACTTCTGTTCCTATTTTCCTGATACTTCCATCTACAATTCAAAGCTATATAGCCTTGTTTACCACAGAAATAACATTGGATTGGCCTTCTATCTGCCAAGGTCCTTCCCATGTCTCTTAGAGAAGCCATGATTTCCTCAATTGCATTTGTTAAGAAAAGAGTTAAAATAACTGTATCTTTCTCTCTGTCTTATTTTTGTTTCTCAAATTTCTCCTTTTCAGCTTCTTTGAAAGCAAATTTTTCTCTCTCCAGTGTTACATTTTTTTTTAACATTATCTCTCAGTGACCTGGAGGTCAAAGATCACCGAATAAATTCAGATATAGACAAGCCCTCAGAGAAAGGAAGTTAAAGAACCAAGGAACCAACGAGACAGGAAACATTACTTCTACAGGCACTGCCCCCTGGACAGTCCAAGAAAATTAGGAAACTATGGTTGGTTCCTGAACTGTGATATGTGAGAGTGGATAGAGAAAAGAGATTATTAGCAGAGAACCAGCAAGAAGTTGAAGACTTGGGCATGCATGTGAAAGAGCATAATAGACCCTTGCTGGGTCACAGCTAGAGACCCATAAATGGCAATCATAGATTAGAAAGCTAAGTATCCCTTTACCTCTCCCCTGCTTTTTCCTCTCTCTACTATTACTATTTTCATTTAATAAAGTTATTAAGCTACTACCAGCCTCCTAATTTTAAATATTATAAGCTTTTTTTCCTTTTTTTCCCTCTTATAGCCTTCATAAATATACACTCCTGTGCCCTTCAACTCCTCTATGTCCATGCAAGGCCAGTCTGGAGAGTTCTTCTGAAAATACTCTTTAATTGTGGAGGAAGAGTGATTTCCAAAATGGTTTCTTATGATGTGGGCATCCATTGGTTTTGAAACACCTAGCTTCTGATTGTATAATCCTATCATAAAAATGGGTTGGACATTTATTTACTTCCTGATTAATATATTCCAATTCAACTCTGTTCTCTGGTCCTGAGGAGCAAAACTTCATCCCCCTTAATAAAACATCCCTGGCTTCACATAATTGCATATAGTCCTCAGCTACATTCACATCCCATTTCAGATCCTTTAAAGGCCTTTTTTCTTTCATTCTCATCTTGAGAATTATTAGTAGCTGAAAGAATGACCTGTCCATTCTGCTCAGTAAGTCAAGTATACATGAGATCTATTACATCAACCCAGCTTGGGTTATAAATCCTAAAACTATTTTCAAAGCTCTTAATCACAAGCAAGGGTTCAACATCAAAGGAAAGGGGAATATGATTTCTTATGGTTACTGAATTTCCTCTACAATTATGGTGGTAACATCTCTCAGAGGAAACATGCCTTTACTTGGAGCTTCATTAGCTTCTACTACCAAGTCTGGAGTCTGAGTAGAGACGGAACAGAAAACACATGGAGTGGGAGGAGGATGAAAAGAAAGAGAAAGGGGAGGATCGAAAGAAGAGGGGATAAAAGGAAGTAGAAAAAAGAGAGGGGAAGAGGAAGAGAAAGAGGAAGAGAAAGAGGAAGAGACAGGGAGGGAGAGGAGGAGAAGGAGAAGGAGAAAAAAGGAGAGGAGGAGCAGGAGGAGAAGGAGGAAATGCAGGAAGGAAAGAGGGAGGTTCAGGGGGAGAAGTAGGAAGGGGATGGGCCAAAAGAGAAAGGGAAGGTAGAAAGGAGGAGCAGGAGAAGGAGAAAGAGGAGGGTGAACAAGAGAAGGGAGAGGAGACAGGGCACAGACCCTGGGAAGAGTGGAGGCAGGGGCAGAGGAAGGAGTATGATCAGGGAGGGAGGAGGAGGTGCATTGAAAGATGAAGTCCCAGAGCCAGATCTTCATAAAGAAATGAAGCAAGGGCCAGGGAAGAGAAAAACCAGGAGTTTTAAGATGTTTAAGAGACAGTTTCGGGGAGCAGTTGGGTCCAAATGACACTGGCTGAGGAGAATATTCAAGGAAAAAACCCCAAACAAACCAGTAAAACAGTTCCTTGGGATTCTTTTTTCCTATAGTCATCTTTAATTACTTAATGCCTTATAGACAAATGAACCATACGTAGGCCATGAGAAAACCCATTTTGACCAAGATTTACAGAAATAATTCTGTAAATTCTGTAAATTCTCTTCAACCAAGGTTCAATGAGCACATCCTCATCTCCCCATGAAATCAGTACCTTATAAAGAGAACTTTATTTTGGGATCTGTTTTGGAATTTTTTCCAGGTTCCTAGAGAATTTCCTATTGTCTAAATTTTAACATTCCCAAAAAGGAGAAAAAGGGGGTGGGGGGATATCAGGTTTTCCAATCTTACTGTAGGACTTATCCTCAAGAGGTCACTTTTTAAAACTTAACTTTAAACTTGTACCTAAAGAGGTCTCATTTTTTAAAATCTCCTTTAAACTTACTTTTTAAACTACCACATGCTCTCTATACATCATACTAAGAACTGGGTAATTTTAAGGTGAAAATAGAAATAAAAAGGAAAGTCATCTCTCCACCCACATCACACTGAACCCTCATTCTCTGGGACTGAACTAAAAGCTTTCCACTTTCCTACCTCCCATAGCCTAAAAATCTACTTTAAAAGAACACAAGGACAAAGTTTCAGGAACCCCAGACAAACAAACAAACAAACAAAAAATAAATTTGATTTTCTATTAAGTTACTTTTGTGAACAACTGAGAGGAAGAGGAAAAGAAAGAAAGGGGTGGGGTGGAATCAGAAAAATCCATAGAGAAGGAATGTCTCCATCTTCATAGTCAGCCAAATTGTTATGAATAAAAATTAACCTTGGAGACTTTATACTAAATTTATGAGCATTTTCTACTAAAGAGAAAGAAAAAGAGAAATAAGGTTTCTAGCCTTTCTAACTTAAAGTAAGATCAGGTCCCAGATTCCAGCCTATTGTGGTCCCCTCCACACCATACATAGACAAGCCAGGTACCAGGATGGCTCATATAGGGAGAAACCAGGAAGCCAAGAGAGGGACAAAAGCAAAGACCCCTTCAATCTTCCCCATGAAAGCTTTTCAAGCCTTGCCTAAGCCCCTCCCCCAGACCCATAACTCATATTTCCATAACCTCTGGGACTTTCAACAGTCAGAAATTTGGCCTTCCCTGACTGAAAACCCAGACACTTGACTCTGTGACTCCTATGGTGAGTCTTTCTAGGATTGGACTGGGTTGGAGATCTCCCAGATATTTAATTCACACATTTCCCTGTAAATTATCCATTTGCCTAGTACCTGCAAACATGCCCACGTCCTCTTCTTATTCAAAAATCTTTTAATTAGTCCATCCATTCCCACTACCTATAATCCCATATCTCATCACTATTGTGGACAAAATCCTTGGTAGGGTTGTAAATACTTTTTCAAATTTTTTTCGCACTCTTTTATTTACTTTCTAAAGAGTTGTCTATAATCTCATCATTCAACTCAAACTTCTCTCTCTGAAGTTACTAATTTTTCTTTTCAAATTTCATACTCTTTTCTCACTCCTCATTCTTTGCAACTTTTCCTCATTTTTATCTCCTTCTTCTTAAGGTTCTATTCTCTCTAGATTTCCAGGATACTACTCTCCCTTGATTCTTCTCCAACCTATCTGACACTACTTCTCAAGCTCTTTGGATGAATTTTTATCAAGTTCAATACCACTATTCATAGATGTCCCACACGACTGTATCCTGGGACCTCTTCTTTCCTTATTCCTCTATATTCTTTAACTTGGTGATCTCATCAGTTCTGTAGATTCATTTATATTTCTACTTGATAATTCCCAAATCTTTTTATCCTGCCCTGACATCTCCCTCATCCTTCAGTCTCACATCTCCAACTGCTTTTCAGATATCTCGAACTGTATATTTTCTAGACATCTTAAACTCAACACGTCTAAAATTGAACTAATTGCTTTTCTTCCAAAATTTCTCCCCTTCCAAATTTTCCTATTAGTGTCATAGAAACTGAAAGATTCCAAAATTGCCTCAGCTTACAATGTAGCTGGTATCCTCAACTCATTACTTTCTCTCACTATCATCTCCATTTCCAATATGTATCTAAGACTTATTGATTTTACTTTTATAACATCTCTCAAATATGTCTTCTCTCTTCTGATAACGGCCACCACCATAGTGCAAGCCCTCATCAATTCACACCTACAGTATTTAATAGCCTGCTATTTAGTCTACCAGCTGCCACAAGTCTCTCCCCACTCTATTATATAATCTGTTTAGCTGTCAAAGTAATCTTCTGATAGCACATATTTGATGATGTAAGCTCCTTAACTCAATAAAACTCCAGTGATTCCCTATCACCTCCAGAACAAAATATAAAATTCTCTTTTTGTCATTGAGTCCCTTCATAACCTACCTCTCCAATACTTCTCCAGTCTTCTTACACATTATAATGGCCTTCTCCATGTGTTCTATGATCCTGTGACATTGACTTCCCTATTGTTCATGAAATATGGCACTTAATCTTCTGACTCCAAGCATTTTTTCAGGCTATTACCCATACTTAGTCTTCTCTCTCTTGATTTTTTCCCCTTGACTTCTTTAACTTCTTTCAAATGCCATTTAAAATTCCACCTTCAGAAAGCTTTTCCCAATCCCTTAATTCTAGGACTTTCCCTCTATTGATTATTTCTTATTTATTCCATATGAAACTTGTATGTTCATGATTACTTACATATTGTTACCTCATCAACTCCTCAAAGAACAGGAGTGTATTTTGCTTTTCTTTGTATTCCCAGTGCTTGGTACATAATATGTGGCACATAATAGGTGCTTAATAAATATTTATTGCCCAAATGACTGACATGAGTTTTCATATCTGTCATGTATCCATTTGGAACTCATTATTGTAGTTGGTGTGAAGCAGGAGTCTAAAACTAATTTCTGCCAGTTATGCTTTCCAGGTTTCCCAGAAGTCATACTGCACATCTCTGGATTCTTTAGGCTCTTTTCAGGATTTTCCAGAGATGCCTTTTGAGGATCTTGTCCACAAGGATAAGTGAGACTCTAGGTAGTAACCCAGAGGAGGTGCAATATATATTTATAACAGTATAGTCATCTCCCCTGATGAGCTATAAACTCCTTGAAAGCAGGAGTCATTTCATTTTTCTTTGTATCCTCAGCATCTAGCAGAATTCCTGGCATAATTGAGTGATTAGAGCTAATTCCTCCCCATTGGAAGTCTTCAAGAAGCTAAATTACTGACTATAGTTGAATAAAAGTCTTAGGATAAGTTCATCCTTGGTTTAGATCTTTAAATTTTGAAAGCTGTTGTTCCATAAAGCATGGAGATGATGAACATTTGCACAGCAAATTCTAAAGTAATATATAAAGAGTAGTAGCCATCATTATCATCTCATTCTCATCTTTTAAATTGGGTTCAAAGAGAAAACTTTCTGGGGCAAGACACTATACTGATTTTCCTTTATGTTCTACAGACTTATAGAAATGAATAAAATAATTGCTTTTTACGGGTGAATAAAAAAGATTCTAATTTAAGACCATCTGTCAGTTCACTGAAAATTCCTGATACAACTCTAGTAGCAGAATAAAAAGGATGGTGACAATAATTATCAGTATTCTGTTTATATCTCATTAGAATTCTGCTAGAAACAGATTAGGGACAAATTACTACACTTATACTATACTTTAAAAAAAACTGAATACATCTGAACATCAAAACACCAAAAAGAGAGAACTTTTTCATACACTAAAATAGAACAGGAAAGATGGATTACATGTGAAACCACGATCTATTATATGGAGCTTATGTTATGTTAAATGTACGTACATATATTACATGTATGTAGATATACATGCATACATATTTATGTGTATATGTTATCCCCAAAAATCTTGATATATATTTAAACTATTAAAGCTTAAGATTTTAAGATATTAAACATAACAACTTTAAGACTTTCAGGACACAATGTACGATACAATGTTATTTTGAAAGCTGCTCAAACGATCTGTATTTCTTTCTGAACTGTAATCCTCTTTCAAATTTAATATTCTGTAGACTATTGATAACTAATAAAAATATCTGCTTTTTGTCATTCTAGCTTTTATTTTAGAATGTGAACTCTTTTGTAGTCTTTTTGAAAGCATTCTTAATACAACTCCATTAGTAGACAGGATGACAGTGATGATATCTGCCTCATCCTATTTCTATATGATCTTAATTTCTACATTTCAGAAATACTTCATTCCACACAACTTGAAAATTATGAATGTTTTATATGATGACATCCATTTTAAATGCTGTTAAAGTTTTAAGAATCAATTTGAGGGAAATCGTAAGTAACAGTTCCCGTATGATAATGCTCTGGTGCTAATGTTTATTGATTGACTTCTCAAAGTTATTTTAAGGTCTGTATTTGGGCTTCATCATCTCTCAATCCACGGAAAATAGTGAACTTCTAGCTACTAGGTCATATCTTGATAGGTATTCAGTAGGTGCTAAAATTTCATAGCCTGCAAAAAAAAAACAAAAAACTTTCTGTAGCTGGCTTTAGTGTGATAGATAAGGGTTTTTCTTAGTGTTTCCTCAATCTGCTTTGGGCATTTTTCTTTTTTGAAAGTACACATTCAGGGGGCAGCTAAGTATCCCACCTGGAGTAGGGAGGTCCTGGGTTCAGGTTTTCTTAGCTGCATGACTACTCAGATCATTTAACCACCATTTGTCTAGACCTTGCCTTTCTATCTTGTTACCAAGATAGAAAATAATGGAGGTTTCTTTAAGTGTACATTCAGACTCCTATTTTATAGCTCTTGATTGCTTTAAATATTTTATTGCCACTAGGCTTTTATTGTAGGAAACTCATGAAGCCTCTTCTGTGATTGATAAAGAATATAATTTTTCTCAGTTGGAAGGAAGGACTAAAGGGTAATGGAAGGCAGATTCTGTGTGGGACTGGAAATCTAGGAGCTTTTGACCTTCAAAGAAGATGATAAGGAAGGACACTGTTACACTGAATTGAATATGAGCATGTGCTATTAGAATCTTGTCTAGTTCACTGACCATTCATGGAGTGCTCTGATGGAATTCGCTGCCTCCCAGGGGCTAGACAACCTTAACTCCTTTTCACTTCCTTCCCCTTTCCAAGCCTCATCCTGCCTGGCCAAGGATTACCATTAACTCTGTTCATTTGTTATCTGCACTTTTATAACAAGTTTAGTCTTTAGATAAAGATAAGCTGATTTTGAATGGCTGTTTCCTATAAAAGAGTGAACCAAACCTAAGGAAGGAAAAACAGGAACATCTGAATGAATAGCCCTAGTATTGATATAAGGAAGCTTTCCCTTTCTCCCTGGAAACACAAAGAAGGTCTTCATTAGTCTCATAACATATTCAGTTGGTTTTCTGTTTAGTAGCTTTATACTCAAATACAACATGCCTACGATAGACAAAGGAATTTAAAATATCATCAGTTCAATTTGACCTCTGAGTTCAGGCTGGATGCTTTCAGTTACTATCAGTTCTTGGAATATAGAAAGAAGTTTAAATTACTGGGCACAAAAGACATTTCAAAATCATTCAAATAGCTTATAGTAACTACTTAATGTGTTTTTGGTGGGTTTACCTTGATGTCATCCATGTTCATCAAGTGATTAGTGATATATTATGGCTCTTCTCCCTATTTAATTTCCAAGCCATACTTAGTTACCTTCAGGAAAAATGATAATGGAATTAAAGAAGAATCATAATAGATTTAAACTGTCTACCTATAAAGCACCTGCCAATTTTTCTTGGCATTATTGTGTTTTAAGACGAAAAGGGAATGGTTTTCCCCGAGGACATTAATAACTTGAACTTTGGCACTCTCCTTGGACCTAATTTCTCTACTTGAAGTACATGAGTAATCCATGGGTGTGGAAACGGAGTTAACAGATCAGCAGTAATAGGGGCAGTGGGATTTCAGGAAATATGTTTAATAATTACTAAATTAATAATAATCTGTTCCCTTCAGCTTCTCCACATCCTCTTTCTCTAATAATAATTATCATTATTAAAATAGCAATATTTAGCACCTACTACATTCCAGGAACTCTACTAAGCACTCTACAAATATCATTTCCTTTAATCCTCACAAGAGTACCTAGAAGGTAAGTGGTTATTATTATCCCCACTTTACAGTTGGGTAACCTGAGATAAATAGCTTAAGTGACAACTTTACATAGCTAGTAAGTATCTATGGCTAGACTTCAATTCAGATCTTTCTGACTCTAAGCCCAGAAATCTATCCACTGTATCATCTAGTTGGCCTTATATTATTTTTGAAGTATTTACAGACTTTTTTAATGATGCAAGCTATAAATATTATACATCCAGTAAACAATGATGTAATTGGCACACATCTGGGTGAGTCATCATTCTGACTTTTGGGTAACAGAAACATGAAGTTTTCTGGTAAGAAAAATGGCATCAGACTTGCATCTCATTTAAAGCTGATAAAACTCCCTGCTAGTAAGTAATTCACATACCTCAAGAAAGCGTTTGAAGGAATAATTGTGAGTCTTCTCAAGCCCTATTATTTTCCAGTTTTTCAGAGAAGCTAGTTTCAATAACCTTCTAAGGCGTAAGCATCCTCTCATTCATAACATTTAAAATGCATAGGCTTTCTGCCTTTCATTTAATATGTGCATTTTCATTATGTCAAACTTCTTACAACTGAGTAGATAACTGGAATTTTTTTTATGTCTTCCTTCTCCAGTGGTTCTTCCTTTTCTGATTTCCCTGCTTCTCTAGTCTCACTCATCAAGAATATGGTCAAATGAGGAAATGATTATTTTGTTCTCCGAGCTCTTCTGACATCTTGTACCACCATAGCCTTTGGTATTTTTTTAATTTATAATTAAGGGAATATAAGATTTCTGAAATACCTTGTTTCCCTTTGTTTAACCTTCATTTGGGCAATATGGCAATCCTTTTCAAAATCACTTCAGAAATCAGTGTTGCTTTAATCATCCATTGTTTTGGAGTTGGGTTTTTGGAGTTTGAATTAAATGAAGATATTTGATGATCTCAGGAATTTCAACTATTTATTTCGCTCTTCAGATTTTAGAAACATCTCAATTTTAGCTAATCTGGGTTTAGGTATCATTAAGCTATTATTATGTGACTTGGAACTGAGAATATTATTGACAAAAAGCAATAAGAAGCTCTTTCCTGGAATTAGTAAGGTCTAGTGTGTAAAGAAACTATTCATAGCCTATTTGCATTCCATAAATATTTGTAATTTGTCCATTTTAGTATTGGCATTATCTGCACAGAAGCATTTCCAGAAAGCAGGTGGCATGGTAGATAGCATGTAGAGTCTTGAAGTTAAAAGGCTAAGTCCAAATTCTGTTTCAGACCCTTTACAAGCTTTGCAACCTTGGGCATATTTTAACTTCTTCCAGACTCAGTTTTGTTATATGTAATATAGCTATGATAAACATCAAATGAGATATTTGTAAAATGCTTACAAACATACATAGATATATATTGTGTATATAGTTATATATATATATGTGTATATATATATAATAATGATTATTATTATTATCAATACTGTGCATTGGCTCCAAGGCAGAAGAGTGGTAAGGGTAGGCAATGGGGGTCAAGTGACTTGCCCAGGGTCACACAGCTGGGAAGTGTCTGAGGCCGGATTTGAACCTAGGACCTCCCGTCTCTAGGCCTGGCTCTCAATCCA
>NC_058131.1:183841790-183991936 GCF_016433145.1 Gracilinanus agilis | reverse complement strand
GGCAATGGGGGTCAAGTGACTTGCCCAGGGTCACACAGCTGGGAAGTGTCTGAGGCCGGATTTGAACCTAGGACCTCCCATCTCTAGGCCTGGCTCTCAATCCACTGAGCCGCCCAGCTGCCCCCAGTTATATTATTATTAACTTATTAACTTATTATTATTATTATTATTATTTCTGATCTATTCCAATTTATCTTGCCTTCTTGTATACCAGAATATGAAGTGCTTCTCATTCTATTGTAGACCATGTCAGTAATTATAATTTGACGTAGAACCAAAATCCCAAGATGCCACTATACTATTTTTTCTATCTATCTATTTCTATCTATCTATTTCGTTGACTCTTAGAACTAGTTGCATCACCCTGACCAAGGTCCTCTCTCAATCTTAATGCTATTGCCAGGGCCAGTTCTTCAGTATCTCAGTGTTCTAGTCTGACCTTAATAGCTATCCTAATGGCTTCAGGAAACACGAAGTCCCACTACAGCAGTCCAGTTCAGATATTCATACTTTGCCATTGTCTTCCCTCTCACCACCTCTTAGTATGGACAATAGGTTAGGCTTGTCATACTTTGAGGGTTCCTCTCAAGCCTTCAGATCTTCTTTCTCTTCCTTTCTTCCTTTCTTCCTTCCTTCCTTCCTTCCTTCCTTCCTTCTTTCTTTCCTTCCTTCCTTTCTTTCTTTTTTTCCTCTTTTCCTTCCTTTCTTTCTTTCCTTTTTTCCTTCTTTCTCTTTTTTTCCTCCTCCTCTTTCTTCTCCTCCTACTCTTTTTTTCTTGCCCCATCCTTACCACTTTATTAAATTAGATGTTTATTATCACTAATTATGTAAAGCAGCATTTTGCTCTGCTAAATCAAATATATTTTTAGAGTAAGAAAAAATAGTATAGTGGCATCTTGTGTTCTTTCCACCTTGGAGTTAATTATGTGTTCTGCTATAGAAAGTTGTTCATGAAAGCCTATCTATTCCTTTGTAATATCTTCAAGTTTGATTTCATTACATAATTAGATTATTTTCATACAAAATTTTTTAAAACCCTTAACTTCTGTGTATTGGCTCCTAGGTGGAAGAGTGGTAAGGGTGGGCAATGGGGGTCAAGTGACTTGCCCAGGGTCACAGAGCTGGGAAGTGTCTGAGTCCAGACTTGAACCTAGGACCTCCCATCTCTAGGCCTGACTCTCAGTCCACTGAGCTACCCAGCTGCCTCATCACACAAATTTCATAAGGATAAAAAAATAGTTAATTTAACTGGATTGCGCAATGGATAGAGCACTGATTGTGGAGTCAGGAAGAACAATGTTCAAAACAGACTTCAGACACATACTAGCTCTGTGGCCTTGGGTCAGTCACAACCTTTTGTCTCAGTTTCCTCAACTGTAAAATGGGAATAATTGATAGCATCTACCACCCAGGGTTGTTGTGAGAATCAAATGAGATAATATATGTAAAGTGTTTTAATGCAGTACCTAGTACATAGTAGGAATTATGGAAATGCTGGTTATTGTTGTTATATTTTCCTTACTATATTTTTGTCATCTTAGTAGCTGTGATTTTTTTCTCATGATTTAGTATCTTCTCCTCTCATAAATATCTCGAAAATTTATCTTTTGGTGCCCTCAAAAAATGTTAACCCCAAAATGTGCCTACTCTATTGAGACGTGTCTAGTCCAACTACTTTACCATCCTAATTTTCTTTTGTGGCATTTCTGCTTACTCATATCACATATTGGGAACTATTTTATGGTAGCAACTAATTTTTTAAAAAGTATCTATGCTAATCTTTCCCATTTTCATCTATTGTATTTCTGGCTTTACACAAATGTTCCTGTGACCATCTGGTTTAATTAAGTTTCTCATCAAGTTTTCTATAAGCTCGTTCCTCCACCTAATTCTTTCCCTTTTAAAAGGCAATTTTATTCAGAACCATCTCATTATCCTGCTCCATAAGGTTTTAGAAATAAGTTTATGTTCTAAATTAGTACTGACTGTAGCTACTTATTTATTTGCCAAAGAGTTCAAGTGTTCACTGACTCAAATAATTTCCAAATTATCTTGTTCCTCATTGGGATGATTGATTTATATCAGTTTAGGTGATATTTTTGGGAAACGATGATAGTGTCAATGACTATTCCTTTATCTGTGTTCCACTTGAGAAACATTAAAAACTTGATTGAATACATCATGTCAGAACTGCTTTAATTGCAAGGCATGTACAAGCTAAAAAGTCTGCCTGTACAATGAACAGTTGATTTGGAAATTACTACCAGCAAAGCCTTCTCTTATCTGTTAAGATAATAATTATTACTTTTGGGGGGATTGGAATAAGCATTTAGTATATGACTACTATGTTCTAGGCAGTGTGCTAAATGCTTTGTAAATATTATCATTTGATCCTCACAATCCTGGAAGGTTGGCACTATTATGAAGTTAAGGAAACTGATACACACGAAGGTTTAGAGCCTTGCCCAAGGTCACAAGCCTGAGGTTAGACCTGAACTTGGGTCCTCCTGATTCCAGGCCCAGCACTCTATCCATTTTACCACCAAACTTTTATTTGGTGCTCATTGTGTCCTGTACTTATTTACTCTCTTTATAAAAAAAATATATTCTTGATAAATAGCATGAGGCTTCTTAAGGGTAGCTTGGATGAATACATTCACCGCTTTGGTGCCTTAAACTTGAGATTCTTCTTCAACATCAATGAAAAAATTGTCAGTTCAATGACCAGCTCATACTGTCAGGCTGCTTGAAGTTGCATAAACTGCACTATTAGATGATTAAAAGTGCTAAGATCCTTGTGTTCTTCACTTTCCTCTTGCCTGTGGTGACATCTTGTGTCCACAGTCTCCACATGGCTTCTGTCACCCACTTGCTTGAGACTTTGCTAATGGAGGAATAATTGCCATCTCTCTGTTCTATCTGCCTCATGATCCCTGAGCTCTTATTGGGACTTCATTACTGAGAAAAAATAATAAGCCTATTTGGAGAAATGTCATTTTGACCAGAACATGAACTCCTCATCCCTATACTTGGAGTGATCAAAATTATACCAAAGTTGTAATAGTTTAAGAGGCAAATGACTTGGCATATAGTCTAGGCTCGGTCAATAAATTGCCATGTGACTTTGGGTAAATGTTTTTGATTCTATGGGCCTAGTTTTCTTTGTAAAAAAAAGAAGGTTAATAAAATGTCTTTGAGGATGAACTGTTATCTTGGGGGATTTTATCTGATATGCAAACTCTCAAATTTCCAGGTTAACTACAGGAAATTCATTTAAGCAGCTTGACTTTCATTTTAGACACAGTATACATAGTCAGTGTAGTGCAGTAGAAAGGATCTTGAATTTGGAGTCATAAGATCTAAGATTAAATCCTGGATCTCCTACTTACTACTTTTAAGATGTTGGGTATGTACCTTCATCTCAAACCATTGTTGGTCATTGCTGTGTCCTCTATGAAGTGAAAGTTTGTGATTTGACAACCTCTGAAGTTTTTCCCACTTCTAAACTATGATCTTAAGGTCCTATGATCCTGTGATCACTGAGATCTTTTCTAATTCTGAGATCCCTTCCAGTTCTAACTCCTCTGTCCAAAAACAAGTTTATCAATATATCTTACAAAGCATCTCTCCTTCCTTACTTCTCCATTTCTGGCAGTGCCATCACCCTCCTTCCCCTCATCTAATTGAAAAATCTCAGAGCCACTTAGCTTTTATGTATCCATCTGCCATATTCTATTGTTTCCTGCTTTCAGTCATCTCTCTCATCTATCAACTTCTAAATTCTCTAATTCTTGTCATGCTAAGACTTCTCCCAGCATAATGGGTTGACATAAAGAGGACAATGTGTTTCAGTGATCATGAAGGCAACTGAAGTAGGTGCTATAAAGTGCTTAGAGATTGGTCAGACATCCAATATTGCATCCCAAGCTATATCCACTCTGCTTGGCTTTTGTTCTGCTATTGGACATCAACGTCTGAAGGCTGAAGACTTTGTGCAATTCTTTCTCACTTAAAACCAATTCACAAGCACCCTATGATGTTCTTGGTCTTCTCTGAAAAGGAATGACAAAAAACTCTGATTGTGGTCCACAGAGGAAGATGTGGAACTGAGCCTTAGAATAGAATAGAATACAATACAATAGAATACAATACAATAGAAATTAGAACTAAGCACATAGATTCAAGAGTCATATAGAGATGATGGTTGGACCCATAGAAGCTGGTAACCAGAGGAGATATAGAGAGACAAGAAAAACAGAGTCAGCATGGGCTTTAGAGGGAGACTGCAAGGGAGTAGTCTCAGGTAGAAGGAGGACCAAGAAATAGAGTAGGAATGTGAAAAAACAGAGAGGAGACAGCATCCAAGATAAAACAGACATTAGTGTCAGATGTTGCAGAGAGGTCTAAAAGAATAAGGAATGAGAAAGAGTCAATGGTTTTATAAGTAAGAAATCTTTGGTAACTTTGGAGGAAATAGTTTGGGTTAAGTAACAGAAAAGCTGCCTTAGAAGATGAAGGAATGAACCCTCAAACTTACAAGTGAAAGGCCATGGGGCCAAATCCCTCCCTTTCCCCAATCCCTGCCAAGACCAATAGCTCCCTACCCCCAGCACTTGCCTGAGCCTGAGACAAGAACTACCACAATAGCAACACCTGACAAAACACCAAGACTTCCCTATCAGGCCTGGACAAATGACCTCCTGCCTCAATGACCATCAGATCTGAGAACTTTCTACCCCCAGAGGCTAAGAATATCAACCTCTTCAGGGCCATCCAATGACCTGAATCTATGAGTCCCAACTTTGACCAAGAGAGGCAACATAGGTTACCTCATCCCAGACAACCATCCTATAAAAGATCACCTCCTTCTTCACCCAGGTGGAGACCTAGATATCCACAGGTTTTAGGCTCCACGCTCACTCCTGCCTCCCTCCCCACTTCCCCAGGATTTCACAGCCACCTTTACTAGCACTGAATCTCCCTGCTGCTTCTTCCCTTGCCAGCTCTATATCCCTTCCCCACCTTTCCTTTCCCACAATAAAGTCTTGCTATGCTATCATCTCACTCTCATATCATCTATCCTGGATTGGACCCCTGTCAGTAAGACTGACAACAAGGTTCCTTCCAAACATGGGCACTTCCTTCTTGGGATTAATACTCAATCACCTAATATCAGGAAAGAACAGAAACTTAAGGAACAATGTAAAACCCAGAATGAGGAATGCCTAGGCAGGACTTTGTTTTCTTAACTATGTGGTACTCTAGATGAACTGTCCTCCCCATCCTTCATGGAAAGTAGCTTGAAATGGTACTGACATAATCTGTAACCAGAAAGAAGAGAATTGCATGGGCGTAATCACTCCCTTTTAAAAATCTTGCTTAAAAATCGGTTCTTCCTATTTAGTGACCAATAAGAAAATTGTTTTTATTTCAAGAAATTGCTCACTTCAAAACCCTTAGTTTTGAGTCATACATGGTCAGAAATAGAAAGGAAGGCTCTGAGCATCTTCTATGTTGCTCTTGTTTACATTGTGAAGATAGAACTGGAATTTTTAAAGATATTTCCAGGCTGAAGCATAATCTTTTCCTCAGGGAGCAATTTTGGGTTCTCTCCAATAGTTACAAGATATCCCTAGAAAGTTTTTAGCTGTCATAGGAACCTTTCAGTTTACGAAGCCACCCATAGTTTGCCCACAACTCTCTATCATCAGCACTTATTCATGCTTTCCCTCTTCATGGTAACTATAACTCTCTAAGAATCCATTAGTCAATGTTGGTGTCAGTGTAACATAAAGGAAAAATAGAGTTACTTGAGGAGAGGAAAGATGTTCTAGAGTCAAGAAGGACCCAAAAATTTCTGGATTTTCACTGACTGTAATTAGCACACACATTAAAGCTACAATAATCTTATTTCAAACTCAATGTTTACAAAAATAAATTCACTTAACCTAAAATTGATTTATATTTATTTATCTGTATATATATTATTTCCCCCAGTGAAATATAAATTCTTTGAGGGTAATAACTATGAAACAGAGAGAGAAAATTTGGAGCTCAAATTTTAAAAAAAAAGAATGCCTTAAAATTTTATATGTAATTGGAAATATATATATATTTTTTTTAATTTAATTTGCATTATTTATTACACTTTAAGTTTGGACAATAAAGGAAACAATAAATCCAGCCTTGATTTGTTGTATTTACACATTTCAGTGGTATAAATATTTAAGCTGAAAATTTAACTTCTGGCTCTCCCAAGGTGGTTTAGACTGCACCCACCATACCCTGTTCACAGGTAGGAAAACTAAGGTATAAAAAAAAAAGACTGGAACAATGCCACTCTGCCAAATTGTTGTGGGTCTCTTGATTCCACTACATCCCTTTCCCTGTTTTTCACTTCTGTTACAAATTTTTATTGAATGTCAGTCTCTTGGAATCAAACAACTTAGAACTGGAAAAGTTCATAGAGATAAAAAAATCAAATATTTTTAAGAATAAAAAGTAAACTTAAAGAGTACTCTGTAAGACTTAAAATTTAAATGAATGTCCCAGTGTCATATACTCAGAATGTGTCAAAGGCAAGACTTACACCCAAGACTTCTTGGCTTCAAGATCAATTCTATATCCACTATGCCAACAATACCTTCCAATAAGTACTTGTTGAATTGAATTAAATTCTTCTCTAAATCTGTTACAATTTTCCTCTCTCTGTTGATTGCACCCCCATCCTTTCAATTGCAATTTCTTAGAACCACTTTGTTGTTTTTTTTCTTCCTCACTTTTACATCCATAGTTACCAAGTCTTATTATTATTCCTACCTCCTACCTCCACAATATCCTTCTTATTCAGCCTCTGTTTCTATTCATGTTAATGCCACACTATTAGTGAACATCATCCTTACCCTCCTATGCTATACAGAATATTTAGTAGATTTTTGTGCATTTAAACTGTACTTCCTATTTGTAGTCTAACTACCCATAGTCTAGCTCCAAACCCATTCTTTACACTGCATAGTTATGCAAATCAGTCTCTGTTACCTCCCCATATCCTTCCCTGGCTCCTCTTTTTCCCAATCAGGTAAACAGAGTCTTAAAATTTCTCATAAAGCTTCTCTTAGATCTCACTCTTCCCTTCTAACACAATGTTCATACAAGTTTTTCCCTATGAGATTGTAAACTACTTGAGAGTTTGCTGAAGTCTCATTCTAATGGCAAATTATAGCATAGAGGCTGACAATGGGATTTCAAAAGCTATGCCAATAGGAATACAAACTCTGGTGAGTAATGGCAAGCTTAGAAGATAATACCTGATGTCCAAGAAACAGCTTATTTAATCATGTAGGCTGTCTTGGACTGGGGGAGGATTCATCAAAAGCAGGATGGCCAGAATAAATTACTTGTCCATGGTGACCCATTAAATACAAAGTCCTGTAAAACTTATGGCTTCAGTAGTGACAGCATCAGAGTGGTACAGATAGGGACAGATAACACTAACATACAGCATCTAGATCATTTTGAACATTGAATTAATACTATTCTATTAATAAAGGAATTTATCTTGAGTCGGTAAACTTTGTTTT
Organism: Gracilinanus agilis; assembly: GCF_016433145.1. Taxonomy (NCBI): domain Eukaryota; kingdom Metazoa; phylum Chordata; class Mammalia; order Didelphimorphia; family Didelphidae; genus Gracilinanus; species Gracilinanus agilis. The sequence continues at coordinate 183,984,356 of NC_058131.1, read as the reverse complement.
TTTCAAATATTTCAATAACTGTACTTCAATATAATTGGTTTCCTTTGTAATCCCACACATTTGATTTTATGTATTTAAAAACATTATTCTCAGAAGGGATATATATGCTTCACCAGATTACCAAAATGGGGTATAATGGGGAAAAGAACTGTAAGAACTTTTGTCTGAAAGTGAGACTCTCAATATGGATATGACTTATTTCCTCTAAAAGCACAACTTATTGTTCATTGCCTAAACATTTCATATTTAAATAGAACAAGAAGATGAGGAAAGAAATTGCAGACAATTAGAAAGGTGGCTCATGCTTTTTGTGGTGGAAAAATATTGGAAAATGAAGGAGTGCCCTTTGATTGGGGAATAACTGAACAAATTGTGGTATATGATGGTGATGGAACACTATTGTGTTCAAAGGAATAATGAACTGGAGGAATTCCATATGAACTGGAAAGACCTCCAGGAACTGATGCAGAGTGAAATAAGCAAGACCAAGAGAACATTATACAGAGAAACCGAAACATTGTGGAACAATACAATGTAATGGACTTTGTTAATATAAGACAATCCCAAGGTACTTATAAGAAAGAATGCTATCTACATTGAAAGAAAGAACTGTGGGAATAGAAACACAAAAGAAAAGTAAAGGGCTTATCTGTTAACATGAATATATGATTTGGGATTTGGGTTTTAAAAATTGCTCTATTTCAAAAATGAACAATATGGAAGTAGGTATAAGTGATAACATTTGTATAACCCAGTGGAAATGTTTTGGATCCAGGAGAGAGTAAGAAAAGGAAAGAAATGAAATATGTAAACATGGAAAAATATTTTTTATTTTTAAAAGAATATACAAACTACAACAATAAAAAAATGATAATCACATGCAAAAAAAAAGGTGGTTCATAGGTACTCCTTGAGAAATGAATAGAAGAGTTCAATTAATTGATCAATCAAAAGTAACTTAGTAAGCCCTTACCAAGTCCTAGACATTGGTTTAAGTACTAGTGATACAAAGGCAAATATGCATAGTGCTTGCCTTCAAAGAGTTCATATTCTACTTGTAAACTACAAACACAAATAAGTGTTATATAAATATGTAATAGTCACCAGGATATATGAGTATATAATATAAATAATATAAATGATATATTTAATATATATTTTAATAATATATAACATAAATATAAAATATATATAAATAAATGCAAAATAATTAGAGAATGAGTTTACTTTTATACTTTTTGAGGAAGAAGGAGGCCCTCAGGGGAGACAACATGTGCATATCCAAATATATACAAAATATATATGAAATATTAACAAGAACATTTTGGGACAGGAGGAGGTACCTGCATTTAGAGGGATGATGAAAGGCCTCATTTAGAAAGTGATACTTGATTGCAGTTGGAAAGAAAATTTGGTATTCTAAAAGATGGAAGTGAGGAGAGCACATTCTAGGCTTGAGACTCAACTTATACAAAGGTCCAGAGATGGGAAAATGTAGTATCTATCATGTTTGGAAAACAACAATATGGACATTTTGTCTAAAATATAGGTTATATGAAGGGGGTAATACAAAAAACCTGAAAAGGAAAGATGGAGTCAGTTTATGAAGCACTTTACTATCAAACAGAGGAATTTATATTAGACCTCAGTCAACAAACTTGGTTTCATTATGTACCTAAAGGCAACAAGAAATATCACAAGATGTTTAGTCACCTTGCCTTGTAGTGATAGAGAATAAGCAAAAACACCACCATGAGGATAACTGAAATTTATCACCTTTAAGATTGGACGGAAGTAGGTTCAGCTCCTCTCTCTGACACACATAGGTACAATAAGAGAATTAGTGGAGACTTTTTGCAAATATTTGCAGAGGGTTTCCTGAACATATTTAAGTTGGAATAGTTGGCCTCTGGTCATAGTTCCCTTCCAACTCTGATATTCTAAAATAAATTTGATTGTTTTTAGCTAACATACTAAAAATAATTATTCATGTGGCGGTCATTTACAAATTAGCTGTGTTCAGTTATTCAGGATACTAGTTAGAAGAAGGAATCCTCAATAAATCAGAAGGATAAATATAAGAAGGCAATTGTAGTAACTTGAAAGTGACAAATCTAAACAATCTATTGGCTCTGAGAAAAATGGAACATGGATTCTTATCTATGTGAGGACATAGATTCTGATTTAATTTTCATCCAGCTATCTTCCAAGAAACCTTGTTCTACATAGGGATCTTTCATTTTATTCTGCTTCTACACTTTTTCTCCCTATCTAGAACAACCTACTCTAGATCTTACCTAGAGAAATTACCCATCCACTCCCTGAGTGATTTTACTCAGCATTGGGGCTCCCTCAACATTTTGCGTACTTGTACCTTGATTGTTGAGTGAATACAAATTTATTTAAGACACTATTTCTAGCTACCCTCAAACTACTAAATTTATTTAAACCACTATATCTAGGTCATCCAGATGCTTCATATTGCATCCAGCCATCCACAATAAAGTATAACTCCGAATTTGGTTGATACTCCACATAGTCAATTTGGGGGCATACAAAGATTAATGTGACCCCAGATTAATCTGTGAATTAAATCCTGATATCTGAAACAAACACATTTGATAATGGGCAAAATTCCTGAGGAAGCAAAACTCCTGAGCCGAGAGCCAGTGGTTACATTTTAAGAGTAAAACACAATTCCGTCTCAAAGGATTATTTGGATGGGATTCTCAGAGTTAATTTCCTATCTAAATGTGTATATGTGACTTAAGGACAAGGTAAAATATCATCCAAATATATTGTAACACCATATAATTTGGAAGAGGTAAGGAACTTCTAATTCTTTAATTTAAAAAAAGAAGAAAAATGAGATCCAGAGAGGGGCAGTAATTTATCCAATATATCACTAAATAAGTGATAGAGTCAGAACTAAAATACTTCCCACTCCAATATTATCTTTATTATACCATACTGATACTTACAGAATGAATTGTTACTATTTTTAATATTAGCTAATAAATGATACTAGGATTTGAACTCATCTTGCTGACTTTAGTTCCAGCACTCAATCTTTTGTTTTTTTGTTTTTGTTTTTGTTTTTTCAAGACAACGAAAAGCTGAAAGACTCAGTAATAACAGTTAAAATGTGATGGCATAGTGAGGGTCTGACAACATACACTTTGCAGGAGACACATCTCACTCTCTTCAGAACTAGATCTTTAAGAATTCACACCTGGGATATTTTAGTTTTTCCTGCTCATATAACTCCTTAAGTCAAGATGGGAATGCTGGGGATTTCTTGATTGTACACTAGTTGTATGTAGTGCTAGTTTCGAATTATTTTATTGATTGATGATTTGTGCCTCAATTCTTTCCACTGAGGTTAGCCCAGTCAAATTGATGGAATACAGGTAATCAGCACCAAGAGAAAAAATTCCATTTGGTTCAGCTGAATTAAAAAAGGACTGGCTGTTAATACTTTATCTAACATATTTTTCTAATGCTTTATAGTTTTGAGAGCAACTTTACATCCTTCATCACATCTTCTCCTTACTAGGGTTTTGTGTAAATAATATTCTACCCATTTCATAGATGAAAAAACCAAGGCTTGTGAACTTTTCTAAATTCACACAATTAGTAGTCAGAATTGCCAGATTAAGAATTCTGGAATCATAGAGTTAGAACTGAAAAGAGACCTCTGAGATTATCTAAAGCAATGCCCCTCATTTAAGTTCCAAAGATTTAAAATGTGAAAGGAATTTAGGAACCAAGTCCAACCTCCTTATTTGGAGACAAGAAAACTAGCATTCAGAGGATAAATAACTTACCTGATTTCACAGAGATAGACAAGGGAAGAGCTGGGATTTTAACCCAGGTAAGTGGCACAGAGGTTGGTAGATCAACAGAACCAGAATTAGAAAGACATGAGTTCAAATTTGACCTCAGAAACTTATTAACTGTGTGACCCTGAACAAGTCACCTAATTTTGATCTCCCTCAATTTCCTCATTCAGGGTGGTGATGAGGATCAAGTGTGTTTGAATTGTAACATAGTGCCTGGCACATTTTAGGTACTATCTATTTAGCTAGCTAGGTAGCCATCTCTATCTACATATTCATCTATCTGCTTATTCATTATCCATCTGGTATGGGACCACAAGTTTCCCTTGGACACCCCAAACTCTAGAAATGTCTCAGGTCAGAAAGAAAGCAGGAAAATTCCTTTCTTTCCTTGCATTCTTGTTAATGCTAAGGGGAAAAATAAAGGTGACTCTGAGCATCAGAGACTCATGATAAGGAAAGACCCCTGAGAGAAATATTCCCCTTGGATTCATCCCTAGATTTGAGATGGACACACATATACATCTTCTCATTATACTCTGATATCATCAGACTGTAATCTAGGATATCTACTTGTCCCCTAAACTATGCCTAGGCACGCCCTAGGTCTTTGGGACACAAAACATCACATTAGCCCTAGACAGATAACAAACATCTCCCACTTCTGCCTAACCTCATTCTGTTCCATTATCCTTTCTCTCATCAGTATCCCATGTCATCTAAAAGATATAAAAGACCCAGGACACATACCCTCTGGGAGGCAGTGCCCAACCTGTACTGTTCTCCCAGCCAATTCAGCATGAATATCAAATTAATAAATTTTCTCTTTCAAGTTATGGAGTCTTACATTCTTACAAAGGGAATCTGTCCCAAACCTGGGGTTCACCTCAAGCCCCCCACCACAACACATCTATTTATTCTTATATCTTTACATAAATCTATAAAGAGAAAGCATCTTGAATGATTCTAGATATAGATATATGCTTATTCCCTTCTCTTTCTGCTTCAAATTCATTATATTATACTTTTTCATACTCTTAGTCTTCTGCACTTTCCCCTATACCAGGCCACCTTACTGAATGGACTGAATTATTTTACTTTCTCTTTTAGCCATTGTTCTTGAAAAAATTATGGTGTATGTTCTGGATGCTATAGAATATTCTCTCTGTCTACTTGTGCCTATTTTCTCTGTCACCTTTTCTCCATTTCTATCTTTTTTCCCCTTCCCTCTCTTTCTCCCCTTTTCTTCCCTCTGTCTCTCTGCCTCTCTCTCTCTCTTTCCTGGCCTCTCTTCTTTGTCTCTGGCATTTTTATCTCTTGTACCTCTGTCTATATCTCTCTGTCTATCTGTACCTGTCTCTCTCTTTGTGTCTTTCTCCATCTCCATCTCTCTGTATCTCTCTCTAGTTTCTGTATCATTCTCTCTGTCTCTGTCTCTGTCTATCTGTCTGTCTTTCTGTCTGTCTCTCCATCTCTCCTTAACTGTCTCTTTGAAAACTCCTTGAGCAAGAGGGATCACAACATTATAGAAGCTGAGATAGAAAGAACTTTAAATGTCATCCAGTCCAATCCTCTAATTTTGCAGAGGAGAAACTGAGGTGTAGTGGATGCCTTCCCCAAAGTAAAAGAAGTAGCAACTGATGCAGGATTTGAACCCAAGCCTACTGACTCCAAAACCCTTGTACTCCTTACTATACTATAGACGGCTCATCTGTACTATAGAGGGCATTATTTCCATTCCTCTGTCCCTACAAGCAGAGAAATAATTGAGTCTCCTTTCTCTTTTGCTTATGGTAAACAACTTCTCCAACCTCACCTAGCCTTAGACAGATAGGAGTAAGAGAATTAAAAGAGAGAGGTGTTGTGAAAGTCCAGAGAGGAAAGTTATTGGAGGAAATGATTATTTATTTAATCAATTGTGCTAAATATGCAGGAGTGGTAAAAATGGGTTAGAATTGAAAAAGAAGCCCCAGATATGATCTAATACATCATTTGTATTCTTGGAGATTGCAGCTGAGTGAAAAGACTATAAGCCAGACTCTAGGGAATTAAGAAATGAGTAAGAGGAGAAGAATAGACAATAAGTAGGGTATTTTCTCAGTGTCCATTAAAATAAAGAGATCGATGTGGAATGGTCAAATATATTAGGGTAAGGAGAGGCTATGAACAAAGCCACAGAGTCAAAAAAGCTTGTTGCAGTTAATGAATAGCTTCTGCATACTGTCTGTATCAAAAATCTAAGGGAATTAAACCTATCAAAATTGATCAAGGCCAAGATAGAAAGTGGGAGTGAGGATGGAGTTAAATACCAGGCGTAGGAATTTGTTGTTTATTCAGTAAGTAATGTAGAGTCATTGAAAGCATTTGAGTAGGCAGGATGGTGGAAGAAAAGGTGGCATGACCAAAACTGTGCTTTGGGAAAATTAATCTGATGGCAGTGTGGGAAATGGATTACCAGATTAAAGAAGGGAGAGGCTATAGGCAGAGACAAGTTAAAGAGCTATTGCAAAAGCATGGGATATGAATAGGGATAGGATTGAAAGTTGTAACAATGAGAATAGAAAAGAAAGGAAAGACTTCCATTTTTTGCCAGAGAAGTGACAGACTAGAGGTAGGGACTAAGACATACATTCTAGGACATGGTCAAGGTGTTGATTTTTTTTTTGCTTGACAATACATTTTTGTGACAAAGGAGATATTTGGAAGAAGAATGTAAGTTAATGAGCACTGATAGATGAAAAGAAAAGAGTATCAATAAAACATTTTAAAATAATCAAGAAGTAAAAAATGCAGAAGGGAACACAAATCAATTTGTTACTACTTCCTTAAAATATATTTGCATGTGTGCATATTAATATATGTTATACATGTATATATACACACACAGAGTAGCATTTACTTAAAATGTATTGACACTATGAGAGAGAAATGAGAAGAAATTCAGACCATCATAGTCTCTAGAACTTCACTGACCATTCACTTTCATAATCTCCAAAATATAGCCACCATGAACCTCTTAAAATAGATCACTTAGTTGTTTACTAGCTCTGAATATAGTGAAAACTTAGCTTCAATACCTCTTCTTTCCCAGCCCAATCCAGGTAGATAGGTCCTCTGAAGCTCTTCTCCAGAGTGTGCTCTTCTTTGCTTGTACCTATTAGATGCAAGTAACTGTTAAGATTAGTTCTGCCTCTATGAGTATCAGGAGCAAGTGATTCATTAGGCAGAACTGGAGCTTAAGAAAACAGTTTGGACTGAAGGTCATACAACTGAAGTTAGAAACATCCATTTGTATAGTCATTGCCAGCATAGTCTTGTGATTTTTCTCTAGCAGATGAGGTGCCCAGGAATGGGAGAAGAGAAAGAAGAAGGTGAGGTTCATCCAGAGAATTCTGAAGCAAATAGAGTTAAGTGACCCAACCAGCTAGTAAATGTGTGAGGCTGGATTTTAATTCAAAATTACTCTTTCTAACACTAGATTTGATGCTTTATTCACCGTACCACCTAGCTACCAATAAAGATGCATTGGCATTATTAAATCCATTATTTTCAGGGCTTTCATATTCTCTTAGCTAGAAATTTCCAGGGAATCAATATGATAATACATGATGAGGCACTTATACTGTAAAAGGAAGAACAAAGGGAGAAACCTAGGATTCAAACTATGACTTTTTTACTTACTGGGAATGTGACGATGAGCAAGTTCCTATACCTCAGTTTCCTCATTTAGATAAAAGAAGGGGTGTAAGTCAATGATATCTAAAGGCCCTTACAACTCTAAAATTCTGTTTTTCTGGTCAATTCAATTGTTAAGAAAGCAAAATTTGTCAGAAATAGGTTAGTGAGTCAAGTTCATAATCATAATATGCTAGATGTGAAAAGAATCTTAGAAATCATCTAGTGAAGTCCTTTCATGCTTCAGGAAGAAAGGGGATGGGGGGGGGGGTCAAAACAACTCAAGTTCTTTGCATAAACTAGAACTTCACAAAGTAAAAGGTTGGGAGTGAAAGAGATTAGTAAGTAAACCTTAAAGGATTATGGGAAAACACACTCACTATTTTTTGCACCACTGGGGTTGCCCATACCTGATTTCAAAGTACATGTAGATTTGTACTAGGACCCAGGGCTACTAGGAGGAAGGTAGGGAGTACCCAATAGTCAAAACTAAGAAAGGGTATATTTTTTACTCTACTTGGGAAAACATGAAAAAATACCTATGACAAAATGATCACAAATCACAAAGTAAAGTGAGCAGAACTAAGAGAAACACTATATACAGTTAATAGCAATAAAGTATGATTATCAGCTATGGATGAATTAACAATTCTCAATAATTTAAGGATCTAGGACAACTACAAGGGACTCGTGACAAAAAAGACAATTCACCACCACAGAAGGAACTAAGAGTCTGAATGCAGATTGAAGCATACCATTCTTCACTTTATTTCCTCCATGAATTTTTATCTAGTATAATAAGCAATATATGTTTTCTTTCACAATGGGATGAACATGGAAATATGTGTTTTATGATAACACAATACAGAATATATCATATTATCTGCCATCTTGGGGAAGAGGGAAGGGTAGGAAAGAGAAGAAAACAGAGATTGAAAAATGTCAGAAAATGATTATTATATTCCCATATAATCTGGAAGAAAAAAAAGGAGAAGATAGATGATAAGGCTAGTATCTTATTCTTATCAAATCTGAGTAAAAGAGGGAATACATATAGAAGGGTAAAGAATGTTAACACATAGGAAAATAGTAGTTAGGGATAAAGATTAAAATAGGGAATCTTAGATGGGCAAATAGATTAAGAAAAAGGAGAGCAAGGGGATAAGGGAGAGAATTATAAAGATCCTTTATATTAACAAATATTAACAAATAAGAAGATAAGAGAGAGGTAAGGACTCCTAGAAGGGTAAATAGATTAACAACTAGGAAGGTAAGGAGAGGAGAAAAGGGAAGGAACTTTAGAAGGGCAGGCGAGGAAAATAAAAATGGGATTGAAGAAGTGGCAGGGATTGGGAAGGTAGAAGTCAGAGGAAAATTATATTTCTGAAGAGGAATAATATGAAAAATACAAAGAGAAAACATTGATGAGAAATAAAATGGAGGAAAATACATACATAATAATTATAACTTTGAATGTGAATGGGATGAACTAATTCATAAAACAGAAATGGATAGCAGAAGGGATGAAAACCAAAAACCAACAATATATTATTTATAAGAAGTACATTTAAAAATGAGAGACATAGAGTGAAAATAGAGGATGGGGTGGTCTAAATTATGCTTTAGCTGACAAAAAAAAAAGCAGGAGTAACAATTACTTATCTCAGACAAAGTTAAAGCTAAAATAGATCTAATTAAAAGGGATAAACAGGGAAACTCAAGTTATGTTAAAAGGTACCATAGATAAGGAAGCATTATCAATACCAAGCAAATATGCATCAAATGGCATAGCATCCAAATTTTTAAAGGAAAAACTAAAGGAATTATAGTTGGAAATGGATAACAAAACTATAATAGTGAGGGGTTTAAATCCCCCCTCAGACCAGGATAAATCTAAAGATAAATAAGAACTAGGGAGATAAATAAAATGTTAGATAATTTAGCTATGATAGATATCTGAAGAGACTTGTATGGGAATAGAAAAGAATATACCTTTTTCTTAGTGGCACATGGTACATTTACAAAAATTGACCATATATTAAAATGCAAAAATGTTATAATAAAGTGTGGAAAAGAAGAAATATTAAATATATCATTTTCAGCTAATAATGTAACAAAAATTATATATATAACAAGGGACCATGAAATCATAGAATAAAACTTAATTGGAGATTAAATAATTTAATCTTAAATAACGAGTGAGTTAAAGAACAAGTCATAAAAATAATAATTTTAATTAAAAATATGATAATACTGAGACAAAATATAGAATTTATGGGTTGAGCAAAAGTAGTAATTTGAACAAATTAAGATCTCTAAATTCTTATATCAATGAAATTGAGAAAGAACCTATCAATGAATTGGGTATTTATTTTTTAAAATTGGAAGAAGGGGGCAGCTGGGTAGCTCAGTGGATTGAGAGTCAGGCCTAGAGACAAGAGGTCCTAGGTTCAAATCTGGCCTCAAGACACTTCCCAGCTGTGTGACCCTGGGCAAGTCACTTGATCCCCATGGCCCACCCTTACCACTCTTCCACCTGGGAGCCAATACATAGAAGTTAAGGGTTTAAAAATATTTAAAAATTTTTTTAAGAATTTAAAAAAATTAGAAGAAAAAATTTTAAATCTCCAATTAAATACTAAATTGGAAAGCCTAAGAGATAAAGGTGAGATTAATAAAACTGAAATAAAGAAAAACCATTTAATTAACAAATAAAACTAAGAGTTGGTTTTATGAAAAAAATAAGAAAATAGAGAAAGAGCAAAAACAAAAAGGAAAAGTATAGGCCAGTTTCATTAATGAATATAGATGCAAAATTCTAAATAAAATATTAACAATATATCACAAAAATTATACATTATGACCAAAGAGGTTTCATAATAGGTATCCAGGATGGTTTAATTAAGGAAAACTATTTGTTGATTACATCAACAAAAAAAAGTAACAAAAACCATATGATTACAGCAAAAGATGCAGAAAAAGCTTTTAACACAATACACCACCCACTTATATTTAAAATACTCAAAAGCATAGGAATAAATGGATTTTTCCTTTGATTAATAAGTATATATAGAAAACTATCAGCAAAAATTTTCTGTAATGGAAATAATTTAGAAGAAGCCTTCCTCTAAGAGTAAAACAAGGATGCCCATTATCACCAATATAATTTAATATTGCACTAGATATGCTAGCAATAACAATGAGAAAAGGAACTTTAAAATATCAAAGTGAGTATAGAGGTAATAAAACAATCTCTTTTACAGATGATATGATGATATATGTATCCAAAAGACTGAACTAGAAAATTAATTGAAACTATCAATAATTTTACCAAAGAAGACTATAAAATAAACCCGCATAAATCATCAGCATTTTCATATATCACCAGCAATATCCTGCCAGAAGAAATAGTGAGAGAATACTCATTTAAATTAACTATAGTTGGAATAAAATAATTAGAAGTATATCTTCCAAAACACATTCAGAACCTAAATGAACATAATTATAAAATGCTTTTTTATATAAATGAAGTCAGATTTAAATAATTGAGTAAATATTAATTGTTCATGGGTAGACAGAGCCAAGATAATTAAAATGACATTTCTTCTTAAACAGATTTATTTATTCAATGCTATCACAATTAAATGATGAAAAAACTATTTTATTAATCTAGAAAAAAATAATAAAACTCATTTGGAAAAAGAAAAGAACATCAAATTAAAAATTTAATATAAAAAAATTTTTTTAAAGAATATCAAAGAAAAAGTAAAGAATATCAAAGGAAATAAGGAAAAATATTAAGGAAGGAAGCTTAGTGGTACCAGATATCAAATTATAGACAGCAGTAATTGTCAAAACTATTTGGTACTGGCTAAGAAACAGAAAAGTAGATTGGTGGAACAGACTAGGCATATAATGAACAGTCATGAAAGATTACAGTAACCTTGTGTTTGACACAGATAGTTTTTGAAATAAGAATTCACTATTGGGTCAAAATTGTTGGGAAAATTAGGAGGCAGTTTGAGAGAAACTATATATAGATCAATGGCTTTAGCAAGATAAGATCGAGATGGGTTCAAGACCTAAGTATAAAAGGTGTTATTATGAACAAATCAGAACAGGGAACATGGTAACTATCAAATTTATGGATAGTGTAAAGAATTTTGCAGGAAGCCACGTTGGCCAAGCATGAGTGCCAATTACTTGGTCGGGACACAGAATGCAGTGAGGGCATTTTGAGCTGGCATGAGACCAAAAGTCAGTTGAGATTGGACTAAAAAAGCAAAAAAGATCCGTGCATCATCATCTCAATCTAGGGAGATTGGTGGGAGGAAGGGTCATCTCAGGATTGTCTCATAGCTAGGATTAAGTGCCTAAACTGCTGTTAGGGAATTCTGTGTTTAGCAGCATCCAACACCATTATTGACAACATGTATAAAATCAACACCAAATACCAGCATAAAAACAACCGGAAGATCAACTTCCTGAAGAAACCTTCAAGTTTTGAACTTGCCAAGCAGGCTTCAAGATACCTTCTGATTTATAATCAACAAAATACTTAGATAAAGGTTTCAGATTTTCCTTTTATCCCTTTCTCCTTCACAACTTCCCAAATCCTTTCCTTTACCCTATCAATTATCATTAAATAGTCATTATAAAAAGCCATCACTGACCTGGTTGTTCTAAGAGTTCTATTCAAGTTGTCAGTTAGAGATCCATCTGACATTGCTGAAGATACCTTCACCATCATTGATCTTCTGGGTGAATCCATCTTAAATCTCAGTCAGAGATTGAAATCAAGTATCATCATCCTTAAAATTATTAGCCAATTAAATTATTAATTGAGGAAAGCAATCATTTCCTCATTAGCTAGGTAGGAACCAGTGAAATCATTCAACTGGCAATTCATATCAGCAGATTCCATACAGTTTTAGGAAGCAGCAAAGATCACTGGAGTTGCTGCTAAGTAAACCTATTTTGATACCCAGATCAGAGGTTTCATCAAAACCCTCATCATTTCCCACTTCCATCTATATGTAAGATTCCTGGGGCTGTACAACAATCATCTACTGAGTTCCCCCTGAGATCATTACAATAGGAGAATAATTTATGAATGAATAAATGATAAAAAAAAACATTGTGAATTATGTAATGTACAATTTTGGATACATTAAATTGAAGAGTTTTTGTATATTAAAAAAAAAACCCACTAATGTAACCAAGATAAGAAGGAAAGCAATAATTTGGGAAAAAATTCTTGTGGACAGTTTCTCTGATAGAGGTTTAATATCTAAAATATATAGAGAACTTTGTCAGAAAAATGAGTGTAAGCCATTCTTCAACTGATATATGATCAAAAGAATTAAACAGGTAGTTTTCAAATGAAGGAATCAAAGCTATATATAAATATGGGAAAAATTGATTAGAAGAATGCAAATCAAAAGAACTCTAAGATGTCACTTCACACCTATCAGATTGGCTTAAACAATAAAAGGACAAAAATGAGAAATGTTGGAGATATGGAGATTAATACATTCTAGGTGAAACTCTGAAATGATCTAATCATTTTGGAGAGTAGTCTGGAATTATACTCAAAAGAGTTATAAAACTACATATACTTTTTGACCCAGTAATACAACTAATAGATTTATTTCCAAAGGTGATTAAGGGAAAAGGAAAAAGAATCCCTATATTCTAAAATATTTATAGCAGCTCTTTTTGAGGTGGCCAAGAATTAGAAACTGAAGTGATGTTCATCAACTGGAGAATGGCTAAATAAGGTGTAGTATATTATTATAATAAAATACTATTGTGCATAAGAAATGAAAAACAAGATCATCACAAAAAATCCTGGAAAGACTTGTATGAAGTGATACAAAGTAAAGCAGACAGAACCAAGAGATTGTTGTACACAGTAACAACAGTAATTAATGATGATAAATTTGAATGATAGTCAGTTTCAACAAATCAAGAACCAAGACAACTTCAAGGGATTAATGATAAAAAATGATATCCACTGCCATAAGAGATGGAGTCTGAATGCAGATTAAATGATACCATTCTTTACTTATTTCCCCCATTAATTTTGCTTTAGAGTAAGCAATATATCTATTGTTTCACAACATGATGAGAAGAGAAATATTCATTATATGATTATATATGTACAACCAATATATTACATGCCTTCTTGGGAAGAGGGAAAGAGTAGGAGGGAAGGGAAAAAAAGAATGAGACATAGATTTTTGAGCATATGAAAATGTAAAAATTTGTTTTCCTTACATAAGCACGTTTATTACATATTTATATAAGTATTATATAATTATGTTATATATTATACATAAAAATAAAAGTAAATCAATATCCTTTAAAAGAGTATTTAATTCTTAATTCTTATTTTGAACAAAATTTTTATATCCTCAATTATCCAGTTCCTAAATTCATGACACATTAAAATGGTAGAATTTTGCATGATCTCTTACTAAGAGGTAGAAATTCTTTTCTTTTAAACTTTTTGCCACCTAACCAATCAGCATAAATCAATGCTAATTAGAATATAAAATATTTACTTTTCTACTAGACAATTGTAAGTGCTTTATTAAATAATAAATGTATTTTGAATGCAATTATATACTTTGCTTTGCTTTTAATAATATTCATGTGTAAAAATCACTTTTGAAAAGAAAAAATCTCTTTAAGCAAGATTTCCTTTTTCTTTTAACACCAGCACAAAACTGACTATACTCTCACAGAACATTTACTGAATGGCCAGTGTTTCGAACCAGTTCATTTTAAGAATTATCATGTAGAAGAATAGTAATATACGTGAAACTTTTAAATAGAAAATAGCCTTAATATTAAAATAAGAGGGAATGAGGTTTGTTTTTGTAGAATGTGCTGGTACATAATGGTTTCAAGATGGCTCGTAATGTGTATGTCCAGTGTCATGATTTTCAAACATCCTGACATTTGTGCTACAAGAATATAAACATTTATAAAACTTAGATCATATGATTATTATTCATCCTTCATTTTAAAAAGTAGGACCAATGACATCATGAGGGTAATGACTTGATTTGTGTGTGTATCGGGTTTGTAAGGCAGAAAAATGTACAAAGCTGTCAGCCTCATTCTCTCTTCCAGAGTCATCAAAGTTCAATGGCAAGAAAAGAGTCAGGTGAGTGAGGATGACCAGGATGCAGAGGATGGCCATGGCATCTTCAATGTCTCACCAAGCTCTAAGTCACAGCACCTGCTTCAGCAGATTCATAGTCATTGAACAAATCATTCTCATCTGTCCGTTCTGATGGAAGAAATACTTGGGGTAGATATTCCCCCTAACTCAGAGACGTATTTGAGGCCTATCGGGTACCCAGTTACCATGAAACTATTTTAGTCCATCTGCCAAGATGGTGTTACTGGGATGTGGTCACTGCACATGCTACAGCTTTTTGGAGCTACAGATAAGAGTCGGGCAAAAGGTGGCCACCAAAGTTGGATAAAAAGGGCTTAGCAAGTGCTCATACCAAAAAATGCTAGTCCTCCCTGAATACTCTATACACCCCAATCATGACAGGGGGGAGGACATATGATTGCATGGCTGATGATGAATGTTTAGTCAATAATAATCAATAAACATTTATTACATGTCTACTAGGGATAAACATATGACTAATAAAGGCAGTCTGCACTCAAAGGAGCATATAATCTAATAATTGTAGAGTAATAGAAGGGAATGAAGAAACATATTCATCTGGCCATCTATTAGAAATGGTATAGGAATAGTTAAACCTTTGCATTGATTTGTAAACAATTTGCTTCCAAATTGAGAAATGTAAGATCTGTTGTCTTTAACTAGAAGTGACCAATTTTTTATGTAATTGCTGCATGACCACCAAAATCTATGCATATTATCACCATGGTTTCACATCCTTGCAGAAATCAACCTATAATGCACTAAACATGTTTAGTGTCACAAAGGAAAATGTATTTGTAAAATATTTGACCAATTATTTCCTGGCTTGAGACATCATTAAAGCATTTTTAGCTTGAATCCTTTGGACCATAGTTGTGAACTCCCTATGGATTTATGAATCACTACTGGTCTAGATTATGCCTTGGCCACCCCTCTCTTTTCCCTTCCTATCCATATCTAACAGTGTCTTGCAGCTCCCCAAAATAGTAGGTATTGGCAGCCAAGAGTAAAATATTTGCCCATTTTTGACCCTCGGAATTTGTAACTTTGAATAAAAAACAAGTGATTCTCTCAAAAAACAATTAGGCTTCTTCCCTCCAATGTCAACTGGAATAAGGAAATTAAAAATAACTCATTTAGAATCCCCAAATAGTAAATCACTTTAATTTCCCAAGCCATAATGTTTGGACTCAATCTGCATTACAGTGGCCAAATGAGGGTGTTGGATAAGATGATCGGTGTGCAACCCTACCTTCTATGATCGCCCAGTAAATCCATCAGCAAATATTTAAGTATCTACTACAATAGTAGGCAAATTACCTTGGACAAAATTCATTGCTATATAATAAATATTACCACTTTTAACCTCTTAAAAAAGGAGCAAGTGTATAGGGAAATATTGTCTTTTCTCCTGTACTCAGCACTATATGTTTTTTTCATGTGAGGTTAAACACGTTAGCTTTTTTGTCTATCGTAACGATTTTGACTCATACTAAACTTGTTTTCCACTCAGAATCCCAATACTTTTACATGATAGAGCCTAGCAATAATGTTGTGACATAGATGATTGAAGAATGTTACTCTAAAAGTTTTGCCAGGTTTTCTCATCAAACAGACATCTCATTCCATATCTGGGGTAGTGTTCTTGGGCCTACAAGAAGGAACTGAGTTGTTGCATTGCAAATATGGAGGACTTTCACATAGGACTGAATAGAATAGAAGAATAGAAAACATTATAAAGACCAGAAGTGAAAATGTTACCTAGAATAATTTCTCAGTCAGTCAACAAGCATTTATCGGTACCCCTTATGGGTCAGGCACTATAAGTGCTAAGGATAAAAAAAGAAAGGAAAAGACAGCTCCTGCTCTGAAAGAGGCACTTTCCCACCTTCTGCAAGAAGCCTTTCCCCATCATCTTTAATGCTAGTGCTCTCTCTCTGAGATTACTCTGATTTGTCTTCCCTATATCTTGTATGCACATAGTTGTGTGTGGTATTCTTTCCCATCAGATAGAAACTATATTAAATTAAGGTAATTGCTTCACATACCAGTAGTGTTAGACCATGTGATAATGAGTGGGTAATCACAATATTTCTCTGAGGTAACTCATAGGTAAGGAAGCTGGGATACAGAAATCAAATACCTTATCCAGCTTCTGAAGTCATGTACTATTTGAACCCTGATTCAAGCACATTTGTTTCTGACTCATACAACTGTGCAGTTGACAGGGACCTTACACATTATCTGGTACACTATCATTCCTGGCCCCTTCTCCTTTTTAAAGCATTCAGTTCAAATAACAAATAACTTTATCAAATGCTTCCTATGTTCTAGGTACTGTGCTTGGTACCAAGGAGTAAAAAAATGAAAATAATCACTTGCCCCAAGTAGCTACTTACTGGAATGTATATTCTGAGGCTATGTGCATGGAATTAAATTTAAAGTATGTATGGACTGAACATTTTGACCAATGTGGAGCTGAGTGTCAGTTGCTAGAGATGTGTAACAGCACTAGATATTTCTGAGTTCATTATGTACAGTTAGGGAATACAATATGGTGGTACCCATAGAAGGAGTGAAGTGTTTTGATTTTTCCAAATGGAAGTAAAATTGAGAGTTTGAGACTTCAGATAGGGATTTTGCCAAAAGTAGATGTAAATGATATTAAATTGAAATAGTCCTCCTTGACTCAGATGACCTGGGACGGTTGGCAATATGAATAAATACATGAAAAAGAATTAAAAGAAGTGATACAAACAAAGAAACAGGAACCACATCCTCAGAAATCCAATACTTCTTATCAAGAAGGCCCTCTGATGTTGAGTGGCAAAACATGTAGACATTCAATGAAGTGTACCTTTTGATAGCATAACTGACTGGTTATCATGAATATGGTACTAGGAAAGAGTTGCTATTCTCCAAAGAATTTTTCTACCTCACTGAGGTAGTTGAATTATGTTCTATTACAGATGCTCCCAAACAATCTTAGTTCATTTGGAAGATCTGAAGTAACAAAACCATAACTTATCAGAAATGGTAGAATCCTTATTGGTCGTTGAATTCAATCCTACCATTTTCTAGATGGGGAAAGCAAGGTCCAGAGAAATAAAATAATTTTCCCAAAGTTACATAGTAAAGACAAGTCTAAGACTATAATGCATGTATTTGAACTTCAAGTTTTGTGCTCTTTCATAAAGTGTTATAAAATATTAGCACTACTTTTTAAAAGGTACAATGTGTACCTTCACAAAGGTACAAATACAATTGATAATTCACTTTCTTCCCAATAATCATGAGATAGAGAAATGAAAATGTAATTATTCCTAGTCACATTAATATGCAGCAGAAACAAGTTGAAGTATGTGAGAGAATAAAAGGATCAAAACCATTTCATTTCTTTTCCAATAAATCTATTGGATTTACTATTAACCAGTTGTTAATTATGTCCAATTATAATCAGTCTTTGAATCTTAGCCTCTCTGATCTGAATGCATATTGGACTAGAGTGATACAACCAAGGTTATACAACTAATAAGTAGTATCATGGGATTTGAACCCAACAGTTTTGACACCAATCAGAAGTTCAGGTATGTTTCATATGGAGATTCCATCAGATCTTCCATAGAAAAGTGGGATTGGACCAATTTAATACCATTAGATTGATAGAATACAAAGGTGAAAATATAATCACGCAAGACTGAAACTTTTATGAACCTAAGTAGTCCTGCTTGCCAATGAGACCCAGATCCTAATGAGGATCCAACTTTCCAGAAAGATCAGAAATGGAGATATTCCTTACCCTCTGTCCCTCCCATCTCTCTTTGCTTCATATTAGCTTCATAATTACCTTTAGGACCACATAAGTAAAGGTCAATAGTCCAAGAGATATCTGGCCTTAAGATTTGACTGGTACCATGATGTCTCCATCTACGAAAACAGAAACCCTGGATCCAAGGAAGTTGCATATAATTCTTACATGGAGATCATCTAAAAGACCAATGGTGAAGCTCCCCTTTTTTAGAAAATTTTTAAAAAATTATTTCAAGAGTATCCTAGTCTGAAATTTTGAAAGAGAGAACTAATTAGTGTTTCCTTAATTAACAATTTTTTTTAATTATCAATTTTGAAACAGTGTTCTGCTCCCTTCTCTCTGATCTATGCAGGAAGAGATTCTCAGTCTTCCCTTTGAATAATTAGAGCAGTGAGCAGATAAGGGCCTGAGACAAGGCTCAATCAATCCATCTTGATTGGATTAGAATAATGATCAGATTAAGAGACTTCAGGCCAGTTTAGAAAACAATTCCTTGAAGAAAAGAAGGGTCATGAAAGGATTGAATGGTTTTAAGAAAATTTCCCAGTAGATTAAGGCAAACTCACCAGGGTGATATAGCTAGCAAGTGTCTGATATCATATTTGAATTCAGGTCACAATGCTCTATCTACTAAACCATCTGTCTCCTGGTTCCTTCATACAGATAGGCATAATTTTTAAGACTAAGTGATAATTGTTCTAGACTATTGAAACAACATGTTAACTTTTACTTTATCCTCAACTGTGTGATTGTGTCTTTTAATATTGAGAATTTTTTTCTCATTCATTACTCCTAGAATAAATTACTGGAGCAAAGGACTTGGCCTATCATAATCTGTTTTGCCTCAGAAGTTTATTCTAGGAAAGTATGTAAGAAAGATTGGGTCTCCTCAATGAGAAGAGATTTAGGAAGCCCAGCCTTCACAAGCAACTTGTGTAGCAGGAGAAGGAATCACAGAATTGTAGAGTTACAGAATTTTCAGAGTTGGACAGGACCTCAGTCACTATCTGGTCCAACCTAAATACAAAAGAAATCCCTATTTTGATGTACCTGACAAGTAATCATCCAACCTCAGCTTTAAAACCTCTGAGGTAACAATCTATCCATTTTATAGACACTTATAATTGTTAGGAAATTTTTCATTACATTAAGCCTAAATTGACATCTTGCAACTTAATAGATAGCTTACACATTATCTAAAGGTTTGTGAAGCACTTTACAAATATTGTCTCATTTGTCCCTCATAGCAATCCTATGAGGTAGGCACTATGCTTATCCCCTTTTTACAGTTAAGAAAACTGAGACAGACATAGATTAGGTGACTTTCCCAAGGTCACACAACAAATAAGTGTCTGAGTCCAGATTTGTGCTTCGGTCTTCCTGATTCTGAGTCCAATATTCTATTCCTGCTGCCTCATAACTCTTGATTCTGTTCTCTGAGTCCAAATTAAACTTCAAGTTCCTCCTTCACATAACAGTTCTTCAAATACTTAAGCTCCCCCTAGGTCTTCTTTTCTTCAGGTTATATGGGCCCAGTTCCTTATAGTCAAACAAAATGGATTCAAGATCCTTAATTGTCCTGGTTGCCATCCTCAGTTCAGCTTGATGGTTTTTTTTTTTTCTTAAACTATGTTCTGAACACAATACTTCAGAGAGGGCCTGACAATCACCTCAGAGAACAATAACCAACTTACTCTTAGAAGTTATGTCCCTCTAAATACAGGTCAAACTATATTTTGTTTTGTTGTCTATTGCTAGCTTATAATGAGTTTGCATTCCATTAAAACACCCAAGTCTTTTTTTTTTCTTCTGAATATCTGCTGTCTAATAATTCTTCCCCCTCTTATGCTGGTGAAGTTAATTTTTTTTGTACCCAAGTGCAACGTTTTCCGTTTTTCCCTACTGATTCTCTTATTAGATTTAGCTTGATGTCCTAACCTGTCAAGATCCTTTTAGATTCTGACTCATTCACTGTATTCACTATCCCTACCAGCATAAGCCAAGCATGCGATCTTTATTTTTTCCAAAGCTATTGATAAAATTGTTAATCGGCACATGGTCATACACATATCCATAAGTTTCTCCACTGGAAGTTTTCTGCCATATTGACATTGAACTACTAACAACTAAACATTTTGTAAATGCTTGCTCTATCTTTGTATCTCCCTATAACCTATTTACTTAACTATGTATGTGTCTATCATCTAACTATGTATCTCTATGTCTATATTTATCTGTCATCTATGTAGCTCACTAAGTATGAGTGTATCAGCTATATAGCTATCTCTCTGTCAGTCTGTCTGTATGTCTCTGTGTCTCTCTGTTCTCTCTGTCTCTGTCCTTCTGTCTCTCTGTCTCTGTCTTTTTTCCCTCTGACTTTCTCTTGTCTGACTCTCCCTGCTTCTCTGAATGTCTTTGTCTCTCTATCCTTGTCTCTGTCTCTGTGTCTCTGTCTTGTTCTCTCTCTGTGTCTTTCCTTTTCTCTCTCTCACTGGCCAGCCCCAGGCAATCAATTCTGAATCCAAGTTATGGTATCTAATTTATGTCTCCCTGTGCCTAAATTACTTCTCTCACAATACACAATATTGTCAGATATTTTATTAAAAGCTTCACTAGGTAAACTATATCCATAGCATTTCCTTCCTTTATTACTTTAGAGATCCTTTCAAAAAAGGAAATGAGGTTATACTTACGTGACCTGTTATTAATGAAGTCATGCTGCTGTTTTGTAATCACTGCTTCCTTTTATAAATATTCACCAACAATCTCTTTGATGATACATTCTAAAAGTTTCTCATGAGTTAATGAGCTCACTGGTCTGGAGTTTTCAAACTATATTTTCCTTTCCTCTCTTTTTTTAAATCAGGACGTTTGTCATTTTTCTCATCTTGAAACTCCTTCCTATTTCCCATGATCTTTCAAATGCAGTATTACTAGCAGTGTCTTAGCAACCATTCCTACTAGTTCTTTAAGTATCCAAGAATGTAGTTCATCTGAGCCAGATTTTGAATTCATCAAGGCCCCTAGGTGCTCTCTTAGTAGAGATTCAAAAGTAAGATAAAAGTAATAAAGTCAGGGTAGTGTGAGGAGGAAAAGACTGACATTGAAAGGAAAACATCACTAATACGAATTCTCAAGGAGAAATGTATGTCCATAGTAAAAGATAGGGTTCTTATAATTCTTTTATTTTCCTCTGAGGAATTCATAATTTGCACATTAAGAGACCACCTTCTATAAGAAATGCCTGTATCTCCCAAAAATAGAGAATTAATATAAAAATATAAGACCAAGGAATGTTTCTCAGTAATTAAAGGATATGAACATATAATTCTCAAAAGAAGAATAACAAGTTATTAGCCATAAGATAGATTTATCCAAATAACTATTACTTTTAACAGTGGCTAACCCATTTATTCCAAAGGTATATACAGTTTTATAACTCTTTGAGCAACATTCCTTTTAATATTTTTATTTTTTTAATTTTATAAAGACAAGTAGCCATTTACAAAAAAGCAAAATGTTCACTTCTAATAATACCAAACTATATAACAAAGTAAAGTCTAAGCAAAAGCAATGTCAAGTTTTCCTTATGTATCTTATAAACAGTTCACTTTGATTTTTGTTACCTACCATCTCTTTTTCTTTCCTTTTTTTTTTAAGTTAAACTGTCCCTTCAACTAACTTTCCCTCATCCTAATAGTTTTGTGAGACAAAATATCTCAAAAAATTAAGTCCACAATACATAGCTACATAGTTTGGCAAAACAAATTCCCGTTTCAGCTAGGTATGAAAAGTCTCTCTGTATTTTCAGTTCATCACCTTTCTCCTTCAAATGGTATCATGTCTCATTTTCATGCTTTTGGACACATGAACCATGGTTTATCATTATATCATTATTGTATTATGTTGATCAAAGTGCTAAAGATTTTCAAACTGTACAGATCATTGTATGCATTGTTCTCTTCAAACTGCATCAATTCATAGAGATTTTCCCACTTTCCTATGAAACTGTCCATTAAATAATTTCTTAAAAAACAATAATGTTCCTACTTTAAAAAATGATATATTGGTTTGCTGATGAGTTATGTCAATGTTTTGTATCTTTCAACTTTGCTCTAGACATTTAATATTTATATTAGTTCAATTCACTCTATACAGTTCTCTAAGCACACCATTAACAACTGTAAAAAATAATTATTTTTCATTGCCAATGTTCCTCCCTTAAATTTCTTTTTCTTGTCTTATTACTATAATATATCTAACATTAGAACAGTAGTAGTGATAAAGAAATCTTTCCTTTACCCTTCATCTTACTGGAAAGACCTTTAACTTTTCACTATTCCACATAATGATTATTCTTGAATTTAGATAAATATTATGTACTACATTAAGGCATGTCTGTTTATTACTATGATTTCTAGATTTTTAAAAGAAGTATGTTGAATTTTTTCAAGTTTTTTCAGAATCCTATGATTTCATTATTTAAATTACTAACATGGTTTGTTATATCTATAGTTTTTATGTAGAGCTAAACTTAATTAGTTGTATAAACCCACCTTAGTCATAGCATATTTTCTTAGGTACACCAAAATATTCTTAGCAACCCTCTTTGTGGTAGCAAAGAACTGGCAACCAAACTGGTATTGAATGATAGGAGAAAAGTTCAGCAAATGATAGTAGATAAATATAATGTAATATTATTATACTATATGAAACAATGAATATGAAGAATTCAGAAAAGGATAAAAAGATTTTTTAATGAAATTTTTAAAAGTAGGGTAAATAAAACAAGGAAAGTAATACATATCATGACAAGCTAACCTAAAAGAATACATAACTAAAACATGCCTAATTAAAATAGAAAAAAAAAGCCCCCCAAAATCTGAAACTATGCGTATGAAATGTTTATACTGTAAAGCAAGGTAAATATGTTGGTTAATTTTGGTGACATTTTTTTCTCTTTGCTTTTTACTTTTTATTATAAAGGATGACTGCAGATAGAAATCAATGTGATATAAAAATTCAGAAATCAATATGATATTTTAAAAATCAATAAAATTCTATAGTTTGTTTAAAAAGTTAATGAATTGAAACAACTTCCTAATAATTAGAGGTTTTCAAAAGTAAAATGGGCTACCATGGATGAGGAAGTGAGTTGCTCCTCATTGTAGAGCTGTTTTATAGAGTCTAGATTATGAAGGTTTATCAGGAATGTGTAGACTACTCCTCTTTAGGTATAGGTTGAATTCAGTGATATGCTAATAAATGTTTAATTACTGGCTCTCCTGTGAGGGTGGGCATCTATGCAGGATATACTTTTAAGTTTAATTTGCATTATTAACATTTTCTCTATCACTTCCTTACATCTATATAATCTTAAAAAGTAATAATTCAAGTTCTGATTGGAAGCATTTACAAAGTGTAAATGCTGATACTGAAATGTTGACAGTCAGTTCTCATGACCTAATTCAATTTGGCTCTAGTATCACTCTGGTTGGACTAAAGGTCCTTTTAGAGCCTTTCTAATACTGATGTTTGTAATCCTTTACTTAGTGGCCGTACAGTTATTACTTAAAAAGAGTTATTTGACCTTAGCTAGACATTTAACTGAAAGATAAAGAGATTACAGGCTTGAGTCTTTCTCTGCATAGCACTTGAATCTTCTTGATTCTTCTTCAAGAAGAAAGTCTTTTTGAGCTTTTTATGTGTTTGGAAATTCTCTTAACAGAGTCAACAGAAGATATCCCTTCTAAGGAAGTCCTTAGATTACGTGGTATCAATGATTACAGATATGCTTGGGAAATCAATCTTTCAGGAGCCCAAATGAAATTGGATCCTCCTCAACTTATCCCAGCAACTCAGACTGGCCTCACACCCTTTGATGGTATTACATTATTATGATGACATTGCATGGCATTCCTTGAAAAGAGACAGCCAAAGGGACAATTTCAAGAGCAAAAGAAAGTGATTGCTTCACTGTAAAGCCCTAGAAGAGATGGCTTCCATTCACCAAAAGGGAGTTGGCAGCTCATCAGGCTCTTTCTTTTTTCCACATCTTTTTTCAATTCATTCCCTAAAATGGAACTGTTTTTTCAACCTCCATAGCCCACTTCAAATTCTGTTTTACCCAAGAAGCCTTCTCTGATTTCTCCCTTTTCCCAGAAGTCTGAATGTTCTTGACCGCCTCTGTTTTCTCATAGCATAGTGTTTACAGAACATTTTCTATGTTTGCACTGAAGTTATTTGGTTATCTGTCTTAATTAAATTCACCAAAATAGTAATATAACTGTTCTGTGCAAAGCCTCAGTGGGAAATGTATTACTCATACCCAATATAATCAATGCCATCTTCAAAAAAAAAATGTAACAAGTATTTGCTAAAAACTCACAATGCTTCAGGTACTTTGTTTGAAGCTCTTAGTCTACTAGTGGTATAAAACTGGAACACTGATAATTGTTATGCAAAATATTAGATATATTAGGATTCATTTTGATTTCCAGCATATGATTAACTACTTGAGTAAAAACCCTATTTAGTTGGTTTTTTTTTAAACTCTGCTAAAATGTATGTCCTAAAAGTCATATTATTAGAACTCCCTTCTTTTACAAATGAAAAAACTGGGGCACTGAAGCATAATTATTTGCTACCATCATGCTACTAGTAAGTGGCAGAGCCCTTTTGATCCCTTGTCATCTTTGGTTTTCTCTATATATAAAGAAGGTCCTCTAAAGCTTACTGATATGATGAATCAAATTTCTTTTTCCTTGTGACTGTCCTATTTTTGAATGGAAGTTGCTTGAGAACGTAAAGAGAACCTGCTAGGCACAATACAGACATCTCCTAGCTGGGCCTTGCTTGCCATCAAAGAAGGGGAATCAAGACCAACTGACAATCAGCTTCGATAATACTCTGGGGAATTCCTGTCCCTGCTAATCAATCAAATCCTTCACCTTCTCCAGACCTTCTCACAGGAACAATGAAAGGCTGAGTTATGCTCAAAATAGACAGAGCCTCTAAGGACTTTCAGCCTTGAATTTAAGAGTTGAGATTTCTTTGATACTCCAATACCCAGGCTGGATTAAAAACTTTATTTGATAGCCTTGAACAGAGGAAATGCCAGAGATATTTTTCTCTCCTTTACATTCGTATTGCCCTCTGGGTAGAGTATGGAAGTAAAGAGGAGACCCTTCTCTTTCTTTTATTCCTTCTCCAGTTACTAAATATTAGCCCCATAGTTATTAACCTAACATGGCTACGACAACACAGAGAATTTTAAGTGCTTTTGGAGTTACTGAGTGGAAGAGACTTTCTATCTCTTCCGACAAGCACAAAATCCTAGAATTACAGAAGTCAGGGAAAAAATAGATTTAGCTACAGAATATGCTAGTTCTTCCTTTTGACAGGGGAAATGGAGGAAAGACAGTTACTTTATTAAGGTCAATAACTAGTGAGTCAAAGCTGGATCTAGAACCCAGTTCTAATGGCTCAGAATATCCTTCAGCCTCCCAGTCCTACTCTTCAACTGTTCCACATTTCTGTCTAACACCTTGTTTATTACCATCATCATTCTTTGAATTTGGTTGTGATGAGAAGGTTCAATCTGATTTCTATGTAGTACTTCTGATTTCTATAGGAATACCTCTGAGGTTCACTGAAGACATCCTGCCTGGTGTTGTATTGATTTTTGTGCATATGGTTCTGTCCCCTCCAATGAAATTGTGACTTCCTTGAGGACAACGACAAAGCTGAGAATTTTTCTGAATCCCCAACAGTTGAGTACTCTGCAAGTGGTAAGTACTAAAAATATGAGGATTCTTATCCATTGTTTCTTTGAATTTAAGATGTTTCCACTCTAGTGCAACTGAAAGAAGAAATCTCATTATTTAGAGGCAGTATGGAATGGCATAAAGAGTACTATAATGATTAGAGTTCAAGTCCAAGGATTGCTCCTTACTGGTTATGAGGCCTTCCGAAAATCACTTCCCCTGTCTGTTTCCTCATTTCACTTTGGAGAAGAAAATGCTATGCAAACTGTGAAACACTATAGAAATGAGAGATATCCTCAATCTGATTATCTGGCTATCCCTTCCTTAACCAGAGGTTTATGACGTTATCCAGGACCCTTTGACTTCTCTGCCCATACTGGTTCACTTGGTTAAAATACCCAACCAAGAGTAGGAACAAAGGCCAAAAAGAAGACAATTAACACAGATTTATAGAATCTTGGAGCTGGAAAAGACTTTAAAGATTATCTAGTTGAATATGTACCTGTCTGAAAGTCCTGTCTACATATCTCTTACAAATAGTCTTCCACATTCTTCTGGAAACCATCAAATAATGAGGAAACGTGCCTTTTCTTGAAGGAGTCCATTCCACTTTTGCATACTTAAACTTTACATTGAACCTAAATTTACCTCTTTATACTTTCACATAATAATAGAACTTAGGAGTTAGAATTGACTACCCAACATTTACCCAAAGGAATCTCTATTATAATGTACCCCAAAATGATTATTCAGCCCTCTTCTTGAAGGTTTCTAATAAGATAACTTACCACATTCCAATGTAGCTCATTATCCTTTTGGAACAGTTCTAATTGTTAGGAATTTTATTTTGTAAGGGTTAAAATTAAGATTGGACTAAATATAAGAGAAATATGATCGCAGAAATTATTACTCAAGTCAGAATGACTTCATAGCAATTTATTTATAAAATAAAGAGGGAAAGAGTAAGGTAGAGAGATGAGAGAGAGGGTAGAGAATGTATGTATCCTATCACACTAGATAATTATTCCAGCCTGTTCAACCCAGAAAGGGTTCATTTACCCTTCACCAGAGGGTGGTGAATAAAGCAAGGGTTCTAGCCACAAGGCCTTCTCCAAGACAGGGCCTCTCCAGAAGTTAGTCCCTCCAGAAGCCAGGAAGGGAGTCAGCATTTTCACTCACCCATATGGTAGTCTGAAAGAGAAGATCCTCCACCAGCCTTCAGATCCTCCAAAAGAGATCCAACCACCCCCTCACAGGAAGTTGCAGCTACTTTTAAAGACCCTTCTTTTCATCACTTCCACCACTGTACAGGGACCAATTGTAGTTTTTAAATTTTCTTAGGACTGTCCAGGGAGCAGTCAGTCGTTTCTGAGTTATCACCCACTTTTTAGCACATGGGTTGCGTACCTCCTCCCACTTAAGTGTAAAGTGGGGGTATATATGCTTCTGGTGATTAAATCTAAAATTAGACAGGGGAGAGTTAATCCCATCTTCACAGTTTACTGATATCAAACCTAAATTTGTCTGGAGCCAACTAATCTAATGATTTTCCTTCAAGATGTTCATTCAAATAAAACAGAGATCATGGTAGTAACAAAAATATTGAAGTTATAATCAAAAGAGGTAGGCTTGAATTATAGCTCTGATATAGTCATGCAAAAATATTCTTTTTGAGCCTCTTCCCTCACCTGAAAATTAAGTGGCTAAACAAGATGACCTCTCAGTTCCCATTAGATCATAAATTAAGATCTCTACAAATGCTTAAAAATAGGTAGCATATTTCCCCCAAAGTCTTCTCTTTTCCAAACTATCTTCAGATGCTTTTATTAATGCTTATATAGAGTAATCTTGGCTAATGTCATGTTATAATCTTTGTGATGCTGCTATGGACATTCTCCAGTTTTTATTCCCTTCTAAAAAAGGTGGTGTCCCAAAATGAATGCAATGTGCCAGATGTGGTTTGACTAGAGCAAAGTACAGAAGGACTCTTGCCTCCTATGTTCTAGGAAATATAACTTTGAATGCAATCTAAAATTCCATTAGCTTTTGGGACTGTTAGACTTGACTGATGACTCACATTGATCTTGCAGCCTACTTACTATCCCAGATCTTTCTTCAGATGAAATGTTGACTGGCTGTTATTCCTCCATCTCATATCTGTGAAGGCAATTGTTTAAACCCAGGTGGTGAACTCTACATAGATCTCTATTCAATTTTGTCTTATTTCTATATTACCCTATTTTCTATAGCCTCAGATCTGTTTGAATCCTGACTCTTAGCCAAAAGATTGACTATCCCTTACAACTTTTGTCCAGGTTCTCACTAAGACTTCCTACCCTGGTTCTCATAGATAGTGGTGGGTTTAGTTCACTGAAATACTATTCTGATGACACATCTTGGTACAGAGGTATCTTTAGGTTCTTGAAGACTACATTATATAGGTTTTGACAGGTGCAACCAAGTTAGGAAAGTTTTGAGGGCCAGCCTGGAAAAGAACTATCTGTATGTTTGTTTTGGGGGGACCAATTTAGTTAAATGAAGAAAAGCTCATCAAACGATTGTTCACAAGGTTACAAAATGTTTAGCCATAGCAAATCAAGGGAACCTTCTTCAGAGTCCTAAGTGGAGTCATCTGTATATTCAGTACCCATGTCAATGAAAGCTTAGTATGTGGAAAAAGAGGGGAATAAAACTGCATTCCACTTAGTAACAATTCGATAAACTTTTATTAATTATTGCTCTGCATCAGATGCCTACATATATGAAAAACATAGAAAACCTGCCTTCAAGGAGTTTATACCCTAAATCTGCCATGTCGGCCAATAAATATTGAGCAAAGTAAGGTAAGATTGAGTTACCAAGAAAGGAACTTCAATCCAATTCAAACATGGTGTCTGAGCAGAAAAGGGCAAGCCATTGTTGGTCACAGGAGTTCGAGATTTTTCCTTCTTAAACAAAATAATGCAAATGAATTTAAATTGCACAGATTTCTCTTGACCACTTTTTGCTAAAGATTCCTGCACCTCGAAGCTGTTTCTGGTCCCTCATTTCTTCTTGCGGCAGCATTTTCGGCGGCCCAATGAACAGGACCCAATATATTCTTCTTTGCTGGTACATCTAATCAGTCTGCATTTGCCCCGTCTCACTTTACAGTACATGTTGTTTATTCGTTCCAGCAACCAACCTTCACCTGGAAGGAGAGGAAATTGTAAAATTGTGTGAGGGAGGCAGGAACTGTGACACCTAATGGTGCAGCACAGCGTACTGTAAGTGCAGTGGATAGAGTGCTGTGACTAGAGTCAGGAAGACCTTACTTCAAATCTGGCCTCAGACACTTCCTCTCTGTGTAACCTTTGGTATGTCACTTAAACTCTGTTTGCCTCAGTTTCCTCTATTGTAAAATGGCGATAATAGCACCTATCTCCCAGGCTTGTTGTGACTACAAAATGAGATATTATTAAAGTATTTGGACACAAAGTAGGCACTATATAAAATGCTAACTACTACTACTATTATTTCTACTAATAATAATAAACTAAAATCTCTAATCGAGATGTCATTTCCAGACACCTGAACAAAAATATCACCATCTTTGTATCATGGATATCATAATTGTTAAGGTTTAGTGTCACACTACCATAAGAGTTATAGTATCAGGGGATTATTAGTTAAATGCTTTAGTAAAAAATTTAAAGTTAGCTTTAGCTGATCCAATCCAAAAAGCACTTAGCTTCTCACTAAGTGCTAAGAATTCAGTGGTAAACAGTCCCTGCCCTCAAGAAGTTTGTGTTCTAAAATTGAAAAATTTGGAAATAGGTATCAAGTGATAACACATGTATAACCCAATGGAATTTCTTGTCAGCTCTCAGAGTGGGGAAAGAAGAGGGGAGGGAGAAAAAAATAAATCATGAAATCATGGAAAAAATATTTTAAAATTTAAAAAAATATAAATAAAAGAAGTTTGTATTCTACCTAATGATCTGCCTTCATCTAAACCTAAATGTTCAAACTCTGTAAGCATCAATTTCTTCATCTGTAAAGTAGGAATAACAATAGCACCTGTTTCACAGGTTTGTTTGTGAGAATATATAGATACAGATACAAATTATAATTATGTGGCTAATTATGATATATCATATAATATATAATCACTTTGCAAATCTTATGGCTCTCTTTAGATGCTATCTATTATTACTAATGCCTTAATAGCATAAGTTGTTTTTTTTTCATCAACATCTCTCCTGTTAGGAAAAAAAAAAACAACTAAAGGAGGGTTTTTGGGGGGTGGAGGTTTTTTTATTCTAAGGCTATGTTATAGTAGACAGAGAAGTGCTTCAAAGCCAGGAAGAACTGGATTCAACTCTAACCAGAGGCATATACTGGCTCTGTGACTCAGAACAAGACAATTAATTAATTACTGTCTCAACACTCTAGGCCAGTGGTGTCAAATTCCAATAGAAACAGATCCCTGCAGCTGTGAGAAAACCACAAATTAGAATTATCCATATTCTATTGTATTTTTCTTTATTTTGTTAAGCATTTCCCAGTGACACTTTTAATCTGCTTCCCTACTCTGGAGTTTTGAAAGCAGCATTTGAGCCATTTTGACCCTTCTGTCTTGACAACCCTTTTAAAGACTGCAAAATGCAAAGATGATATTGACCAACATTGGTGGAGGAATTTTCCTTACTTACAAATTCCCTATATCAATATAATCTCGTCTATTCTCAATACTGAGGCTATAGCCATATCATCAAAGGGGTGCAATATGGGCTGCCTAATTGCCTGTCCAAGAGACTGATGTTTCTGTGTCTCTATGGTAGACAGGTTTTGTCCTGTAAAACAGCTACCCAATGCTAATCCTTAGGGTGTAAGTGGCTTCATGGTCACTAAAAGGACCAGGGACTCGATTCACAATGCCTCCCTTCAAACTATTCCCTTCTGCCAGAACTACTGAGAAAACTCAAGTCTATTAAGATGAGGACTACACATTATGCATGTGAGAAAAAACAGCTAACATTGATATAATACTTTACAGTTAGCAAAGTGCTTTTCATATATAATTTCATTTGATCTTCCAAAAACCCCTAGAGAGAAGCTTCTGGTTTTATCATTTTTTAAAGATGAAGAAACTGAAGTTGAGGAGTTTAAATGGCTTGCCTCGATTTCATACATTTTTTTAAACTTGAAATCAAGAAAAGGGTGGACCAACCTAATGAACAGGTCAACAGCCAAAAGAAAGAAATCTTCGTAGTCACATTTTATTTTACTCTTTTCAAATCAACTGATTACTTTAAAATGCCTTCTCAGTGAAAGAGGGAATAAAAAAGATGAAGACTATTGTGAGGCTGATTGGACAGCTGAAAAAGAACGTAAGATGATATAGAAGGCTAGCTTTGGACCAAAAGACATATGAGTTTGTCTTATTTCATGTATATACATATATTCTCTTACACCTTGGTTCCTTGAGGTCAAGGACTGTTTTAATTTTGTATCTTCAATGCTGAGGACTGACTTGTACTTAGAAAGCACTCAGTACCTAGTGAATTGAATGCCAGCTATGTGAACATAAGAATGTCTCTTAACTCCTTCGTGACCCCTGGCATAGGCTTTACACAATAGAGTTGACCTCCCCACCCCCAGCCATGGTAAGATTCTACATCATGGAGTTAGAGTATTCCAAGACCTTAATGGTCACCAAGTCCAACCTCCTCATTCAACAGAGTGGTTTGCTTAGGGTTACAGAACTAGTAAGAGTCAGAGGTGGGATTTGAACCAGGACTTCATGGTCCAGTCCAATGTACTACCCTAGCTCAATGACCTCATGCAAACCTACAATACTCACTAGTGCTTCCTTAAGCAGATTAAAATTTAATTAGGAAATATTTAACAAAGTAAATTAAAATATATAATAAAGCAGAGATAATATTACATTTTGAAACAGTCAATATGTGACCTACAAGGACCTTCCCCACTCCCTTTCTTTTTAAGTATTACAACACTGCATTATCCTATTTCTGCACTAGTGGAGGTAATTTCCAAATCAGGAATTCCCCAAACCAATAACATCACAAATCTAGGCCCTACCCCCCAAAATGATATTTGAGTTTTAATATAATTTATGCTAAAAGCCATAAAGTATATAGTGTGTTTGTTAAAAAGAAGTATGACTGAAAAGTATTTGAATTGCTCCAATGTCTACTCTGCCTCCCTCTTCCCTCTGGCTCTTATTCTTTTCTATTTCTTTCTGTGACGTTATCATAATAGGATTAAGTGCAAAATAATGAAAGCCAACATATATATAGCATTTAATATATCCCAGGTTCTGCGCTAAGTACTTTACAATTATCTCATTTGATCCTCACAAAAACCCTAGCTGGTAATGCTATTATTATCCCCATTTTATAGTTGAGGAAACTGAGGCAAATAGAAGTTAAATAATTTGTCTATGGTCACACAACAGTTAATAAGAGTCTAAAGCTAGACTTGAACCCAGGTTTTCCTATCTTCAAATCCAACACTTTGCCACAAAAGATGTACCAAGATATTAAAAGTTAGACATAGCTTTTCTGGCCAACAGCTCAGGGATGAACCAGACATGACTGTGGAAAGTGCTATTTGATGATACAAAATGACATGAAAGGACTCTTTGTTCATGAAGACTAGACTGTATTTGGTCCCTAAGGGCCTTTCCTTTTCTCCAGGGCTCCCAAGAGAATATAAATCCTCGCTGTAGTCTTAAAAAATAAGAATATCTGTATTATAATGCCTGACAAATACATTATAAGTTTTTGCTATTTGGTAAAAACAACAACAACAACAAAAAAAAAAAAAACCCAGAGAGACCCATTTTAGTATCTCATTCAGAGACTTCTGACTTTCTCCTTAAGTCAGAAGGACTCTTCTGTCTTATCTTGGGAGTCATTGAACTAAAAACATTTGCAAACCAGTCTCTGGGGTGATGTTTCTTTCTTTCTTCCCTGCCTCCTATCTATCATTCAGAGGATTTGCTCTCATTAAATGCACTCGGAAGAACTAGATATAGATCCTCATTTCACAATGATATATGTTCTTTTCCCTCTGGTAAACTTTTTTTCCAGACCCAAAGCACTTGACCCCATCTTACCTGGAGCAGGCACAAGGAACAAGAAGAAGAAGAAAAAGAGCAGGTAATGAATCCTCATGGTCGATGTTTGAATGGTGCCTCCACCCAAGACACTGTGGAGCTTCCAAGAAAAAAAATAGGAGAGAAAGGTGCTTGCCTGTGTCTTATGGAGGATGATGCTGGTCAGAGTGAGCAGGTAGATACAATTGCTGTCATTATAAGGTGTGGACAGCCTAATGTCTTTTCCTGATGCTTCATGCCAGGAACTCTTACGACATAGAGCTCCACCCAATCATCTTGCACATGTCATTGTCCAGGTGACAGATAAAGGATACAGATATATATATATATATATATATATATATATATATATATATATATATATATATATGCATATATGTATATATACCAAAAAAGTCATTATACCATCCTGTGCCCTTATCCCAATCCATGAAGAATAATCCAATTAGGGTATAAATCTTGTAGTAGGTCTGGAAGTAATAAATGTGGATATTTTCCCTCTCCAGTTTGGAGCAGTATAAGAACAGTTGAGCTTGGCTTGATTTTTCCTCAGCACTGGTATACCTTCCTCACCCGCATCCCCACCTTTTACCTTTGAGAAGGGGATTTCTGAAGGCAATCTCAAAGATGATCCTCCACAATATTAGGCTTACCACAGAGTATGCTTTTATTTGAGGGACAAGTCAAAGTTGGGTCAATATCATATACCTTTGAGATAAGAACACAATTTGACTGCCTTTGAAGTGGTGGGAGAAGGATGTATGGGAAGCACTGCCTCAGAATGTTCACCCCATAGAATTTACTTTATTAATGGATATCTTTATCACAATAAATCAACAATCTCTTATTTAAATGCCTATTATGTACTGGGCTCTACTAATACTAGGTATGATATTAGGTACTGGGGTTAAAGACAAAAATGAAGCAGTCTCTCCTCTCAAGAGGCTTATATACTATTGGGACAAAAACTGTATACACACACACACACACACACACACACACACACACACACACACATATGTATTCGGGGTATTCCAAAATCTAAAGCTTAAAGATCATGAGAGTTAAATATAAAAGCATGGAGAAGGGGAATGATGTGTCCTGTATGAGAAATAAGTAGAAGATCCCATCACATTCTTCCCTTTGTCCAAAGAACTACTAAGAGGATGAGTCATAGGAAGCTGCACCATTTTACTTCCTCAGAGAATTCTGGTGTGAGACATGCTAATAAGTTATGATTTATCCAGTGTTTAAATAGTCACTCTTCACGTGAGTTAGGAGCTCAGAGACACCTATTCATAATATATCAGGTACCAGGGGCTCACTGAATGTATAAAAAGTCAATGAAATGTTTCATCAAATCATAGAATGTCAAAGATGGAAAGAACTTTGGAAATTATCTAGTCCAACCCCTTAATTTTTCAAAGAGAGAAATTGAGACCTAGAGAAGGACATTTGGTCAAGTTCATATAACTGGTGTCAGACCTGGAAATGTCCCAGACAATTAATTTTTTGATCCTTAACTAGGTTTCAAAGCAGTGTATTCACTTCTACCTCAGTTTCCTAAAAAATAAAAGGGTGATAATAATAGCACCTATCTCACATGCTTATTGTAAAGACTAAATGAGATAATGATTGTAAAGCACTTAGCATAGTGCTTGACATGAAGTAGGCACTTAAATGCTTATTTGTTAAGCTATTGCCAATTAATTTATTGATCACTATGGTTTGGAATTACAGACTTATCATAGCCTGATTGAATCATTGGAACACAACTAAGCTTCTTTGTTCCTTTGGTGCCCTATAGCTTTAACTATAAAGAAGCCTGGATAACAATAAGTCTGTGTCAATCCCTTCCTCCAGGGTGACTGAGTGATATCATAGGATGTCAAAGCCTGAAAGGATCTTAGAGTCTATTTAGTCTAATAATTCCTCTCCTCCCTAATTTTCCATTTTTGGAAACTCTCTCCAGTCTCTCTGAGCACTCCCAGAAAAGGAAAAGGACATTCTCATGATCAAACAGCTAGTTAATGACAGATTCCAGAATTCAAACCTCAGTGTCCTAATTTCCAGTCCAGTGGCATGCTCACAGGATCTTATGAAACTACATCAGCTCAATGAATCTGTAATATTAAAAGACTATGCTTGGCTAGGGGACAGCTAGGTGATATAGTGGGCAGGGGACTGAACTTGGAATCAGGGAGACTTAGCTTCATAGTTCAAATCTGACCTCAGATGCTTACTAGCTATATGATCCTAGGAAAGTCACTTACCCCTGTATGCCTCAGTTCCTAAACTATAAAATGAGCTGCAGAAGGAAATGGCAAATATTTCCACTATATTCATCAAGAATATCCCACATTGGTTCATGAAGAGTTAGATACAAATGGAACATGTCAACAAAAACAATGTGTCTGGCTTCTGTCTCACTTCAGTTAAAATTCAATCCTTAACTCTCAAGTGGTAGAATTTGAACCATGGCAGAAGTTTTTTTAAATGGAATTAGATAAAAACTATGAGTGGAGCCAGAAAGTTGATAGATATGCAAAGGAATTGCTTGAATATATAAGAAAGATGCAAAGGAAGGAAGGAAACAGGGTTTGAGTATTATGGGGAGTATTATTATTTTGAGGATTATTGTAACTCTGCTCATACATTTTATTTAAAACTGTAAAGATAGTCTTAGAGACCTCAGTTTCTCCACCATTACTTCATCCTTGGGAAGAGAAGGACTACTACTCAGGTGAGTGGATCCCTAAAGCTTCTCTAAGCTAGGGAAATGTGACTGACCCACCCCTCTCTGGCATATTAAGAAATGGAATGTTAGCTGGTTTATGAAACTCAGCATTCTCTAGCAATATTTAGCTAGGAAAAAAATATATATGTATACATATATATATGTATACATATATATTTTTTATATATACACACACACATATATATATAAGCCTTTTCAATCAGATCTTTACTGTTTCCTTTATGTTAGACCATACCACTTCAAATCTCAATGAGAGGAATAATAAGAACAGAAAAGGCATGTGCTGAGGAAGGTCTTACATGGGCTGCTTTTTGTTTATAGGCTAAAAAGAACAAAAGGGCTGGGAGTAATTATCAATTACTTCCTTGAATAATTATCTGACTTTCTGAGGCTGAGGAAATAAATGAATTCACACAAGAATATTGCTAATAAATTATACAAACAAAACAAAAATTTTCCTCAAGTGCAGGGTAATTTTTTTATTTTTTTCTTATTGAAAAACTTTATTTAATTAATTGATTTAGAATATTTTTCCATGGTTACACGATTCATGTTCTTTCCCTTCCTCCCTCCCTCCATAGCCAATGAGTAATTCCACTGGGTTTTACATGTGTCACTGATCAAGACCTATTTCTATATTATTAATATTTGCATTAGGGTGATCATTTAGAGTCTACATCCCCAACTATATCCCCATTGACCCATGTGATCAAGCAGTTGTTTTTCTTCTGTGTTTCTGCTCCCACAGTTCTTCCTCTGAATGCGGGTAGCATTCTTTCTCATAAGTTCCTCAGAATTGTCCTGGATCATTGCATTGCTGCTAGTGGAAAAGTCTGTTACAGTCAATTATGCCACAGTATATCAGTCTCTGTGTATAATGTTCTCCTGGTTCTGCTCCTTTCACTCTACATCAATTCCTGGAGGTCATTCCAGTTCACATGGAATTCGTCCAGTTCATTATTCCTTATAGCACAATAGTAACCCATCAGCAGGGAGTCATTAGTAGCTGGGGGGGGGGGGGGATTGGGAAAGGTTTCATGTGGATGCTGGTATATAAACTGAACTTTGAAGTAAATTATTAGAGATCCTAAAAGGTAGAGTTCAGGAAGTAGCACATTTCAGACAGGAAACAATAAAATACAAAGGGATGGAAATAAGAAATGGACTGTTTGATGGGAAGCTGGGTTTGATAATTATGGGGAGTTATACTTAGCACAAGCATTTTGTTCAAACTATAGTCACCATGTTCAGACATGATTTTATGTCACAAGACAGAGAGATTTTCTGTTCTATGCCTTTTTTTCTCCTACTTCAAGTTGTCTCATGTCTGGTGAGAAAAGAACTTCCTGAGCACCTCATCCTTCAGGAGTTTGAATCCTTTCAGTTCTAATTTTATAATCCTATGATAGTACATTATCTTTGCAGTTCATCCTGGTCTTTTCTCTCAACCTCTTTAAATCCAAACTACAATAACTGAACTAGATTCAACTTCTTGTTTAATACCTAAAAGTTAAGACTCTCAAAGGGCAAAGGGAGCAGGGAAACAGGAAGAATAGCTCTCCAGTCAACTTTTACATCTTAATATTAATTTGTATCTCACTGATCCCCATCTCTTCTTAGAAATTGCCCTTTTCACCCCCCCCTTCTTCTCTATCAACGTATAGAGTTATGTAGCAATGTCAAAACTAGATGGGGCCTCAAAGAGCACCTAAGTAAACTTTTATCCTTCATTATGATCATAAAATAATTAAAATTTTAGAAAATGATCTGGGATACTGAGAGATAAAGTGAGTTACAGGCTTAAAACCATTATGTAAGGATAGGGTATGTGTCATAAGTAGGATTTGAATCCAGGTCTTCCTGGAATTCACTTTCTAACAACTATGATCTACTCTACTTCTCCACTCTCCTCAAAGAGGACTCAGATATGCATGGGTAGAAGGAATTCTTTCCTAAGAGCTTGTTACACTGATGAAGCCATGGCTCTAGTCAAAATAATCATAAAAGGTCACATTTCTTTAGCATTTTTGAGTTTACAAAGTTCTTTCTCTTCATTGGTACCACTCTTCTGAGGTTCAATAGTAGAAGTATTATCCCCATTTTATAGATGAGAAAACAAACTCAAAGTGGTTAAATTGTCTTGCCCAAAGTCATAGAGCTAGTTAGGGGAGGAGTCAATATAAAAACTTAGGTAGCCTGATACCCTGTCCAAGTATCTTTCCAAGTGTTCCATATTACCAAGAAGATTCAAGACACTATAATTCTTATAGATTTTTGTAAACTGAGCACAGGCCCCTTGCACATAGTTTAGGAACATAATGAGTGATTTTTAAATCAAAGTATTGACTAAAGTGAAATAAAAACATTGCTAGTTTTATTTAGCACAAGGTAACTCAGAGAGAAATCTCTCCAAATCCTCCAGTTTTTTGCCATAAGAGATTAAAGTCCTCTCCTGCAGCAATGTTTCTTAGAACTGGGGCATCTTCCAGGCAAGGGCGTACATTTGACTTCTTTTTTATTCCGGCAGATGCCCCGATAAGAATAACAAGAAGAAATTTCAGAATTCTTCCCATCCACTGTAAAAAGAAAGCGAGTTTCTGACAACATACTACCTGGCTCAGACAGACATCGGGAAAAAACTAGAAAAGGGAATGAGCTGGGAACATAGACCTCATTTTTAACCCTGTTGGCAGTCATCTATGGTTGCTATGAAAGATTATAATATATTTGGAGCTGAAAGGAACCACAAGGGTCATAATATCATATGATTGATTATATAAGAGCTAGAAAGAATCCAGAAGTCAACTAGGCCAATCCTCACATTTTATAGATAAGGAAACTGAGACTGAGAGGTTTAGTGATTTATTTGCCCTCTGAGAAGTTGCAGAACTGGACCAGGTATGACATGGAGGCAAGGGAATGGCCATAAGAGTGGAAAGGTAGAAAGAGGGACAGGTGTAAAGGTCTTTAGATGCCAAATAAAGGAATTATTATAGGTACTATGCTAGCCATTGGGATTACAAAAACAACAAAATAACACTGAAACAGACCCTTCCTTCCTGGAGTTCCTATTTTATGGAGGTGGGGGTGGGGGTGGGGTGGGGAACCATCTCTAAAGTTAATAAAAGACATTTGGAGGAAAAATCACTAAAATTTGGAGGAAATCAAGAAAAGAGCTATCTGAAAGCAAAGGTATCTGACATGGTTACTGAAAGAAGTTAAATTATTCTAAGAGGCAGAGGTAAAGAGGGAATGAGTCCACAAGCTCTAAGCTCCTAGATTAACCATCAATATATCTCTGAGATGGAGTTCAAAGCTTACCTGATTGCATCTGGCAGAGAATAATAAGGACCAGAAGCATAAGGTAGAGAAGATGCATGGTGGGTGAAATATAACTTGGAAAAAAGAAGAATCAGGAGGACTTCAAGGGGACTGTGGACTCTTCCCTAATTCTGGGAGGCAGGTTTATATATGATTGGTCATGGAGATGGAAGAAAGAAGGCTGAGATGAGAGAGGAGCCTTTGTGTTTCCCTTTGCTGCTGCACGGAACAGAAGCCAGGTGGTGATTGAAGAAAGTGGAATATTTCATCAACTGCAGGCTCAGCAAAAAGCTGCCTCCTGTCAAAGAAAGAAGAGGAAAGATTCCCAGGATTAATACAATATTTTCCGTGATCTTCACATTTTTGTTGAGTGGTGGCAAAACTTGGTGTTTTTTAGGGGAGAAGGAAGGAAATGGGGATTACTTGGGTGAAACCAATTCAAGAAAATATGGAAGGTTTATGAAAATGGAAGTGATTTCAGAGCACTCGGTTGCTCTAAATTCTTTTCCCCCTATTCTGAGAACAGAAAGAAGCAAGGTTAGACAGCCCTAAGAGTTGTTTAACATTCCCTGGGTTAGGCTGATTCAAGGAGGAGACAGAAGAATTTCCTAGGCTCTGATCTAAATGATAATAGATATATTTGTACCAGGACTGGGTTTGAATCAGGTATTACTAAAAAGGTAATTCATAAACTTAATTAAATGCTGCATTTCTAATTTACAAAATGCACTTTTACTTTTTTGGGGGGAGGGGTTTTTAAAAACATCCCCCTTTCGCACTCCCAATTCTCTAAGATTTCCTAGAGGTCATTCTCCGAGGCATACATATGAATGTATAGCTTGACTCCTTCACTCAGATAAGTGACTTAGCATCTCTTGAGCCTTGGTTTTCTCATCTATAAAGTGAGGAGACTGGACCTAATTACTTCAAAGATCCTTTTATTTCCATTTTTAAATATAGGGTCCTAGGATCTACTATTCATCTCACCCCTCAGGAATGTCATTCCTCTGAGTCTGAACACTTGAATTTAAAAATGCATCATCTCACCTGTCACAAGCTTCAATTCCCTCTAAATGATTTTTTTCCCTAGTTTGCAGATCATTCTATTTGTTGGGCCAGATCAAAATAGGAATAGAAAAAAAAACTTCATAGTAATAATTCACATTCTAAAGCTCTCTAAGATTTACAGAGATCTTTCTTGGGAAATTTGTAGTAGAGCCATTTTTCTCATTTTATAGATTATGAAACAGTTTCAGGGAGGAAAAATAAATTTGTCCAAGGTTGCTCTGCCAATAAGTATTAGGGGACTAGAACTTGAAACCAGGTATCCAAAATAGTGAAACTATTCCACAGAAAAATCAGAATTAGAAGCCTCCTCAAGAGCATCTACAAATAAGAAAACAGATTTAACTGTACTCACATAGTAAGTAGAAAAAATATGACTTGAACTTTCTACTGGGGAATTACGTATCTGAAATAAAATTTAACTTTGTAGATCTTCCTACCCCAAAAATGGGGTGAGTGTGCCAGACACTTATAAATTACCCCTTAACAGAACATATTAGAGTTATTCCCTACAATAGCTGAATCTTCATTTAAACAAAAGACCTATAGACTAGTTTGATATTTCACTCTCCCTCTACTCCTCCCCTAATCTAATACAATTTTTAAAAATCTCTTTTTTTTGGACTAGCCACTTGGCA
Organism: Gracilinanus agilis; assembly: GCF_016433145.1. Lineage (NCBI taxonomy): Eukaryota > Metazoa > Chordata > Mammalia > Didelphimorphia > Didelphidae > Gracilinanus > Gracilinanus agilis. The sequence continues at coordinate 183,943,165 of NC_058131.1, read as the reverse complement.
ACTGACCTTTGGATTTCTCATTCTTCTTTTCCCTTCCCTCACTAACACTCACCTCAAAGCAATTTCCCCACCCGGAGACCCCCTGTTTAAGAGACTACTGATACCCTCTCCCAGGCAGAAATTTTACACCATAATTACATCATAATCAAGAGTCTGATCATCAATAGGCTTGGGGTGGGTAGAGGAGATAGCTGGGACCGGGTAATTTGCTTTTAGGGAAATGGCTTTGAGATTGCTTCCATCCTCCCCTCCCTAAGTTCCAGTGTCCTGTAGTATCTGAGGGCTTATAGGTATAATAGAGAGCCAGACTTGGTGAATCTACATCAACTATATTAAAACCCATAGATTCTGTCTTTTCAACATCTCCACAATGGCCTCTTCACCTTAGTTCAATAGTTGGTCCACATTCAACTGGGCTACTGTTGGTAGGGATAGTATTTAGTAGGAGTTATTCACTGCAGTATAAGCAGGGTCTTGGGTCACCATTAGGATGAGAGGGTGACATGGGTAAAGATGGTTGTTGGAAGGAATCCTAGGAAAAGTTCTTCTTTATATTATTTGAGGATTATCTAATAATAATAATAGGTCCTTCTAGAACTCCCATACACATAAATATTCCTAGCATTAGGAAGAGTTATCACTTTGATCCCTTTTATGTCTGTATGAGTATCAATGTCTTTATAGGTTGAAGTAACTCATAGATAGCTGGTAAGGTACAGTAGAAGGAACCATGGGCTGGGAGTCAATATTTACCTAGGTTCTGATCACCACCTCTGCCACTATATGTGAGCTTGAGCAATCCCCTCCCTCGCTTTCTTTTTGTTTTCCTTTTCTTAAATTTATATATTTGTTCGCTAGAATGAAGTTTTTCGTTATCTCCCTTTCCACACTAGAGAAAGACATTATTTAACAAAATATATATATATTTCTATATATATATATATGTGTGTGCATATATATATACATATATATAAACATATGTATATGGGGATATATATGTGATATGATATTTTATAAATATAATTATGTCACACATGTTTCTATTTATCAGTTCTTTCTCTAGAGGTGGACATTCATGATATTCTTCAAGCAATATTTCTGATATTGTATATAATGTTTACTTAGTTCTGCTCATTTCACTGGTCATAATTTTACATAGGTCTTTCCATGTCTTTTTTAAAAATTAACCTATTTGTCATTTCTTACCAGGAAGTAGTATTCCATCACAATTATATGCCACAACTTGTTTAGCCATTATCTAATTGATGGGTATCCCTCAACTTCCAGTTTTTTGCTACTACAATGAGAACCATTATAAATATTTTAGAACACAAAGGTTCTTTTCCATGTTCTTTGTTCACCTTGGGAAACAAATCTAATAGTCATATTGCCATGATAAAAGATATACACAGTTTTATATACCCCTTTGGTCATAATTACAGATTCTCTCCAAAATGATTGGATCAGTTTACAGTCCCACTAACAGTATATTAGTGTCTCCATTTTTCCGCATCCCATCCAACATTTGTCATTTTCTTCTTTTATCATTTTAGTCAATCTGACAAATGTGAGATTCACATTTTTCTAATAAGTAATGATTTAAAGCAGTTTTAATATGGCCATATACAGCTTTGATCTCTTCATCCAAAAACTGTTTGGTCATACCTTTCAACCATTTATCAGTTGAGAAATAGCTCATATTGACATATTTGCCAAAGTTATATATATATATATAAGTTTTGATTACTAGGAATGCACAGTCTAATGGAAGAATAAAACAAGGACATGATAGATAATAAGACTAGGCAGAATGTGAGAAGGATAGTGGAACCTAATGTGGGTAGAATTTCAACAATCAGAAGTCAGAAAGAAGATTTTTCCAGGTTAGAGAATGACAAGACGTCATGAAGGTGGTAAATATCAAGCAAAAGCATGGAGAACAGAAATTATGAAGTCTAATCATATACCCTCTGAATATATGGTATATATGGTAGGAGTCAGAGAGCAACCAGACACTGAAAGGTATAGTTCATGAAGGAGAGCAAAATGAAATAAAATTGAACATGTATAGAAATGAGTGTCAGATTGTAGAGATCTTTAATGAAAAAATAACCTGAAATTTAGATCTTCTCCCTGGTTCTCAATTTCCTCTTGAAAAATTTAAACTAGAGTATTTCTAAGTCTCCTTCTACCTTTCTCTATAGCATCTTATCACAAATAGAAATTTAAGTCTGATAGTAGGCATCTTGTGGATGTACCTTAAAGTTCCCTCAGATAAACTATTTGAAAATTTTTTCATTATTTAATTTTTTCATGATATTCAAAGTATGATGTGATGGAAAGAGTATGAGAAACAGAAACAAAAGACCTGGGTTCCAATCTTGATTTTTAAAAAATTTACTGCCTGTAACCTTGGCTAAGTAATCATAGGTTCGTGGATTTAGAGCCAGAAAGGATCTCAGAAACCCAGGAAATTAAAGCCCAGTAAGGTTAAGACACTTACCCATAGTCACATAGATAGCATCTGAAATAAGACTCAGTTCTTTTTAACTCCAAGATTAGTGCCACAGTCAGGAAGACCTGACTTCAAATCTAGTCTCAGAAACTTACTAGCTATGTGACTCTAGGCAAGTCATTAATTAACCCTGTTTGTCTCAGTTTCCTCATTTCTAAAATGAGCTGGAGAAAGAAATGGCAAACTACTCCAGTATTTTTTTTTACTTTTAAAATTTTTACTTATTTTTTTTATTTAATTAATTAATTTAGAATGTTTTCCCATGATTATATGATTTGTATTCTTTTCCTCCCCTCTTTCCTCTCCCCTCCCATAGCCAACGAGCAGTTTAACTGGGTTTTACATGTATCATTGATTAAGATCGATTTCCATATTATATTTGCAATAGTGTTCATTTAGAGTCTACATCCCCAATCATATCCTCATTGAACCATGTGATCAAGTAAAGGTTTTTCTTCTGTATTTCTACTTCCACAATTCTTTCTCTGGATGTAGATAGCATTCTTTCTCATAAATTCCTCTGGATTGTACTGAATCATTGCATTGCTGCTAGTAGAGAAGTCCATTGCATTCGATTGTATCACAGTGCATCAGTCTTTGTGTATAATGTTCTCCTGGTTCTGCTCCTTTTGCTCTGCATCAATTCCTGGAGGTCTTTCCAGTTCACATGGAATTCCTCCAGTTCATTATTCCTTTTAGCACTTACTCCAGTTTTTTGCCAAGAACATACCATCACAAAGAGTTAGGCATGACTGAAAATGACTGAATAACCAAAAAAAAAAAAAACCCAGGGTCATTGTGAGGATAAAATGAGATAATAATGATGAAGCTTTTTGCAAACCTTAAAATGCTACATAAAATCCTAGCTAGTATTATTATTGTTATCATTTTGCAATTTAGCTGCCTTTAAATCTGCAAAAATGAAATTTGACTAAATTGCCTCTAACATTGCTTCTAATTCAACATTTTAATTCAAAATTTATGAGACTCAGTTTCCTCATCTGTAAAAATGTGGGGGCTGAACCAGTTGGTCTTTAAGGTTCATTCCAGCTCTCTACATGTGACAAACCTATGTTTGGTTTCCAAAAGGCATTGAAAAGGCTCCCACCAAGCTTATGGGTTATTTTCAAAAAATGTGTTCAAATGACTACATTCCATCTCTGTATCCTTTGTTCGTAGTTTGTTATTTTTTGGTCATTCTATCATATCCCACTTTACATGACCCCATGAACAACTTAGTAAAGACATGGAATGGTTTACCATTTCCTTCTCCAGTGTCTTCCATTTTACAAAAGAGGAACTGAGGGATTAAATTACTTTCACAGGTCATACAAGTACTAAATATCTGAAACTAGATTTGAACTCAGCTTCTCTTGACTCTAAGCCCAGTGGTCTATCCACTGTGTCACCTAGCTGCCCCATACAGCTTATTCAATGGAGTAGAAAATGAGGTGGAACTCAAACATAATTCTCTTATTTCTCTTGGGGTCAGCCTGCAAATATTTATTCCATACTGACTCTGAGAAAGCATTATGGATGAATCTTACCCAAACATTATAACTGTGGCAGTCAGAAACAGGATCCTGGATCTTATCCCATATGCTTTCACACCCACAGCTGTAGTTCCTTCGGACAAAGACAACTTGTCTCACCACTTAGCTGGCACTACCAGAAGGAGCTTAAGGGAGGAACCAGGAGGAGACAGAGACTGCCTAGAACTTAGGACACCCTGAAGCAATTGCTTCATCTCAGGTCAGACCCAGGAGTCCCAGCATGGAACCCTAGGGCCCCCAGAAATCATTGCTTCCTTGCCAGGGATGCCTGGATAGGAATGAACTTCATAATCCCCTTTAGAACTAGGCTACGTATTTAGGGAAAGACTTCAGGTAAAGGGGAATGCTCTTGCCAAGAGAGACAAAGGGTTAAGTTAAAAGACAAGCCGAATGTCAATGCCAAGCAGGGGTGGAGATAGTGCCAAAACTCAATGACTCACTCAGGTTTTTCCCCACCCTCTCAACCAGCTCTGATAGCTGCTATTTCTCTCCTCTCTCTCCTTTGAAAGGCGGGTGCCGCTCCTAGAGCAAATAATTCTCCTTGGCACTTGGAAATCATGTTGAGCTTCATTCCTACCTTTGAGCAAAAAATACCAATCATTGAGTGGGTTGAAAACATGACTTGCTGGCAGTTTGCCAGCTCTTACTCTCTCTCAGTATGAAGTTGCCATGTATGGTGACATGAACATAAGACGTAGGAGTCGACAACCTAAATTTCATCATGGTTTTGTCATTTATTCCCTGTGATGGCCTGAGTAAGCCAATTTCTCTGCCCTTCATTTTCTTCACTGATAAAATGAAGGGACTGGAACAGATGATCTTTAAGGACCCTTTGTGAAACTTATGTTCCTATAAGGAAATCAGTATATTGTTTGTGGAACTGTGAACTGATCTAGGCATTTGGGGGAGCAATCTGGAATTATGCCCAAAAAGTTATAAAACTGTGTATACCTTTTGACCCTATCGACTTATTGTGAAACTGGGAGAGATAAGAGTAGGAAACGGACTTTCAACCAACCCTTCCTTAAGACTACATCAGGGGGGGCAGCTGGGTAGCTCAGTGGAGTGAGAGTCAGGCCTAGAGACAGGAGGTCCTGGGTTCAAACCCGGCCTCAGCCACTTCCCAGTTGTGTGACCCTGGGCAAGTCACTTGACCCCCATTGCCCACCCTTACCACTCTTCCACCTTTGAGACAATACACGGAAGTTAAGGGTAAAAAAAAAAAAAAGACTACATCAGGGTATGATGGGGAAGATAGGTATGATAAAGTGCTTTTTTCCCCTCATCCTTTGAAGGGCCCCTTCACTCAATATGTGGAGGAGTCAACCCCTTTGTCTATCCTATCTCTATAACTTTGCAAAGGGTGTCCCCTTGCCTCAGGAATGTACTCTCTCTTAATCTCTGCTTCTTTGAATCTTTAATAATAGCAATAATGATAATGATAATGATGATGATGATGGTGATGGTAATACTTGTTTAACACTTCAAGGTTTTTAAAAAGCTTTACAAATATCATATAATTTAATCCTCATAACTACCCTATAAGGTACTATTATTATCCCCATTTTACAAATGAGGAAACTAGAAAGAAAAATAAGAAGGGGAAGGTTAAAATTATCAGAGATCTCAGGAAGAAGAAAATTCAAAGACCTTAAACATAAGCAGATAAATCAGAAGTAAAAACATTAACAACAAAAAATAATATGGTATCGAGATGTAGAACATGAATTCAGGCATATATGAATAAATCTTGCAAAATAAAGAAAAAATGATCTAATACTTGATGAGACAGAGAACTGTGTAAAATGTGAGGTGAACCTGCAAACAAAACACATTCTTCCTGACTGTTTTGAAAGAGAAATGAGAATAATGAGAGTTAGGAGAATTTACAGCCTGCACAGAAAAAAATAATGAGAAGAACAGAAAAACTGGAAGCTGCAAAGGCAAGTTGCAGAGAAACAAGAGGGAGAAACATAGATAGTGAATGCAAATAACAAAGTATTAAAGAAGAAAAAAAAATAACACTAAAAGAAAATCTGTTCACTCTTCTCTTAAAACAGACTGAACTAAAAGGCAGGATATATAGAAAAAACCTAAAGATCCTAGGTCTCCTAGAAGAATATTACAAGATGAAGAAACCTGAAGACCATAATGTACAAAACAATATAAGAAAACTGCCCATAGGGGCAGCTGGGTGGGTCAGTGGATTGAGAGCTAGGCCCAGAGATGGGAGGTCCTGTATTCAAATTTGACTTCAGACACTTCCTAGATGTGTGATGCTTAGCAAATCACTTAACAGCCCCATTGCCTAGCCTTTACCATTCTTCTGTCTTAAACCAATACATAAACCAATTCTGTCTTGGTTTAAGACAGAAGGTAAGGGTTTTTAAAATAATAAGTAAATGTATAAATAAATAAGTAAATGAATGAAAGAATGAATGAATGAAAAACTAAATAAATGAATGGATAGATAGATAGATAGATAGATAGATAGATAGATAGATAGATAGATAGATAGATAGATAGATAGACAAATAAACAGATAGATAGATAGATAGATAGATAGATAGATAGATAGATAGATAGATAGATAGATAGATAGATAGATGAAATAAGAGAACTGCCTGGAACTGAACATTGAAAATGAAATGCCAATTGAAAGAATTCACAAATCACCTCCAGCAAAAAACCCAAAGCTTCAAACTCCAAGACACACACATTAAATTTAATAATTTCTAAAAAAAAATAACAAGATCTGCAAATGATCAGGAGAAAGATCTTCAAATACAAAGGAAATGAAAATTTAATAAGAAAGGATAACTCTGTACCCACTAAAAAATGAAAGAGGGAATGGAATAATGTTTCCAAAGAGCAATCCAGAATACAATCCAGGGTGACGGAGCTTAAATATCTAATCTTAACCATAAAAAAAGTAATTTCAGTAATAAAGATACCTTTGAAGCATTCTTAGAAAGAAAACTAGTACTGAAGAAATTAAATGCTTCTCTTTTTAAAAATTTGTTACTTTAAAGTTGACCAAAATAATATAGAGATGTATATAATATGTATATATTATACACATGCATATATACATATATATACATATATATATATACATAGATGCATGTTTCTATTTATCAGGCAATAGAAATTCAGGACTGGTGAATGAATATAACAGCCAAGGATATCATAGCAACAGAGTGACAAAAGAGAGATCAGTAAAAGACTTCAAATAAATTACTTGTTCTGGGTCATACAGCAAGTGTGTGAGACTGGGTTTGAACTCAACTCGAATCTTCTTGATTTGAGGGCCAGTCCTCTATCCCTTGGGTCATCTAGCTGCCTTCAAAGCTGGAATCAAGAGTGCTGCCTGAATCAATGTGGAGCCTTTCCTGATTTGCCTCAGCTCATAGGGTTTTCCCTATTCCACTCTTCCCCCTCCAAAAAAATTACCTTGGAATTTATTTCGTATATACTTGAATACGTATCTTCCTCATTAATNCATATATACATATATATATATATATATATATATATACATAGATGCATGTTTCTATTTATCAGGCAATAGAAATTCAGGACTGGTGAATGAATATAACAGCCAAGGATATCATAGCAACAGAGTGACAAAAGAGAGATCAGTAAAAGACTTCAAATAAATTACTTGTTCTGGGTCATACAGCAAGTGTGTGAGACTGGGTTTGAACTCAACTCGAATCTTCTTGATTTGAGGGCCAGTCCTCTATCCCTTGGGTCATCTAGCTGCCTTCAAAGCTGGAATCAAGAGTGCTGCCTGATTCAATGTGGAGCCTTTCCTGATTTGCCTCAGCTCATAGGGTTTTCCCTATTCCACTCTTCCCCCTCCAAAAAAATTACCTTGGAATTTATTTCGTATATACTTGAATACGTATCTTCCTCATTAATTGAACATAAGCCCCTTTACCATTTCAGTCTTTGTATCCTTATTGCCTAGACCTGTCCCTGGAAAAGTAATAAGCACTTTAAAATGTTTGTGGGTTGATTATCAGCTACCTACTTGAGCTGGACTTAACCACATTTCCCAACATTGAACATCTCTGTGTCCTGGCAAAATTTGTTTTCCTGTCTTTCATAAGAAGCTGTCTTATTTTGCTGTTTACTCTTGGCCAAAAGTCCTTTTCTACATTGAGTGGGGAGTTACAGTAAGGATGAAGGCGATTTGGGCTAGGTCACTATGGGTCGCATCACCCAATATATCTTAACTGGGATGTTTTTAGGGCTACATCTGCATTCTGGGATTATCTAGAGCTGGTAAATTCCTGCTTCCCAGAAGCTATCTGGAGTAAACAGCAGGGTCACTGAATTCAAAGTCAGGAAACCAACACCTAGAAATAAAAACCCTTCCTATACACAGATGTACAAAGAATGCACTATAATCAAACTAAGTCAGAAATCTTAATGCCAAGAAACCTACTTGATCTCAGACATCACTGATGATGGTGGAATGAGACTTTTAACTTGAATAGGGATAATTTAATTGAAAGGCACAATGCTTCTCTACTAGCAGCAATGCAAGGATCCAGAGCAAGGCTGACTGACTCATGAGAAAGAAAACTAGCCACATTCAGAGGAAGAACTGTGGGAGGAAAAACACAGAGGAAAAACAACTGCTTGAACAAATGGGCTGATGAGGATATTATTGAGGATGTAGACACTAAATGATAACTCTAGTCCAACTATCAATAATACGGAATTAGGTCTTGATCAATGATACATGTAAAACCCAGTGGAATTGTGTGTCAGCTAAGGGAGGCTAGTGGGGTTTGGGGGAGAGGGAAAGAACATGAAATATGTAACTATGGGAAAATATTCAAAAGAAAAATAAAAAAGAAATAAAGAATGGAGAATGAAGTAACATTGAATGCTTTAAGATAGTAAACCTCAGCTGTGAGCTCTTTCACCCAATGTGCACTTGCCTCCCCCTTGTCTCCAGGTGGAGCACCACCTCCTCTATCTTAAGGGTTTAAACTGGCCTCTTCAAAGTTCGCCATGGACGATGATATTGCTGCACTCGTTGTTGACAATGGCTCCGGAATGTGCAAAGCTGGCTTTGCAGGAGACGATGCCCCTCGAGCTGTCTTCCCTTCCATTGTAGGGCGCCCCAGACATCAGGGTGTGATGGTGGGTATGGGCCAGAAAGACAGCTACGTGGGGGATGAGGCCCAGGTCAAGAGAGGTATCCTGACCCTGAAGTACCCCATCGAACATGGTATTGTCACCAACTGGGATGACATGGAGAAGATCTGGCATCATACTTTCTACAATGAGCTCCATGTGGCCCCTGAAGAGCACCCTGTACTGCTCACAGAAGCCCCCCTGAACCCCAAGGCCAACAGAGAAAAGATGACCCAGATCATGTTTGAGACCTTCAATACCCCAGCTATGTACGTCGCCATCCAGGCTGTGCTGTCCCTGTATGCCTCTGGTCGTACCACTGGTATCGTGATGGACTCCGGCGATGGGGTGACCCACACGGTGCCCATCTATGAAGGTTACGCCCTTCCCCATGCCATTCTCCGCCTGGATCTGGCTGGCCGTGATCTGACGGATTACCTCATGAAGATCCTGACCGAGAGAGGGTTCAGTTTCACCACGACAGCTGAGAGGGAAATCGTGCGTGACATCAAGGAGAAGCTGTGTTACGTAGCCCTCGACTTCGAGCAGGAGATGGCCACTGCAGTGTCCAGCTCTTCTCTGGAGAAGAGCTACGAGCTCCCCGACGGTCAGGTTATCACCATTGGCAATGAGAGGTTCTGGTGCCCAGAGGCTCTCTTCCAGCCATCTTTCTTAGGCATGGAGTCCTGTGGAATCCATGAAACTACCTTCAACTCAATCATGAAGTGTGATGTGGACATCCGCAAGGATTTGTATGCCAATACCGTGTTGTCTGGTGGTACCACCATGTACCCAGGCATTGCTGACAGGATGCAGAAGGAGATTGCAGCCCTAGCCCCCAGCACAATGAAAATCAAGATCATTGCCCCACCTGAGCGCAAATATTCTGTCTGGATTGGAGGCTCCATCCTGGCGTCCCTCTCCACCTTCCAACAGATGTGGATCAGTAAGCAGGAGTACGATGAATCTGGGCCTTCCATTGTCCACTGCAAATGCTTCTAAATGGACTGCTGGTTTTTTCTTGTTTTTTTTTTTCTTGTTTTTTTTTGTTTGCTTTTTTTTTTGTCAAAGGGTGTGACACGATAATTGCCCCCCCCAAAAAGAGATGAGATTGACATGGCTTTATTTGTTTTTATTTTGGGGGTTTTTTTGGCGCTTGACTCAAGATTTAAAAACTGGAATGGTGAAGGCAATGAGCAGACTAAAGTACATTGGAGGCAAACATCCCCAAAGTTTTTCAGTGCATCTTAGGGACTCTGATTGTACATCTTTTTAAATAAGTCATTCCAAATATTGTATAATGCATTGTTACAGTTACTTGCTTCTATGAAGGTTGTCTTACTCTCTCCCCAAAGGAGCAGAGTGACTTATCATAAATCCAGAACAGGGTGGTGGGGTGTAGCGGTAGTATTGCTTTATGTGTAAATTATGTAATCCTTAAAAAAATAAAATAAAATAAAATACCTTTTTGTATCTTCTACCGTAATACTTGTTCCTTTTTTTTAATTGTCAACCATAACGAATGGCTCCCTGAATTTTCTCCCTGCCCCCAACACAGATGTGAATGAAGACTTTAATGGTTGCCCCAGGACTTTAATGAGATTGACACCAGTATTTGGGGGAGGGGAAGAGCTCTATCTGTACACTGACTTAAGACCAGTTCAAATAAAAGTGCACATGTTAAAAAAAATAGTAGTACTTACTTTTAGTTAAAACACATCTTATAATTTATTGTTAGGCTTTTTTATTTGAATTTAAGTTTTAAGTGTCAGGTAGGTGGCTCAGTGAATAAAGAACCAGGTCTGGAGAGGAAGGTTCTGGGTTCAAATGTAGCCTCAAACACTTCCCAGCTGTGTGACCCTGGGCAAATCTTTTAAACAACTGCCCTAGTGTGAGAATTTATTTCTTACATACTGTGAGAATTACTGTATTTTCTTTTGTCTGGTATCTGGGTCAAAGATACCATCTATTTCTGCTATTTTTTTGCATTTTCTTTGTCCTTGGGAATCCCAAAGAATGTCTACCTTTTTAACAGAATTGGGTTAATAAATGAAGGCAACAAGGACTCTTTTCCTATGACTGCCTTCCTTTGAGGATGGGAGATGGTGGGAAAGGTTGATAGACCACCTCATAGTTATCACCAATTAAAGATATCTTGGACTGCTGAAGAAAGGGGATGAATAACAAGTTCCTAAAAATCTATTTATTGGGCTGCCTGACCCAATTCAGGTCATTCTTCATCATGAGAGACAACTATGGAGACCTATATCACTTTATCAGTTAGGATGCTGACCTAACCAAAAACTTGATAGCATCAATAAACTTATATTCTAACCCAAAAAATCAATCACTCTCTTGAGAAAATTTTAATCAGAACACTAGCCCTTACTGCTCTTCTGCCTTAGAACCAATGCTTAATATCAATTATCAGACAGAAGGGAAGGATTTTTAAAAATTAAATAAATTTAAGTTTTATTAATGAATGTTTTTTACATATGTTTCTGGACATACTCCATCCCTAATCCCTTGTTCCAAAGAAGAAGTTAAGAGAAAACAATGTTACACCTTGGCACCTAGTAAGCACAAGATAAATGTTTGTTGACTGTATGACATTTAATAATAATACATGCAGCATGCCACTCAAATTGTTCCCCAACCCTTTTAACAAAGAAGGGTGGTACATTTCCTCATCTTTTTACTATTACCACAATTGCTCATTATAATTACTCAATTTGACTTCATTTTATTGTTTTTTTCATTTATATTATTGGAATCATTGTGTATTCTTTCTTATTTCATCCTGCAATACATGTCTTTCTGTGTTTTTTCTCAGCTCCTATTTATTGTAAGAGATTGTCAACCTGGAAAAACACAGAACTACCAAAGTAATTACAAAAGAAAAAGTCTTTAAACAGGACAAGGGAGACAGTGCTCTGGTGGCCACCACAGAGTCATGCACAAACACAAACACAAACACAAACACTCTAAGACTCTGTGAACAATGCATCTGGTGAAAATGTACCACAAATGGGAATTTCCATCAAACAGAAAAGCTTGGGATCTTATATACACTTTAGGGAATATAGGAAAAGAAGGACAACTGATTAATTTACCTGGACACAAGGGAAAGAGGATTCTAGCCAGGGGCTAGATTACCTGGAAAAGACTTAGATACAATGGGAGAAACTTCTAAGACAAAAGGGTACATAAGTCTAGATTAAATCCCCTTATTCTATCTAGGATATCTAGGATCTAACTAGGTATTTAAGACTTAAATATTTCTATCACTTCTACAGAAGGCAAGTTCCTATAGAACAGAAGTAAATATCGGAGGCTCATAAAGTAAGATTGTCCAGATCAATAATATTGCATTAGATTCATATGTCACTATTTAGCCATTCCTCAATTGACTCACTTCCATTTTGCAGCTCTTTCTTAATTCAAAAATTGATTCAAATAATATTCTTGCATATATTTGTATATTTATGCACATATTGAATATATACTATAGATAGCATATGTGGATATGTTTCACATACATAAACCTCTGCACACACATATACACATCTGGTATGATTCTTTCTTTTTAAGACCTCCTTGGAGAAGGCCTAATATGCCCAGCACTGGCATCTATGCATCAGTGAGTGTGCTTTTCTTACATAATTCCAAATCACTTTTTCAGAGTGGTTGAACCAAATCATCTTTCAGTCAATAGTGCCCTAGTGTCCTTGTCTTCCTCTAGTTCATGATACCCAGTATTAAATATTTCTATTTTTTGTCATCTTTGCCAATTATTTTGAATGCGAGGAGAAAATTCAGAGTTGATTTAATTTGCACTGAAGCAATCTTACATAAGATTGTTAATACTTTTTAATTCTTTTGAGAATTTGTTATTCATATCGGCATGGGCATCATACCCCTCAGAACCCAGGCAAACTGTAATCAGGGTGATTGGCAGATAGATTTTACCCACCTGCCATGTTGCAAAAGTACAAGACCCTTTTAGTTTTTGTGGACACTTTTACAGGCTGGCCTGAAGCATTCTCCTCGAGATCTGAGAAAGCACAAGATGTCACAAAGGCCTTACTTAATGAAATCATCCCTAGGTTTGGTCTTCCAAAAAATGCTTCAGAGTGACAATAGTCCCACCTTTATTTCACAAATCACACAGATCGTTTCCAAAGCATCGGGCATTACTTATCATTTACACTCAACCGGGTATCCCCAATCTTCAGGGAAAACAGAAGGTTTGAATCAGACCCTAAAAATATCCCTCACCAATCTGTGTGAGGAGGCAAAGACTGATAGGGTTAAAGCTCTCTCAATTGCCCTAACCAGGATAAGGATTGCCCATTTGAACAATTTTCTAACCTCTGATATTCTTTTAGATACAGAAATCCACAGCCTTGCTTGGTTTTCTAAACAATTCAGCCCAATCCACCAGGTTCTGAGAGAATACCCTAATCATGTCTTTCCCAAACCCTCAAGAGAGGATAAGGAAGAATCCCTCCACCCAGCCCAAACAGGAGATTTGGTATACCTAAAAACATGGAGGGAATTGGACCAGTTAACACTTCGATGGGAGGGGCCCCATTGTATCATTCTATCCACCCCCACAGCTATATAAATTAGAGGGACAGAATACATGAACTCATGTCTCTGGTATTAAACCCTTTATCCTTCCAGAAACAGGTGATGAAGGGGGAACAGAAGTCACTTATTCCTGTGAGCCACTGGAAGATCTCAAATTCCTCTTCTGCTGAAAGAACCAACCTACAGACACTCTGGAATAAGTAACACCTTGACCCTTTCCTCTGTGTTATCTTAAATCTCTCTTGCTTTAGCCATGACTATTCTTTCCCTTACATTTTCAGTCTTCCTATTTCTTTTATCATGCATACCCAGCCATGTGGACAGAAAGTTCTCTGATTCAACACGAGGAAGCAGTAGCCAAAGCATGTCCCTCTGATTATTGGGAATGTATAAAGCACCTCCAAAACAGAGAGAACCCTAGGCCTCTAGCCCATAGTCCCAGTGCCACCAAGGCTAACCCAAGACCTAAGGACTCCCGGGCTCATTCTGTTTACTCTCTTATGGGATATTTGGACCTTGCATTTATAACCTTGTCACTTCCCTAGTTGCTTCTAGGGTAAAATCTCTCATTGGAGTCACTGACATTCCACTACAACCCCTACAACTGTCCCAGCCTGAACCCCTGAACAATGCCTACGGCCAATACATCTCTCTCCTCACAATAGGTATAGACAGCTCTACAACCATTCTCAACCTTGAAGAAGCTACAAAAGACTGAGACCATAGCTCCTTTTTCCCTTAGCTATTTGAAAAGGGGCGGGGGGAGCGGGAATGACATGGGCATTGTATTCAAAAAAACTAGGCAAACTGTAATCAGAGAACTTCCCTTCTCCCTTCTGTACTTGTAACTCCTAACCCAAGATTATCTGATAACTTCTATAAGACCTGAAATTATTATCATCTTTGGATCATTCCTTAGATTGAGATGGATATAGAGATGCACCTCCAGGCTATACCTTGATACCATCAGGCTGTATCTCAGGTATCCATCTGTTCCCTAAACTATGAGGGTCTTCAGGCAGACCCTGGTCAGATGACCAACCCCGCCCCCCAATGCCTGAGTATTTACCACTCTAGAATTATGTCCACACCATGACACAACATTACATATCCACTGTTGTAAAAAGTATATAATCCCCAGAATTGCTGGATTCTGGGAGCAACCCTCCAGGTTGTTCCACTCATGCTGTCTTTCTGGCCAAAAATTCAATACCACTAATAAATCTCTCTTTTTTTTTAAGCTAAGTTTCAGAGTCTTGCATTCTTGCAAAAGGTATCCTTCACAAACTCCAAGGGTTCACCTCTACATCCCACAATAATATCTGGCAAGCATTTGTACATTAAGAGAAATGGCTCTTTTGGCCTTACAAATTCTGTGTTAATTCTTTTTGTCACCCAGATATTAGATATATACAAGGATTCTGGATACAGAGATTTTTCAGTTTTCTTCTTAACTACATTGGTTTTTTTCATTTAAAAGTGTTGAAATTTTACATATCCAAAAAAGGAAATTTTACTTATTCAGTATTAAGGTATCAACTTGGAAAACCACTAAAGTAGTTGAAAAGAACAAGTCTTTAATGAGGACAAGGGAGACAAGAGTTTTTATGGCCACTATAAAAAGTCATACACACACAAACCAATACTGCCACACCAAACTAGTCTCTAAGACTCTGGGAACAATGTCTCCCATAAAAAGGATCTTGAAAGGGAATACCCATCATGGGAATTTTCCTCATGGGAATTTCCTTCATCATAAGAATTTCCCTCATGGGAATTTCCTTTATCATCAGAACTTCCCTTATGGGAACTTCCATCAAACTAAAGAACTTGGGGTCTTATACTTTAGGGAATATAACTAGAGAAATAACTGACTATTTACATAGTGGCTTGGGAATGAGGCTGTAGCCTGAGACTTGGATGTCTGGGGGAGGCCCAAATATATTGAGAAACCATGAAACCAAAACCAGTCGTTAAGACTTGATTATCTCTGTAACTCCTATTCAAGGCACTTAATGGGTGCTTGATGACTGTTCAGACTGGGATAAGGGTCAGTTTGGAACTTACTTGAAGGTAAATTCCTATGGGACAATTGGGGGTTTCATAAAACAACTTGTCATTTCCCCCTTCTGGTCAAAGCTGTGTGAGACAGAATTGAGTGTACTATTCTCAGAATGAGTATTCAGTTTACAAAGGCTACTTTGTTATCTTTTGTTGATTGAGGACTCCTGAATGAGTTTGGGAGGGAGATTAACTCAATTGCTCCCCTTACATCACCTGAAATGGATTGGAAGAATCTACAACCCAGTTACAGGTATTTTGGATTTGGACCTATAGGTCAGGGCCCATTGAGGGGGGCCTGACAGGAGATGGGGGAGGAACCTTGTGTTGGGAACTTGTATATATTGCCGGTTTGCTACCTAGTCAGTCAGCACTTCTTAGCCCATAATTGAAGTGCTCTCTTTCCTGAAGGAAATAAACAACTGCCTCTTTATACTCTTACCTTCTGATTCCAGGTTTTGTTTATTTGAGTGAGTGGGGCATTTGTGCTCATTTTTGAGTGAGGCACTTGTCATCATTTTTTAATCTCGCACAAAGCTATTCCACCATTGACCATAACAATGGTACAAAGGACAGTATGACCAGAGGAGTCTGACCCTCTGTAACCAACTGTGGAAAGTGTCCCCTACTTGTCATAACAAAAGAAGACAAGGGAGCCTAATCATGGAAAATTTGCTTCAAGGAGCACTCCCCATCAGTCATAAGGCACTGACAGCCAGAAGACAGGAACTCTGCTTTCAGCAAAATTTTAACAATAAAATACTACCTCATTTCCCAAAGTCTGTCATGTCTTCTATGAGTCCAGACGTAGGTTTCAGTGATCTTCTTCCTTTATGAAAGTGTCCATTGCAATAGACAGGTTCTCAAACAGTTTCATTGCTGCATAAGAAAACATGAGAAATCTATAGCCAAATTCTCCAATAGGAACTGATTAATTCTTCGTATGTTTCCTCACAAATAAATTTAGGACTAAATTATGATGTCGGCCACAGCATACATTCAGTAATTTGGGCCAGTGTTCTCTCAGTCCTTAAAAATTACTTGTTATTGTTAGTTAGAACAATAGTGAAAAATAACTTCTGCCAATACAAAATAATAATCTAATTGAGTATATACTATTATGGACCCAAAACAATATTTTTAAAATACTTGCATGACTATTTCAGTTTCAAAACAGTTTTAAAGTTAAATTAAAATTCTCAAAATTAAAAATAAATTTTAAAAAAGGTATATTTTTTTACTTCCCTTAAATTCAACATTCTCATTTCCCCCTTATGGAGAATGAGATGCTGAGGATGTAAAAACAGACAACTTTTAATTCACTTTGACTGCTTATTTAACAACCATTATCATGCTTAAATGGATTAGATATCTCACTCACATTAACTACTATTTTAGAAATTTTATTTCAAATTCCTTTGAATTCTGTACTTTCAGGATATGCTTTCTCTATATATGTTAAATAATACCAAATTAAAACATCACATCCAAGTGACTGGATGTCTGTTTGAGGTAGCAAGATCATAGGTCATTCTTTCTTACTGATAACATTTTCATCCACTTGATTGTTTGAATGGATAAAATCATATAGACCTGCATTTTCAATTCCTATTTATTTCAGCATAAGCCTATCTAGGAGTTTTTACCTTTCATGATTGCCATGACAGGAGAAAAGAGAGACATAACTAAAATAAGGGAGAACTACTCCCCTAATTTGAAGTATTAATGCCAGGTTTAAGTTGGCAGTGATTCACAGCAATATATAGAACTGCCAGGTATAAAACTGAAGTTTCTTTCTGGTAATCCAGCTGAGCACCCTCTCAGCTTTCCCATAGAACAGAACTATACCTGTAGTTACCAGAAGACACCCCATAGGATCACCAAACAATTTTTTCCACAGCATTCCTTCCAATTACATTCCTATATAATTTAACCTCAAATGACAGTTCTCCTCAATCATGTTTAGGGTTAACTATAACTATCTCCTCTTAGCAATTATATCATAAAAACTATTAGGCTTCACTATTTTTTCCTAAATTCTTCTGACATCACATTAAGAAATAAATACATTCTGCAATTCCGCATAGATAATGAACATATGATATGTTGTACAACCTTAGAAAAGGACTCATTAAATTTTCTCCAAATTATCTAATATAATATTAAACTTGATAACAAAATAAAATACCACGGAGTTGAAACTTTCCTTCTCTAATTAGATGTGAGGACTAGCTTTTTCCTTATCTGACTTTTCTAGTTCTCAGGTTAAGTTAATTGCTAAATTTAAAAGGGACCTCAATCTGGGTAGGTACTCTGAGAATTCCCAAGGGGGAGGGCGGGAAATGCCAGCTTCTGTATCTGGCTCAGGGGAAAAGTCTAAGAGGACAATGTAATGCTGTTTGCACCTCTCATCTCTTACCACATCATCCCCTTTCCCACTTCCCATAAGTTAAGAGTGGGGAGAGACATCGAGTTGCTTTGCTTTACTCATTCACACACAAAAAAACAAACACATAATTACATATAAGTGTGGGGGTTGCTGAACTAAACCCCATTTTGTCCAAAAAATTATTTGGGTCAGATTTATGTAACTTGTCAATTATCTCAACACCTATAGCAGTGATGGCAAATCTTTTAGAAATAGAGTGCCAGGCCATGCCCCGCATACCCCAGAAACCTAGTTTTTGCACACCCTGCCAAAATCCTTATGCCACACAGGGATGAGAAAGTGCTACCATTGAGGTGTAGGGCAGAGGCATGGGTGAAGTAAAAAATGTCCTCAGTGAATGTAGAGAGGAGGAGAAAGATATTCCAAGCACTCTGCTCCCCTCTAGCTCTGCCTCCTGTTATCCATCCACTTTATCCCCTGTGCTTTCCCATTGGTTGTTGGGTAAAGGGGTAGGAGATGGAAAAAAAGTCATCATGGAAAGGGGTGAGGAACAGCTCTGCTCAAGTTCCTCTGCCTTTCTAGGAATGGCTTTGGGAAAGGGAGAGAGGGGTGTTACATGCTCACAGAAAGTGCTCTGCATGCCATATTTGGCACCCATGCCATAGGTTTGCCATCACTGACCTATAATCTGAACACCTATAGGTACCTGGTCCACAATTTGAGAGAATATCTGGTAGCAGTACCCTCTGTGGGACTTGCTGTGACAGCTTAAAAGAAAGAAATTCCCAATTGGAGAAAGATGCCCAAAAATCAAATGATAATTAAACAACAGGAAACCATGAAAAAAAGAATAGACCAAAAAGAAAAGGAAAAATCAAAAGATTATGGCAGAAAACCAGTCTCTAAAGACCAGAATTGGGCAAGTAGAAGCCAAAGATCTCTCAAGACAGCAAGAACTAATGAAGCAAAGTTAAAAGACTGATAAAAATAGAAGGAAATATAAAATATTTCACTGAGGAAATGACAAATCAGGAAAACATGTCTAGAAGAGACAATCTGAGAATCATTGGTCTTCCTAAAAAAAGCAGAAATTAATAGAAATTTGGACTCCAAGCTACAAGAAATTATCCAACACAACTTCCCTGATGTTCTTCAACAAGAAGGAAAAATAAACATTGAAAAGATCCATAGATCACCCTCTACATTAAACCCTCAAAAGACAACCCCCAGGAATATAATAGTCAAATTCAAAAGCTAACAAGTAAAAGAAAAAATTTCACAAGAAGCCAGAAAGAGACAATTCAGATATCAAGGAGCACAAATCAGGATCACACAGGAACTGGCAGCCTCCACACTAAAAGACTGCGAGGCTTGGAATATGATATTCAGAAAGGCAAAAGAACTGGGTCTACAACCAACAAGCACCTACCCATAAAAACTAGCTATATACTTCCAGTAGGAAGTATGAGCATTCAACAAGATAGAAGATTTCCAAGTATTTGCACAGAAATGACCAGGACTAAATTGAAAGTTTGATATCTAACTACAAAACCCACAAGAAACATGAAAAGGTAAATAAGAAAGAGAAGGGAAAGAAAGAAAACTTTTACTTTTAAATTTGCCTCTTTAAGGCCTTCAATAAGATCACATTATTTGTATTCCTATATGGAGAAATATTATGTATAATTCTAAAAAAATTGTATTCATTATTATAGTAATTAGAAGAATTATTCATAGGGAAAGGCTGGAGTACTAAATGATCTAAGATGATACAAGGGGTAAAAGAGGGGGGTGAATAGTAGATGGTAACAAGAGAAACTTGAATGAATAAGAAAAATAGGATATTCTATACGACTTAAAGAGGGCATGTGAAGGAGAGGGGATGAATACTATTATAAGAAGGAGAGGAAGAAAGCATTAATAGGTAATATTTAAAAGTTACTCTCAGTGGAATTAATCCTGAAAGGGAAAAGTAGCTATATCCTTTGGGATATATAATTCTATCTAACCATACTGAGAAAATCAGAAGGGATAAACCAAGGTGAGCATGGGAGTGGGGAGGGGGAAGGGAATTCATTAGGCCTTAAAAAATAAAAAGAGGGGAATAATAAGGGAGGGGGCAGAAATGGAAGTAAACCAAGGGAGGGGACAAGGGGAACTAGTTTAAAATAAACCACTAGCTTAAAAGGAAATATCATAAGGAGAAGGGGTAGAACTAGGAGAGGATACCAAAATGGTGAGAAATACACAACTGATAATTATAACTCTAAATGTGAATGGTATGAATTCACCCATAAAACGGAAGCAAATAGCAGAGTGGATTAGAAACCAAAATCCTACCATATGTTGTCTACAAGAAACACATATGAGGAAGGTGGACATACACAGGTTTAAGGTCAATAGCTGGAGCAAAATCTTTTGGGCTTCAACTGAGAAAAAGAAGGCAGGAGTGGTGATCATGATTTCTGACAAAGCCAAAGTAAAAATACATCTGATGAAAGGATACAGGGAAGGTCATTACATCCTGATAAAAGGCAGTAAAGACAATGAGGAAATAACAGTATTCAACATGTATGTACCAAATGGTATAGTATTGAAATTCCTAATAGAGAAACTTGTAGAGCTCAAGAAGGAAATGGATAGTAAAATTACACTAGTGGGAGATCTAAATATTCATCATTCAGATCTAGATAAATCAAACCAAAAAATAAATAAGAAAGAGATAAGAGAGATGAATGAAATCCTAGAAAAATTAGATTTGATAGATATGTGGAGAAAAATAAATAGGGACAAAAAGGAATATAACTTATTTTCAGCTGCACATGGTACATTTACAAAGATTGACCATGTACTAGGGAATAGAAACATAGCAAACAAATGAAAAAGAGCAGAAATAATAAATGTAACCTTTTCATATAATAATGCAATAAAAATAATTATCAGTAAGGGCACATGGTCAGGCAAATCAAAAACTGATTAGAAATTAAATAATATGATTCTCCAAAACAAGTTAGTTAAAAAATAAATCATGTAAATAATCAATAATTTCATTGAGGAAAATGACAGTGATGAGACATCCTACCAAATTCTGTGGGATGCAGCTAAGGCAGTACTCAAGGAAATTTATATCCTTGAGTGCATATATTAACAAATTAGAGTGGACAAAGATCAATGAAATGGGCATAAAAATCTAAAAACTAGAAAGGGAACAAATTAAAAATCCCCAGTTGAAGACCAAATTACAGATTATAAAAATTAAAGGAGAAATCAATAAAATTGAAAGTAAAAGAACTATTGAATTAATAAATAAGACTAGAAGTTTGTACTTTAAAAAAAAACAAATAAAATTAACAAAGTACTGGTCAATCTAAATTTAAAAAGGAAAGAAGAAAACCACATCATCAGTATCAAAGATGAAAAGGGAGACCTCACCTCTAATGAAGAGGAAATCAAGGCAATCATTAAAAACTATTATGCTCAGTTATATGGCAATATATATAGCAACCTAGAGGAGATGGATGAATATTTACAAAAATATAAATTGCCTAGATTAACAGCAGAAGAAATAGAATACCTAAATAATCCCATCTCGGAAAAAGAAATTGAACAAGCCATCAAAGAACTCCCTAAGAAAAAATCACCAGGGTTGGATGGATTCACAAGTGAATTCTATCAAACATTCAAAGAACAAATAATCCCAATACTATACAAATTATTTTATATAATAAGAAAGAAGGAGTCTTACGAAATTCCTTTTATGACACAAATATGGTACTGATTCCAAAGCCAGGTAGATCAAAAACAGAGAAAGAAAATTACACACCAATCTCCTTAATGAACATAGATGCAAAACTCTTAAATAGAATACTAGCGAAGAGATTCCAGCAAGTAATAAAAAGGGTTTTCCATCACGATCAGGTGGGATTTATACCAGGAATGCAAGGATGGTTCAACATTAGGAAAACCATCCACATAATTGACCATATCAACAATCTAACAAACAAAAATTACATGATTATCTCAATAGATGCTGAAAAAGCCTTTGACAAAATACAACATCCATTCCTATTGAAAACACTAGAAAGTATAGGAATAGAAGGTTCTTTCCTAATAGTAATAAACATTATATATCTAAAACCATCAACAAACATCATATGCAATGGGGATAAATTAGAAGCCTTCCCAATCAGATCAGGCATGAAACAAGAATGCCCATTATCACTTCTATTATTTAACATTGTAATAGAAACACGAGCAGTAGCAATTAGAGAAAAAAATTGAAGGTATCAAAATAGGCAATGAGGATACTAAGCTATCACTCTTTGCAGATGATATGATGGCCTACTTAAAAAATCCTAGAGAATCAA
Organism: Gracilinanus agilis; assembly: GCF_016433145.1. Lineage (NCBI taxonomy): Eukaryota > Metazoa > Chordata > Mammalia > Didelphimorphia > Didelphidae > Gracilinanus > Gracilinanus agilis. The sequence goes on along the minus strand of NC_058131.1, from coordinate 183,920,533 downwards.
CTAAAAAGCTAGTAGAAATAATCAACAACTTTAACAAAATTTCAGGACATAAAATAAATGCACATAAATCATCAGCATTTCTATATATTTCCAACACATCACAGCAGCAAGAGGTAGAAAGAGAAACACCATTTAAAATCACCCTAGACAATATAAAATACTTAGTAATCTATCTACCAAAACAAACACAGCAATTATATGAATACAACTACAAAACACTTTCCAAACAATTAAAACAAGGTCTAAACAATTGGAAAAACATTGATTGCTCATGGGTAGGATGAGCTAACATAATAAAAATGACCATTCTACCCAAATTAATTTACCTATTTAGTGCCATACCTATCAAACTACCAAAAAACTTTTTACTAAATTAGAAAAAATTATAACAAAGTTCATTTGGAAGAACAAAAGATCAATAATATCAAGGGAAATAATGAAATAAATACATGAAGGAAGATGGGCCTAGCAATACCAGATATTAAACTATACTATAAAGCAGTGGTCATCAAAAGAATATGGTACTGGCTAAGAGACAGAGGGAGGATCAGTGGAATAGACTTGGGATAAGTGATGTCAGGAAGACAGTGTATGATAAACTCAAAGAGCCCAACTTTAGGGGAAAAAAATCCACTATTTGACAAAAACTGCTGGGAAAATTGGAAAACAATATGGGAGAGGTTAGGTTTAGATCAACATCTCACACCCTACACCAAGATAAATTCAGAATAGGCTAATAACTTGAACATAAAGAAGGAAACTATAAGTAAATTAAGTGAACACAGAATAGTATACTTGTAAGATCTATGGGAAAGGGAAAGTTTTAAAACCAAGCAAGAGTTAAAAAATTACAAAGTGTAAAATAAATAATTTTGATTATATTAAATTAAAAAGTTTTTGTACAAACAAAAACAATGCAACGAAAATCAGAAGGGAAACAACAAACTGGGAAAAAATCTTTATAACAAAATCTCTGACAGAGGTCTAGTTACTCAAATATACAAGGAGGTAAATCAGTTGTGTAAAAAATCAAGCCATTCCCCCAACTGATAAATGGATAAGGGACATGAATAGGCAATTTTCTGATAAAGAAATCAAAACTATCAATAAGCACATGAGAAAGTGTTCTAAATCTCTAATAATTAGAGAAATGCAAATCAAAACAACTCTGAGGTATCACCTCATACCTAGCAGATTGGCTAAAATGATAGCAGGTGAGAGTAATAAATGTTGGAAGGAATGTGGCGAAATTGGGACATTAATGCATCGTTGGTGGAGTTGTGAACTGATCCAACCATTCTGGATGGAAATTTGGAACTATGCCCAAAGAGCTCTAAAAGACTGCCTGCCCTTCGGACCAGCCATATCATTGCTGGGTTTGTACCCCAAACAGATCATAGATAAACAGACTTGTACAAAAATATTTATAGTTGTGCTTTTTGTGGTGGCAAAAAACTGGAAAAGGAGGGAATGTCCTTCAATTGGGGAATGGCTGAACAAATTGTGGTATATGTTGGTGATGGAATACTATTGTGCTCAAAGGAATAATAAACTGGAGGAATTCCATGTGAACTGGAAAGACCTCCAGGAATTGATGCAGAGTGAAAGGAGCAGAGCCAGAAGAACATTGTATACAGAGACTGATACCCTGTGGTAAAATCGAATGTAATGGACGTCTGTACTAACAGCAATGCAATGACCCAAGACAATTCTGAGGGATTTATGGAAAAGAACGCTATCTACATTCAGAGGAAGAACTACAGGAGTAGAAACACAGAAGAAAAACAACTGCTTGAACACTTGGATTGATGAGGACATGATTGGGGATGTAGACCCAAAAAGACCACACCAATGTAACTATCAATAATATGTAAATAAGTCTTGACTGACCACACATGTTAAAACCAGTGGAAATGTGAGTTGGCTACTGGGGGAGCAGGGTTGAGGGGGTGATGGGTAAAGTAGAAACATGAATTATGTAACCATGGAAAATTTTTCTAAAAATAAAAAATTAAAAATAACCAGTGGAAATGGGTGGGGAGGGGCAAAGGGGGGGATGAAAGGGAAAGTAAACACATGAATCATGTAACCATGGAAAATTTTTCTAAAAGATGAAAATAATAATTTTTAAAATCCCTGTTACAGAGAGAATCTAGTTCAGTGATGGTGAATCTTCACCCCCCAGACCAAGTGCCATGCCTGCCTCTTCCCCTTTATCCTACACAGGGGAGGAAGCAAGCCCTCCCATTGGGCTACTAGGCAGAGGAGTGGGTAAAGTGAGGAATGTCCTAAGTGAGTGTAGAGAGGGAGAGGGGTGTGGTCTTAGTGCTCTACTTCCCTCCAGCTCTGCTGCCTGTGAGCTGCCCATCTTACCTACTATGTGCTTCCATTGGGCTACTGGGCAGAGAGACAAGAGATATGAAAAAATGTCATCAGGTGTGGTGGAGAGGGGGAAGGGAGCAGCTCTGCCTGAGTCCTTTGCCTTTCTAGTAATCAACTGGGGAGTGAGGGTGGGGAGGAGGGTGGCCATATACCCACAGAGAGCACTCTGTGTGCCATCTTTGGAACCCGTGCCATAGGTCCACCATCACTGGTTTAGATTAAAATAACTCAGCAGAGAAGTAAAGCCCTTTTGGTATGCTCTTTGTTTGTAGACATTCAGTGACTTCACCTCCACCTCTAGTAATGACATTAACATTATCCTTACTGTGGCCATGAATAGCAATGGAGTGAGGCATGAGGTGGTAACAGTCAAGGTTATTGTTAGTCATTAAGCATCTCTTCCAGGGCCATGCCTCACCACACCTGAAACACTCTCTGCACATTGTGTTCTATGAGTCACCCTAGAATATCATTAATCAGAATGGACGTGGATTCCTTCAAGTCACAATCCTGAGAAAAAATTTGACTAGTTTTTCACTTCACTTGCTCCAGTGTCTCTCCTTATAGCCTACACTTTGCTTCTTCCTTCTTGCTGATCATAGCATCTTTTGCCCTTCAAGGCCACTCAGGAGTGAGAACCACATTTTTCATGAGTTTGATGAAAAGAGTAAGATTTTAGACAGCTTCCTAATTTGGAGAGAAAAAATGTTTACTCAAGCAAGGACTTCTCACTATATTTCTTCAGATCTTACAGTCCTACTCCTCCTTATTATTTGCCTCTGGGATATTAATTCTCCCACCCCTTTTGGAAAGGGATAATTGTTACTAGAGAGCCTCTGAAGCCTTTGATGCAATCTGTATTAGAAAGAGTCAGAATATCTGGACTTGAGTCTGAGTTCTGCCACTTATTATGAAGTTATCTAAGCTTGAGTGAATAATCTCACAGAGACTCAGTGTCCTCATATGTAAAATGAGAGTAATAAAAGTAACTTCTTTTCTAAAAAATGCTTGTTGATTATCTCCATTTTCATTGGTTGGTTGGTTGGTTGTTTCTTTTGTACTTTAAGTGGACCAAAATGGTATTGCTTTGTTGAGGTCAATGTACAGCGTGCCCATCTCTGGTTGATCTGACCAACAGGAGATCAGAAATCTCTATCATAGATGGAATACAAATTACCCATATAACCATTTGAGATGGAGATGTCAAAATTTTCAACTCATATTTCTTTTAAGCTACTTCAATTATGTTTTGAATGTAGAATACAGAGCCTTCTTTAATATGGGCATGTCATGCTGAAAGATCCTGTGCCAGTGTCTCTTCTGTCTTGTAATCAATACTGATTTTCAGAGAAACCTTTAAAGTGTCCTTTCATCACATCTTCTGACCTCAATATAGAGACTATCTCTATAGAGGACCAGCTCTATATGGCAGGGGTCCTGAGTGGCGTTTTACGGCGTCGGATTGCTAAGACAGGAAAAGAAACTGAGAACAGCCGAACCAGAGGTTAGCCCATGCTGATCCCATGCTATGGGATTTTTGACTTTATTTTATACTGGTTTCAAACAAAGAACACAAAGAAAGAATCACAGCTGTGAAGGAGGTTATAAATCATACACAATCCATTAAAGTCTAAAAAGTAGAGATATGGGTGCAAAAACAAGGGCCAAGTTCCAACAACCAATTAGTAGGGGATAATTCCAGAAGCAGAAATAAATTTCATGGAGATGTTTACTAATTGCGTTCTGCCTTGATTTACAGATCTGCACCTGGTCAGATAGTCTGGACTAAATTGTCCGGCTCCAGTCTTTATCTAAGTAATATATTTTTTAGGTTTCAGGCTTCTTAATTATCAAGGAGAGAAATTGTCAAGGAGAGGAATTGTTAACTCAGTAGCTGCTGGTCTGGTTAAGGACTCAAAGCTTTCCAATAAGAATGTTGAGAGAATGTGGGGATCTAAAAATGAGTCAAAAGAGGAGCCTCAGATTTTTACCTTAGATGGTCCATTCTATCTGCATCTGACATGCAGTGCAGAAAAATCATACACGCAGTTTTACTTGCCGATGATTTTGTAATGGGATCCAGATAAAACATCTATTACAGACTCTGTTTCTCTAAATGACTCCTAATAGCCTCTTGGAGGGGTCAAGTTGTTTTTGGATTAATCTACCTGCTGGTACCAGAGCTTTTCAGGGCTCAGGTGACCAGGACCAAACACAAAGACTGCCTCAGCCTGGATTGGTCACGTAGGGAATCCAGATAACAGGCCCTAAATTTGACCCTATTTCTCCAATTGGCTTTTTACATATAACGGCTTTCAACATATCTCCACTACATAAAACTGTGAGAACCAAATAAACTAATATATTTGAATTTCTTGGTAAATTTTAAAGGGAAATTCAAACTTAAAAGATTCTTTTTTTTTAAACCCTTACCTTCCGTCTTAGAATCAATATTCTGTATTGGTTCCTAAGCAGAAGAGTGATAAGGGCTAGGCAATGGGAGTCAAGTGACTTGCCCAGGGTCACACAGCTAGGAAGTATCTAAGACCAGATTTGAACCCAGGACCTCTAGTCTCTAGACCTGGTTCTCAATCATCTGAGCTACCCAGTTGCCCCCAAATTTAAGAGATTCTGAGATTCTGAATGTTATATTTCTGTGTGTACACACTTATATATGTCAAGGTAAAAAAATTTGTTAGTGTCCAGGCAACCACTGAGCCACATTGCCTCTCTCTCTCTCTCTCTCTCTCTCTCTCTCTCTCTCTCTCTCTCTCTCTCTCTCTCTTTCTCTCTCTCTCTCTCTCTCTTTCACACACACACACACTCACTCACACCAACATTACCCTTTGATGCCAAATTGTGGCTTACAGGGGCAATTTCTTTGTTGTTCAGGCATTCTTTCATGTCCAGAGCTTTTGTAAGCCCACAGACCATTTAATATTATCTATGAGGTTTTCTTGGCAAAAATAACTAGAACAGTTTGCCATTTCCTTCTCTACTGGAAGGCATTTCTTAAACCTCTACTAAGGTCTAGGTGCTACATTAGGCTCCAGGAATAAAAAATAAAAAATATAACAGTCCTTGCCTTTAAGGAGCTACTATAATAATCTTATCATTGTGAAGATGGGATTGACTCTCCCTTTGCCTACTTTTAAATTTAATCAACCAAAAGGGAAGACACCCTACTTAACACTAAGTAAGGAAGGTTCACAAACCACTTACTAAAGTGAGTAACACCTCCATAAGTGACTGACTGCCCCTTGGGCAGTGCTAAGCAAATTTAAAGACTGCAGTTGGTCCCTGTAAAGTGGAGAAAGGTACAGGAAGGGACGTAAAAAAGGACTATAAAAGATCATGAACTTCCTGTTCAAGAGGTCTTCAGCCTTCAACCTGAATCTTCAGTGTGAAAGACCTGGGCTGGCAACTTGAACTGTTTCTGGTAAGACTGCTCTTGGATCTTTTCCCTTTGGAGTTTGGATTGGGTGAGTGAAAAATACTAACCCTCCTTTACTGGCTTCTGGAGAGATTGGCACCAGAAAGGCCTTCCTCTTAGAAGAGGCTGCATGGGTTAAACCCTTGCTTGACTGATCACTGGGCCCTCCGGCTGGGATTAAAGAGCTTTGCTAGAGTGGAGCCAGGCTCCAATGTGAATATTTAGTATGTTAGGTTAGATATTTTCTTTACCCTCTTTTTACATTTCTCTACTTTTACTCTTTCCCTCTTTTTGTAAATAAAGCTGCTAAAAATTCATTTTGACTTGACTTAAAATCAGTGACCACATTCTCTTATATTTAGTCCAACCATAAATTTAATCCCTACATTATGCAAATATATGTATGTCCTACAAAGCAGTTATTACCATCATTGATACCATCATTGTGTGTGAAATTGGAAAGAAGAATGAATTGAGTTAAGAACAGACCAGAGTTCAAGGTCCAGATTTGCTACTTGCTATGTAACCTTTATCAAGTCACCCTTCCTGAACTTTAAATGACCCTTTCTTAAAATGGAATTAATCTTCATAGAGTTGCTGGAAGAAAAGAGCTTTAAAACCTCAAAAAGTTAGAGAAATATAAATTATCATGATTGTATAGCATTACCATGAATACTATCACCAGAGTACCAACTTTATAGCTTGATATTAGTGTTTCTAAGGCATATACAGAATTTCTGAGCCTCATTAAATTCTTGTTCTCATTTTGTGGGTGCTATTTGCAGCAAAGGAAATTATTCTCATCAACATCTTTATATAAATTTTCTTGGGGGATTTATTCATGTATTGGGACTCTTTTTCCTGCTTCTTTTTTAATTTTAAATTTCAGTATTCAGACTGTCTTACCAGGTAATTTCTCATGCTTACTTCACACTTATTCCACATCCTTTTCAAGTCACAGATTTCTTGAGTGACATCTCTTACAATTAACAGCATGGTTGACAGAGTATGGACCTTAGAATCAGGAAGGAGTAGGTTCAAATCCTGCCTCTGACATATGCTAATTTTGTGATAGGAAGCTAACTCATGATGTCTCAATTCCTCTGGTAGCTTTCTTTTTTTTTTATTTGAATATTATTATTTAATTAATTAATTTAGAATATTTTTCCATGGTTGCATGATTCATGTTCTTTCCCTCCCCTCCTTCTACCCCCTCCTGTACCCAATGAGCAATTTTACCAAGTTTTACATGTGTCATTGATCAGGACCTATTTCCATATTAATATTTGCATTAGGATGATCACTTAGAATCTACATCCCCAATCATATCACCATAGGCCCAAGTGATCAAGCAGTTGTTGTAATGCAGGGTTTCTTGCATTGCAATATTACCCTAGGCAATCCTGTCAGTTATAAGAATGGAATTCTGGCATGGCATGTGCCAGATGCCAGGTGCCAACCTGCAGTTGGGCTGTGAATATATAAGGCCCTGCAAACCCAACCCTGGGTTCTGATTTACCCTAACCTCACCCAGACAACTTGATACCCTTGACCTTCCCCCTGGGGCTCCAGGTGGAAGGGAGGAGGATTATGAGTAGGAAATTAGAATAGGATAGCCTAGTGGTTAGGACCATCTTTAGAGCAACCCAACAACATCATCTGTCTAGCTAGTGGATCAAATAATATCAAGCCAGAGTCTAGTTATCTCTGGCTGAGGCTGCTTGCCCTCAGCCAGTCAAGACCTTCTAGGTCCTTTCCCAGCACCTGCCAGTTCCCCCTAGCAACAGTTTAGCTAGACCTAAGCCCTCTTACCTTAATTTTCCCTTTCCAGTTTCAGATAAATCCTTTAGCCTTAATCTATGAATTCCTGTGATTATTCCAACACCATCAAGGCTAAGGAGACTAAGGAGAGGAGAAAATACTGAGAAATTAGAGTTTCTGTGGAGGTAGAATCTAAGCCTCCATTGTAGGTAGGAAGTTGGAGTCTTGGTTTCCTGCTAGGTTCTGCTCTCATCCAATAGGAGGCAGTTACCTCAGCAGGGAGAGGCCACCCACCAACCAGCTTAAAGGAGCCTACAGCTAGCAGTAGAAATATATTGGGCACTAAAGCTAACAGGGTTTGAATCTATTCTTATATCCAATTTATTCTCAGCTGAGGCTGCTCTCCTTTGTCATCAACAAACCCCAATATCCTGCTAGATTGGTTTCAGGGTCCCAGACCCCTTAGTGACTCCCTTTTACCATCCTCTTTATCCCTTTATAACATTGCTTTTCTTCTGTTTTTCTACTCCCACAGTTCTTTCTCTGGAAGTGAATAGCTTTCTTTCTCATAAATCCCTCAGAAATATCTAGGATCATTGCATTGCTGCTAGCAGAGAAGTTCATTACATTCGATTGTGCCACAGGGTATCAGTCTCTGTGTATATGGTTCTCCTGGTTCTGCTCCTTTTACTCTGTATCAATTCCTGGAGGTCATTCCAGTTCACCTGGAATTCCTCCAGTTCATTATTCCTTTGAGCACAATAGTATTCCATCACCAGCATATACCACAATTTGTTTAGCCATTTCCCAATTGAAGGGCATCCCCCCATTTTCTAATTTTTTTGCCACCACAAAGAGTGCGGCTATAAATATTTTTTACATGTCTTTTTCATTATTATCTCTTTCGGGCATAAACCCAGCAGAGATATGGCTGGATCAAAAGTCAGATGGTCTTTCAAAGTATAGTTGGATATAGTTCCAAATTGTCTGGCAGCTTTCTAAGATTAAGTTGAAGAACAAGTATCCATCTGCAATAGTAGTGGTCCCTCCCTCCCTGGGAAGCTCCCTATGTGAACAGAATCCTAAGAGGAAAAAGCTCTTTTATTGTTTTTGATGTATGGGGGTGGGGTTGGGTGAAGTGCTAAGAGACAGCCAATTTAGATGGATCTAGATGGGGAGTGATATCTAACAAGGCTAAAAAAATAAGAGGTAAGATTGTAAAGAGTTTTCTTAAAACACAAAAAGAGGAGTCTACATTTTATCCTAGGGACAATATGGAGCTCTATCTAAGCTCCAGTTAGTTGGAATCACCACTAATGTGGCCACATTAGACAAATTTTCACTGAAGCCATTTGTTGTGTTTTATAAAATTATGATTCCGAGTGATACAAAATCAAATATATGCCACAACTTAATCAGATTCGTTATTCACCCTAATTAGAGCCTAGTTATACTAACAGTGATTAAATATACACTGTTAGTCAGATACGAATTTAAAGAAATCACTTGTGAAAAAATGCTCTTCACCTCTAGAGAGAGAGCTGATGAACTCTGAATGCTAATTGAAGTATAATTTTCTCATTTTCTTGATTTTTCTTGATTTAAAAAATGGCTAACATGGAAATATGTTTTACAACATCACATGTATAATTAATATAATATTTCTTGCTTTCTCAATGGGTGGAAGAAGTAGGAGGGAAAGAAAAGAATGTAGAATTCAATTTTTAATAGTATGTTAAAAATATATGATAAATTAAAAAGAAAAAATAAAGAGAATCCCTTGGGGAACTATGGGTATGCTAGAGTAGAGTGAGAAGAGACTTAAGGCTACTAGACTTTTTAGGAAGTTATTGCAACAATCTAAGTAAGAAGTAATAAAGGCTTGAAGTAAAGCAATAATTGTGTGAGTCTAGAGATAAGGTATATCAATAGATATTGGGTCTGAGAGATGTTGAGTAGTAAAAAAGCAGAAGATTTTTCCCACTTTATTTATTTATTAAATAAATATTTAAATATTTATTAAAATATTTTTCCATATTTACATGATCCACTGTGTTGTACAAATGTTGTTACGATACCAATTTCCATATCATTCATTTTTGCTATAGAGCTATTTTTAAGGCCTAAACCCTAAATAGCATACCCATATATACATGTGATAAGTGATGTCATATATTTTGCTTTTGCATCTCTACTCCCATAGTTCTTTCTCTCAATATGGATAGCATTGTTTCTCATAAGTCCTTCAGGAGTGTCCTGACTTCTTGTATTGCTGCTATTAGTAAAGTCCATTCCACTGGATTTTTCCACAATGTTTTACTTTCTGTGTACAGTGTTCTCCTGGTTCTGCTCATTTCACCCTGCATCAGTTCAATGAGGTTCTCCCAGTTCATATGGAAAGCCTCCAGATCATCAATCCTTATAGCACAATAGTATTCCTTCACCATCATGTACCATAATTTGTTCAGTCATTCCCCAATGTCAAGAGGTGTCAAGGGACACCCCGTCATTTTCCAATTTTTTCCACCACAAAGAGTGAGCCTATGAATATTTTGTACAAATATTTCCCCTATTATCTCTTTGGGGTACAAGCCCAACAGTGATATTGCTGGATCATAGGGCAGGCAGTCTTTTAAAGTCCTTTGGGCATAATTCCAAATTGCCCTCCAGAATGACTGGATTAATTCACAACTCCACCAGCAATGCATTGCTGTCCCAATTTTGCCACATCCCCTCCAACATTTATTATTTTCCTTTACTGTCATATTGGCCAATCTGCTAGGTGTGAGGTGGTACCTCAGCATTGCTTTGATTTGCATTTCTCTAATTATGAGAGATTTAGAATACTTTTTCATGTACTTATTGATAGTTTTGAAGTGATAAATGGCATCTATCTAAAACCATCATGAAGCATTATGAAGCATAATGAGGATAAATTACAATCCTTCCCAGTAAGATTGCAAACATTCCCATTATCACCACTACTATTTAATATACTAGAGACACTAGTTATAGCAATAAAAGCAAAAAAAAATACATTGAAGAAATTAAAATAGGCAATGACAAAACAACATTATCACTCTGCAGATAATATTATGCTATGCATAGAAAATTCCAGAAATTCAACCAAAAAACTAATAGAAACTATTAACTTTATTAACTAAAGTTAAAAAATTAACTTTAACAAAGTTGCAAGCTAAGAGTAACCAATAGTCCTTAAACCTAACTAAGGGGACTATCCACCCCAAGCATGTGAAGACTTTCCCCATCACAAGGAGCAGATGAGAACAATTTGTTCCAATGGCCATGAAGGTTCCTGAAGTAAACACTGTAGTGTTCTTAGAGCCTGATTAGACAATGAAGAAGTCAAGGTCATCCACTGCATCCCTGGCCATCACCAATAATCTTGACTTTTGTCTTGCCACTGGACTTTGATGACTGGAAGGGAGAGTGGGGCAAGACATTTTACCTCATTTAAATCCAGTTTTTGCTTGAGTCAAAGACATCACCAGTGATATCATTTTGATCCTCTTCAACTACAAAAGTCAACACACAACTAACCAGTGAACATGTAAAGTAATATCAGAGGGAAGGTGCTCAGGTATGTATAGTAGTGGGGAAGGAGTACTGGAAAAGTTCTCCTATAGAAGGTAGATTTAAGCAGAATATTGTGCAAGGAAAGCTAGGAGGTAGAAGAAAAGAGTCCATGTCTGGAGAACAGCCAATGCACAGAGATGGGAAGTAAAGAGTCGTGGGTAAGGAATAGTGACTAGGCCAGGGTAGCTAGATTGTAATGTGGTTGGAACAGATTAAAGTATAAGACTGAAAAAGAAGGCAGAGCTTAAGTGGTAAAGGATTTGACATACCAAAACAAAGATTTTATACTTGATGCTAGAATTCATATGAGCTGCCAGAGCTCACTGTGTAAAAGGTTGAGGGGAAGACAACTTGGTCCAACCCACATTTTTAAAAAATAACTTCAGTGACTAAGTAGAGGATTGTTCAATAGGAGAAATTTTAGGAAAAGAGATTAATTAGGATTTTGCAGAAGCCCAAGCAGTAACTGATGAGAGCCTGAACCAGAGTAGCAGGTATGTGAGTGAAGGAAAGAGGACTCATATAAGATATGTTGTGAAGGTAGAAATGACAAATACACTCTTGTCATCTCCTTACTTAAGCATTCTCCTTTGAGGACCTCTCCTCCCCTTCTTAGCTAAACTCCTTGAGAAAAAGGTCTAGAACAGGTTCTTCCAGGGCCTTTCCTGTCCCTCTTTTCTAATTCCTCCAACACCTAGCTTCTGACTTCATCATTCAACTGAAACTTCCTTCTCCAAAATTATCAATCATCTTTTATTTCTCAATCTTGGTCCTCCTTAACCTCTTTGACATGGATCACTCTCTCTTCTTGGATACTCTTTTAGAATTTTTTTTGGTGGGGGAAGGGGGAGGTAATATTATTCTCCTAGTTCTCATCCTACCTCTCTGAATGAGCCTTCTTAATGTCCTTTGAAACCAGATCTTCTCAGGTCACATTCACTAATCATGGGTATTATCCAAAGCTCTGCTGTGCACTCTCCTATCTTTTCTTTCTTTAGTCTTTCATTTTGGAAACTTGAGATCAGCTTCCATAGGATTAATTATCATATTTATGATCAATATAGCTATATATATATATATATATACACACACACACACACACACACACACACACACACACACATATATATATATGTATATATATATATATTCCATCCCTAGTTTCTCTTCTTCCAAACAAAGGTCCCATTTGAACATTTTGACTTGAATGTCTTATAAGCATTATTATGAATATCTAAAACTCAGCATGTCCAAAACAGAATCTATTTTCTCTCTCCCCAAACATTCCCTTCTTCTGAACTTCCATACTATAGTATCAAAGCCACTACCATCCAAAATCCCAAAGAATTAGACGCTAAACCTCAGTGTCATCATTTATTTCTCACCCTCATTCATCCAGCATATCCACTCTGCTGCTAAATTTTGTCTTCTCTGCCTCTACAATATATACTCTTAGGGGAATTTAGATGCCTCAGGGGATTGAAAGCCAGGTCTATAAATGGGAGGTCTTGGAGTCAAATCTGGCCTCATTAATTTCCTAACTATGTGACCCTGAGCAGTCACCTAACCCCATTGCCTAGCCCTTACTGCTCTTCTGCCTTGGCACCAATACACAGTATTGATTCTAAGATGGAAGGAAAGAGCTAAAAAACCTCAATATGTATTCTCCTCTCTGTTCATACTGCTACAATCCCAATTGAGGGTTTCAGATCTCACGAATATTCCTGTAATAAATAGCTGCCTAATCTATCTCTTTGGCTCAAGTCTATCCCTCCTCCCATCTATCCTCCCGTCAATTGCTAAAGTGAGTTTCCTAATATGTAGTTCTGAGTCTAATTATCAGTGAGCCCTCTGGCTTCTGATTTTCTCCAGGAAAAAACATAAAATCCTTAGTTATCTCAAGCTGTTCACAAACTAGCCTTTTTCTCCCTTTCCAGTCTTCTGATCCAGTCTTCTTCACACACTCAATGATCCAGTTACACTGACCAACTCATGGTTCTATAGAACATAACACTCCGTCCATCTCCCATCTTGTTGACTTTGCAGTCTATTCCCCAGGCCTAAAATGTTCCCCCTCCTCATCCCAGCTTCTTGGTTCCCTTTGATTCTTTCAAATCTCAGCTCAAATCCTATCTTCTTCAGGCAGCCTTTCTTATTCCTCCAACTGCTAATATCTTTTACCTCTGAGATAGCCTTGTACCTATTTTTTGTCTATCTTGTAGGTTCATAGTTACGTATTTTCTCTCCTTAGAACATGATCTGCTTAAGGGTAGGTAGTTTTATCTTTCTTTTTATCCTTCAGGTGTAGAATTGAGCTCAACAGATAATAAGAATTTAATAAATGTTTTTGGTTTGATTAATCCCTCCCACAGGAAGAATTCTCAACACCAATGAAATTGTATATGCATTCCCTATCCTTTTATATCAGTTCCAATATCTGTATCATCTATATGCAGATATATAAGGTACATACTTGTACAGATAGTTTTATATACGTATATACATAAATATACACATAGATATAGATGATCTATCCCAAACACAGTTACTGTCAGTTATTCTTACTAAAACATTGTTTTCATCAATTCCACTTCCCTGCTCAAAGATTTTCCCCATAATACTCAAAAAAAAAATCCTTTCAAGAATTAGGACCTACTACTGCCATATTATGGCACTATTGAGTATTATGAAAACATCAATGATCATATTCCCTATATGGACTTTCCATTCCAAAGCCTCTCAATTCTTTGAACATTTCTTTGGAACTGACAGGCTTTTACATATAATGTTTCTTAATAATGTTTATTGAACCAAATGCCTTGGTTTTTCTATGTCTGTACCTTTTAACTCATGCTATACTTTCTCTTTAAACTATCCTTCTTCCTTTTTGCTTATCTATATCATATTTATCCTCCAGAGTCTAGCTCAAATTTTACCTTCCCTATGAAGTTCTTCTTGATCATCTCAATTTTCTTCCCACTCCAAACTTCTAGAGGATCATTTTTGTCTGTACTATGTTTAGTGTATGTACACATTATATACATATTACACACATATTCACACTATTCCTTCTTTTACACTTATTTCTACATATGGATAGGGAGCCAGTTGAAAGAACCTGGGTTCAAATCTGGCCTCAGAAACATCTTACTGGTGTGACCCCTGGGCAAGTCACTTACAGCTCTTGGCTTAAAGTTGTTACTAAATCAGAAAATAAAGATTAAAAAGAAAAAAGGATACTACTCAGACTACTCCAATCTGTTACAGTTCAACACATAACTTTATTTTCTCTAGATTCTCAAAAAAAAGCCTTTCCTTTTGTTCTCTCCCTCATGTTTCTCCATCCAAATTCAAAACTTCCATTTTCCTTGCCTTCCCCTTCTTTTCTTTTCTCCATTGTCTGTTTTCTCTTTCAAAATCCAACCCTATCCTTTCCTCTACTTCCTGATGCTTCCCTAAGCTAGCCACACCCAATTCTACTCAATGTGGCCCATCCCTTTTCCCAATAGTGACAAATGGATCTATTTTTCTTTCCCTGACTTAAGGCTGCATCATATGATAGAGCCATCAGTCATAACTGAGAAAGAAGATAGGTAACATTAAATAGAATTAGGTGTGGCCAGTTTAGGAAGGCTTCTTGTTATAGGGGAAAGGTTAGGATTTAGGTTTTGATGGAAAAAAGAACAGAAATGGCAATGAACCATAGAATGATACAGCTGGAAGGAATCTCAGAAATCATTTAATCTAAATCAGTGATGGGCAAACTACAACCCTGGGCCAGATGCAGCCCCCTGAAATGTTCTATCCCACAGGTGACATTATTCCTAATTTGACGAATACAATGAATAGGATACAATACAATGAAACTTCAAAAGAGTTGCCCTTAGAAACAGACTGTCAGATGAGCATTTCCTTTCCTTTGGCTCCCTCTTTAAAAAGTTTGCCCATCACTGGTCTAAATCATTCCATCCCTCCTTTCACAAATAAGGAAATCAAGACCAATGTGAAGAGTAATGGCTTAAATGAATAGTAGTGCCAGTCAGAGGCAGATATAGAACTCTAAAATTGCCTTTCTGAATTCTACTCTAACCCACTGCCCAGCATGCACCGGGATAGAAGCTGCCTCCATAGAGTAGAGATGCCTAAAGATAAGGAGTATCAATTTGGCATAATAGGAAATGCACTTCACTTGGAGTCAGAAGCCCTAAGTTCAATTTCGTGTCCCAGTATTTATTAGCTTTGTGACTGTGAGCATATCACTTGAATTTTTGGAGCTTCCATTCATCTAAAGTGACACTACTCAGACTGTACTCCAACCAGTTGTCTTATTCTTAGCTCTTTAGCAAGCAGCTCTACTCTCTTGCCTCCCAAAAGCCCTTCCTTTTGTTCTCCCCTTCACTGTTGTCCTTTAAATCCCACCCTTCACATTTCCCTGCTTTCCTCTTCTTCTCTTTCCCCTTTTGTCTCTTTCCTCCTTCAAAATTCAACCTTAACCTTTCCTCTACTTCCAAAAGCCTTCCTAAGCTAGCCATGTCCAATTCTGTTCAATGCGACCCATCCCCTAAAAAGGAAGAGGTTAGATGGAAATGATCAGTTATTTTCTGTCTCTGAAATTCTATTATTTTATGAAACAGATGACCAAGTGGTTCCTCTTCTCCAATTAGTTGCTTCCTCTCTCTGATTCTCAGAAAGCTCAATCTTAGAATCTCCTATGTGCTGACTCCCTCTACTGCTGAAGACACTAATCCCCAAGACTGAGAAAAACTATATCCAGATGGGCTTATTCCCAATGATACTGATGTCTAGACCTTCATTCAGCCCCTAATGTTGGGGCAAAGGAAGGGAATAAACATTTATGGAGTGAGAGCTATGTGCCAGGCACTGTGCTACACACATTTTGAAAACACATTTGATCCTCACAAGAAACCTGCCTTTATTATCATCACCATGTTATGTTTGAGGAAACTGAAGCAAATGAGTAAAATGACTTTCCCAGGGTCAAGCAGCTACTTAATATCTGAGGTTGGATTTAAACTCAGGAATCTTACTAATTCCAGGACTACTCTATTCACTGTGCCACCTCGGTATATCTACATAAAGTCTCTTAGGTAAAACCAGCTTAATAAGCAGCAAGGAGATATAATGGCTAGAGCACTAGATATGCAGTCAAGAAGTCCTGACTTCAAATTTGGTCTGGGACCTTCATAGTTGTGTGAATCTGGGGAAAGGCATTTAGCCACAATTTTTCTGTTTTCTCATCTGTAAAATGGGGATGGTAATGGCTGAAGTAGTAATATGTAGAAGCACTATCAGTATATCTAAATAAGTATAAAATATCTTCTGATAGTATAAATGACAGCAGGTAGTAGACAATCCCAGATTTGTGGAAATGTCAGAGCTGGAAGTGACTTTAGAAACCATTAAATTCACCTCCTCTCTCAATTTTTCAGGCAAAGAAATGCAGAAAAGATAATCCTTTTTCAAGATGGATATTATGGTTCTCTTAATATTATTAATGCAAGATATTGCCCCTTTTGTATGAAGTATTCGGTTCTCAAACAGAGGAAGATGGATTTTGAGAGTATAAAAAGAGCTTCTGCATTTAAAAAAATAGTTAAATAATTTGTGAAATGTGTATGGTCCTGTTCCTTTTTTTATGAACAGTTTAGTTGCCAGAGGTAGCAAAAGGAAAGAAGGAAGGAAGGAAGGAAAGAAGGAAGAAAGAAAAGAAGGAAGGAATAAGGGAGGGTGGAAGGGAGAAAGAAAGGGAGGAAGGAAAGTGTGAGAAAAAAATGATACAAATCCAAGTATGAAGATACATAGTTTTCAGAGTAAAATGTGAGGAGACAAACTATTTAGAAGATCAGAAAGAGAACTGAAAGAATTTGAGGACAGAGACATGGCTGCAGGGCACTCTGGGCCCTCAGTTCATTTGCATATATTATTTCTGTATTTTTAGAGTAAGAGTTTGACAGTTTAAGTTCTCAAAGCCACAAATGAAATAATTGTTGGTATACTTCAGAATGACTATATAAAGTGTATTGCTTTAAATCCTAGCAGAAAAAATGTTTTATGAGTTTTGTTTGTTAAAGAAAATATGAGACACTGATTAGGATGCAGTGGCTTGAGCTACCAAAGCAAGGAAGTACCTACTACGGAGAAGGAAAGGACACATCAGGAGGATTTAAGAAAGAAGGTAACATGAGTTAAGATGATACTAGGAATCTTCAATTCAGAGGGCAGAATTGCTGACTGCCTAAAGAATAAAATACTTTGATAGAGAAATGAATTTTGCTTATTGCTTTCTTGCTCCATCTACAGTTTAAAAAAGGTAAAACCTCTCAGAGTGCCTAGGTGCTCTCAAATGCCTCCTATTTTTAGATGGAAAATCAAGGGAAAGAACTTTGGTATAAAGTTAGTTGGAAAACTGAAGTGAATAATTCAGTACTATTGAATAAATAGGTATCTAGGTTTGTCTAAGTTGCCTAAATAATTATCCTATGGAATTTTCCAATTCTCTGGACAAAGAAAACTCTTTATCATTAGACAAGTATTTCTTTAATATCTTTTTCTTTTTTTATTTAGAATATTTTTCTATAGTTTCCATTGCCCTCCAGAATGGTTGGACTATATCACAACTTCGCCAGCAGTATATTAGCGTCCCATGGTTACATGATTCATGATTCCCACCCCCACTTCCTTCCCCCCACTCCCAGAGCTGACAAGCAGTTCCACTGGCTTATACAAGTATCATTGTTCAATCTATTTCCATGGTATTCATATTTGTAGTAGATTAATCTTTTAACATAAAAACCATAATCATATCCATATTGAGGTACATGATCAATCATGTGTTTTTCTTCTGCATTTCTGCTCCCACAGTTCTTTCTCTAGATGTGGATAGCATCCTTTCTTATAAGTTCCTCTGAATTATCCTGGATCATTGCATTGCTGCTAGTAAAAAAGTCTATTACATTCAATTGTGCAACAGTGTATGAGTCTCTGTGTATATGGTTCTCCTGGTTCTGCTCCTTTTACTCTGCATCAATTCCTGGAGGTCTTTCCAATTCACGTGGAATTCCTCCAGTTCATTATTCCTTTTAGCACAATAATATTCCGTCACCATCAGATACTACATTTTGTTGAGCCATTCCCCAATCAATGGACATCCCCTCATTTTCCCATTTTTTGTCACCACAAAGAACACAGCTATAAATATTTTTGTACAAATGTTTTTCCTTATTATCTCTTTAGAATACAAACCCAGCAGTGGTATGGCTGAATCAAAGGGTAGGTAGTCTTTTAAAGCCCTTTGCCCATAGTTCCAAATTGCCCTCCAGAATGGTTGGACCATATCACAACTTCACCAGCAGTATACTAGTGTCCCAATTTTGTCACATCTCCTCCAACATTTATCACTTTCCTTTGCTGTCATATTGGCCAGTCTGCTAGGTGTGAGGTGGCTCCTCAGGGTTGTTTTATTTGCATTTCTCTAATCAGGAGGGATTTAGAACACTTTTTCATGTGCTTATTGATAGTTTTGATTTCATCATGTGAAAATTGCCTATTCATGTACTTTGACCATTTGTTGATTGGAGGAATGGCTTGATTTTTTTGTAAATTTGACTTACTTCCTTATATATTTGGGAAATTAAACCTTTATCATATAGTTTTGTCATAAAAATGTTCTCCCAGTTTGTTGCTTTCCTTCTATGGTTGCATTGGTTTTGTCTGTACAAAACTTTTTAATTTGATGTAATCAAAGTCATTCATTTTAAATTTTACAATGTTTTCTATCTCTTGCTTGATCTTAAATTCCTTCTTACCCCTTAGATATGACAAGTATACTATTTTATATTCACCCAATTTATTTACAGTTTCACTCTTTATATTTAAGTCATTTATTCATTTTGAACTTTTCTTGGTATATGGTGTAAAATGTTGATTGAAATCTAATTTTTCCCATACTATTTTCCAATTTTCCCACCAGTTTTTGCCAAATAGTAAGTTCTTGTCCCCAGAGCTTGGGTCTTTGGATTTATCAAACACAAGCTTGATGAGGTCATTTACCCCTACTCCATTCCATTGATCCACTCTTCTGTCCCTTAGCCAGTACCATATTGTTTTGATGACCACTGCTTTAAAGTACAGTTTAAGATTTGATACTGGTAGGCCACCTTCCTTCACATTTTTTTTCATTAGTTCCCTTGATATTCTTGATCTTTTGTTCTTCCAGATGAATTTTGTTATAATTTTTTTCTAATTCTATAAAAAAAGTTTTTTGGTAGTTGATAGGTATGGCACTGAATAAGTAAATTAATTTGAGTAGGATAGTCATTTTTATTATATTAGCTAATCCTAGCCAGGAACAATTAATGTTTTTCCAATTATTTAGATCTAGTTTTAATTGTGTGAAAAGTGTTTTGTAATTATATTAGTATTTAACATCAAGAGATAGTTATTGTAAATTAAATCCTTTTGTCTCCACTTTATCAATTTTATCTTTTTCTCAATGTTTCAGCCTTGGTAGGAAAAAGACCTGAATGATAATATCACCAAAGTTATGTGCCTCACTTTTGAATCTCCATTCCAAGCCCTAATCTCCATATCTAGGGATCTATATCATGATAACCATATATAGTAACCATCATAGCCTGGATTTAGCTACCAAAGTAATTAGGAGTTTAGTGATGTCACTGAAAAGAAGTAATTAATAAATAATGATGAACCATAGATTTTATGTGTAACATGGGAGTTTTTATGAAAGAATATTTATTTCAAGATATAATCAAAAATATGTAAATATTCTCCCCTACTGGTAGGAAACATAATGCCCCCTCCTCTTTGGTATCATCTCAGGTTTGAGTTGGAAGAAAGAAAGTGAGGAAGAAGATTAGATTCATAACTTAGCTCAGTTTCCATAGAGTACAATCCCAATTTCAAGTCCAAAATCCACCTCACACTTGAGTACCAGGCATTCTGACTTCTCATGGCTTCAATGCCAGTCTTTGTGGGCTGCACAAACTTGTTTGTCAATCAAAGAAACATATCCCATGAGGTAGGGATCTCAGTGGGCTCCATATCAGATGATGTAGTTTCTCAAAACCAACTCATGTTAGAATTGGGCATGCTCAGAAAAGTCCCAGGTTACAAATAAATGGCAGAATCAGAAGTGACCCTACAGTACTGACTATTGAATATAAACCACCACTACCCATTTCACAAACGAAGAAGCTGAGATAAAAGAAGGAAAGGGGGTTCACACACTATCATCTTGACTGAAAGTTGTCATATTTCTAGTATCATCCACAAAGATTATCTAAATACTCATTATTTCATCTGTGAAGGAAAAGCAGGTTCTACATCTTCATTAGATCTTACATAGACCCAAGAACTGTGACTATCCCTGACTTTCAGGAAAAGCCAGTTTTTGTTGTTTGGAGACTGCTGAAGGATTAAACTGCAACCTCATGATTAACTGAGCCAAACATTTCTAGAGATACAAGACCAGATAAGGAAAGGAGTTGTGCCCTCGGGTATATGGATTAAATATATCAAACACATTGGTGTCATTGGAGTTTGGGCTAGAAATGTAACCCTTTAAGGCCTCTCTCTTAGGTCTTAAATTTTTTCCTATTTTGTCTGACCACCTCTCCACCAAACAGTCCTTCCTAGAAATAATTGCCCTTCCTACTAGGAATGGGAAGTCTACAGGACCTAAGCTTCTACCCTGACTTTAACACAAAGCCCAAAGATAATTAGCAAGGCTTTTCTGAGATGAGAGATCTCCAGGCTCCTGGTTATATTACTTTATTAAATGAGCACCAAACAATTTATTATTAAGCACCAAATATGTACTGGGCACTAGGGTACATAAAAAAGAATCATTGGGTTAGAGTTGCAATGTGCCTTAGGAGCTAGTTAGTGCAACCCCATCATTTTACAGATAAGGAAACTAAGATTTATAGAGATGCCAGTTACACAGATAGCTAATGATCATCGTGGGATCTGAATTCAAGTTCTTTGACATCAAATCTAGTTAGTTCCCTTTCTACTGTTTCCACTCCAAGAAAAGTTCTGAAGAGAGAGAAGGTATGGAAGAGTCCTTCTAATGGTATAGTTATTGATCTGCTAGTGGTATAGTTATTGATCTGGGCTATAAAGCATATATAGTTTAAATAGGCAGAGAGGAATCAGAGAGTCAAGAACACAGTTTTGTTGTGTATAAAATCCTGCAACCATATTTTCATGGGTTGCAAGCTGGCAGTTGCCAATATAGAACAGAGAACCTGGCAAAGGACCAAGGCCAGGTGCCAGGGTGACAGTTGAAGTAAGGGTATAAAAGGGGGTCCCCAGACCCCTGACTTTACTTCTTCTGACTCTGATCTTCAGGGTTTGGTAGGAAACGGTGGAAAAGTGGGCCCTGGGTGGTAAAGGGTGGTTTTGGGTAGATTCTTTAGTTAGGTAGGAACAACTACCATAGCTAGCCAATTTCAACAGCTCACTTGCAGACCCAACAACCCCTTTTGTAATCAAGTGACAAATTCTACTATCAAGACATCATCATCTGGCCCAGGGATTGGCAGCCCTAGGTCAGCAACCAAGAGTATCAGAGTTGAGATTGCCCTCAAGGCATTCTTATACTACTGCACCATAAGAAGACCTTCAGTATTTTATAAAAGTAGCTTAGTGAAATTAGTTATTCAAGATCTTAGCTTACCTCACCCACTTTCCAACTCCCTCTTGCCTGATCCAAATTATTACCAATAAACCCGTTTAACCTTCAAGATCTTTGAAGTCATTGCCTTTACCTTTACCAAAGGCCAAGTAACATCAGCAATCAAATCAGACTAATAGTTCCAGTGGACAAAGTTTATTAAACAGTTAGGTTCAGGAAGAGCCAGCCTCCTCCTGTTGACCACACCAACTGTCCAATAGAATTGTTTCCATTTGCCAAGGCAGAGGCACAGAATCCTGAGCTTAAAGGGGTCTTGGTTTTACTAGTGAGAGAGTTTCATCTGCCTCTCATTTAGCTTAGGTGCAATATCCCTGTTATACATATCAACTTCAACTCCTGCCTAAAGGCTCTGGATTGGCCTAATACCATCTACTACTCTTCCCCTGCATTGCAGCAAGCTCCCCTGAATTACAGTTTGCACATAAAATATCAGATGAGAAAATTCACAAAGATAGAAAATTCAAAATGAACAAGACATCTTTATGGATAAATGGTTCAATTTAGTGAATAGTTACATGTGTGCTGTAATGTTCAAAAAACATGAGATAAGGCTGGAAAGCAATGTTAGAGCTATATTGTAGAGTCTTGAATGCTAGGCTAAGGAATTTAGTCTTGAACACAATGGAGTCAGTAGATGGGGAAAAAATTGAAGATAAAAAAAAGGGAGGGAAGGAATAATGCAAATAAAGCAATTTTCTGGTAAAGTATGAAAGGAATTCATTGGAAAAGGCTCTGACAATGAGAAAAAATGATGACAAAGGGGGAAGAAGACCATAGAGGTTAAGATTGATAGATAGTGTCATGGAAACAATGAACATGAACTTAGTCTTCAAGAGATAGTAGAGGATAGAAGGGCCTAAAATGCTATAGTCCATGGGGTCAGCAAAGCCAGACATTACTGAATTTTGGAGCACTAAACAACACAAAAATGAAGAGAATTGAGTCAATAATGCATGTAGAGGGGGTGTGCCTTAGTAAGGAAAAGGGCCACCTCTTTTTCTGAACCTAAGGTATGAGAATTGATAGTAAAGGAAGATGTCTGTATCATGTGAGATAAAATGCACGGGAAAAGGGGAATTCTAAGCAAATATCCTCAATTTTCCAGTGAATTCTGAAGCAAGGTCTTCAACTGAAAGGGTGAGAGAAGGAAGTATCACAGAGAATTGAGGAAAGAAAAATTTGGAAGAAGTACTGTGAACAGTATTATAGAAAGTTTATCATGAATAGTAGAATAATTGTCTTCTCACAGTGAGGAATCAGTTGAGATTAGAAAGTACAATTTGTAGGAGAATCAATCAGTCAAAATAATTTTATAATTTCTTCTAGCTCTGTTCAATAACATGTGAATAGGAGAAAAGGAGATGAGTGGTGATTGGGAGTTGAGACCTGGCAAAGCATAATCAGTGATAGGTAAGGAAGCAAGGGAATAAAGGATATTTTGGGATTGTATTGGTTCACCAAAGACTTCAAATTCAGCTCTCCAAAACCTATTTCTAGTTATTTTTTCCTCTGGAATACACTATAAAAAGGGCATATAGAATGACAGAGAGAAAGGATAATTATGATATAAAAATGATGGACCCTAAATATATTGCAGAGACAACTAGAAAAAGTAATTAAAGAAGGTCAAGGTTATTGAACCAGTATCCAAGGTTCTCCTAATAGTATGAGGGCATTTGAAATAGGGAGCTATGATCCTACACCTGATATTCTATGCCTGGGAAGGGACATGTCTAATGGACCTCCAAAGTCTAGGGCCACTCCTTGTCAAAAGCACCTATTTGGGATCATATTTTCATTAATGGAAGACTTTCTAGAATTCCTAAGACTAAAAAGAAATCTACAGTCCAATATCTTGATCTCAAGCTTCTTCACAACTCCTTCTTCTGTTAGATTTGATTCTGGAAGACTAGAAGGGCAACAGATGCCTTACCTATCCTTGCCATCCTTGCTGAAATCTCTAATATTCCCTTCTCTTTTGGAACCCAGAAACCAGACTCTTGAGTTGTGCCTTAAAATAAGTAATATATTTCTACAAGGAGAGACGAGGAGAGAAACCAGTGGAAAGGCACTGAGGTAGGCTATAAGGTACCATGTATGAGGTTACGGTAATATAGAATAAGCTAAACAGTGTCTAATAGGATTGGACAGATAGGGAAGCTTACATTGTAAAGGATTTTAAGAGCAAATGAAAGCTTTTTTATTTAGCCCAGGGTCTGGTATTTAGTAATAAATGATTCTTGTCTGACTGACTTCTCTCACATAACTTACAAAATAACTTTCCTAAGGCAAATCAGTGTCGCTCATTTTTTTCAGAAACCTTCAATGGTTCCCTATTGCCTCTAGGATAAAATAGACACTCCTTAGCCTGATATATCCACAATCTGGTTCCATCTTGTTATAGACTCATTTCCTATTACTCCTACTCATACACTTGACAATTTAGTCAAACATACTTCTCGCTGTTCATGTACAATCACCTGCTTCCATGTCTTTCTACATTCTGTCTTCACGTTTTACTGATGGAATTGTTACTTACCATTCACATTCAGTTAGGCAACTCAGTTAGATGGGAACAGCAGAAATGATTGATGGATGATCCATGACTGCATACCTGGTACCAAACAAATTCTACTAACCCTACCGTTGTCATGAACTTACTCATGATTAGAGTATCCAGAAAGTACTGGGAGTCTGCTTTCCTTAGGTTAGCATTTTCCTAAAATCTCCAACTTCCTTGACTGTCCTGAGCAAAGAACTGAGCTTATAATTATCATCACTCAGACTTAGCTTATGGTTCTAGACAGGGCTAGTTTTCCTATAACTTCCTAATGTGCTATTTGGACTCCCAAGGAAGAAAAGAAATGAAAAATTGGGTGGTTAAAATGTGTATGCTTGTACCTTTTTATTAAGACCCTTAACTTTCATCTTAGGATCTATACTAAGTATCAGTTCCAAGTCATGAGAAATTAAACGTCTAGAGCATGTATATTTGTATCTTTTTATTAAGACCCTTACCTTACATCTTATAATCTATATTAAGTATCAGTTCCAAGTCAGAAGAGAGGTAAGAGCTAAGCAACTGGAGTTAAGTGACTGGATCCAGGGTCACGCAGCTACGAAGAATCTGAGGTCAAATTTGAACCCAGCACCTCAAGTCTCCCAACCTAGCTCTCTATCCACTGAGCCACCTAACTGCCTCTATATCTTTTTTATACTTTGTACATGAACAATAAAACTCATAGTTAGATTTAAGAAATATAGAACAACATTCCTAGTCAATGATATTCCTTAAACTGAAAGCTCAAACATGTAATGCACATAAAGAGATACAAAGTTGGCTAAAGATGAAAAAAACCTTATAGCCAATTAGAATTATTCGAGACTGAAACAAAAAGCCCTCATTGATTATATTATAGATTCAGAGCTAGAAGACATCTTGAAGCCTTTCTGGTTCAACCTCCTCATTTTAAAATTAGAAAACTGAAGCCCAGGGAGCTTAAGTGACTGCTTCAACATCACACAGGTAATATATCAGAGGTAGAATTCGAATCCAAGGCTTTTACTCCCAAAAGCAGTCCTCTTTTTACTATTCCTCACTGTGGACTCTCATTCATTAGAGTTCTAGTAAAAACTCGATGACCTCTTA
Organism: Gracilinanus agilis; assembly: GCF_016433145.1. Lineage (NCBI taxonomy): Eukaryota > Metazoa > Chordata > Mammalia > Didelphimorphia > Didelphidae > Gracilinanus > Gracilinanus agilis. Next base: position 183,894,973 of record NC_058131.1, on the reverse strand, counting down.
CAAGGGATCTTATCAAAGGGATTCTTATTCAGTGGTAGGTTATAAAAATTTCCTCCCAACTCTGAGATTCGTTGATTCTAAGTATTATAAAAGTTTATCCATTCATTTATTCATTTTTTCATTCAATAAATATTCATTAAGCATTTATTATCTGCACCATGCTCAGAATCAAGAGTGACATAAAAGTGAAGAACACATGATCCTTGCTAGGGACCTCAGAGAATGGGTCATCTAACTCTCACTTTATAGAGGAAACTGAGACCTAGAACAGATGAGTGGCTGGTCCAGGAAAACCGTCAAGACAGTCTGGCCTTGCAGGACTCACAGATCAAGGCTTTTTTCAACTCTACTACAGTAAATCCTCCTCATTCTTCACAATGACAGTAAATAGGGGGCAGCTAGGTGAATCTGTGGATTGAGAGCCAAACCTGGAGACAGGAGGTCCTGGGTTCAATCTGACCTCAGATACTTCCTAGCTGGGTGACCCGGGACAAGTCACTTAACTCCCATTACCTTGCCCTTACCATTCTTCAGCCCTGGTACCAATACACGTATTGATTCTAAGATGGAAAGGAAGAATTTTTTACTTAATAATATTAAAAAATAATTTTTCCTGATCAGAAAAAGGTCAGCAATTAGAACTGAGCCCTAGATTTCACTACAGGAAATTTGTCTCTTTCTCTAATTGACCACATACCCCAGGTCTGCTAGGCACTGGAAGAGGTTTGGGGAAGAAAGCTCTTTTGTTCCTTTAAGCCACCATTAAAGCAATTTTTAGGTACTGTAATCAAAGGGGAAAATATAAATGAAAATTTTTTAAAATTTTAAAGAGTTTAAAAATTTTAAAACTTTTGTTGTCTTTTGGAAATAGCAAATACCATCCCACATGTTCTAATTTCTTTTTCCATCCTGTCCTCAAGTTCCCAAAGAGAAGAAAAAGCAGAAGGAAAAAGGAAGATCAGGGCAAATCATGTTCACAGTCACTTGTCTGCACTGGGATTAAATAGGGTATTGAGGAGATGCTATGCAAATCCCTGGCTCTTCTGTCTCTAAGTAATGCATCACCCAGTTAGTCTGATAACTGGAATCCCTACTTAGGAGTATGGAGGTCAGGAAGAGTAAAAAAGAAACAACAATAAGCAATAGGTCAAATTTTTTCCCAAAAAGATGCAGTGTAAGCTATGGAACCATTACAATAGGTCGGTTGCTCCTAAGATGTTTCATGCCTGTATTCTATTCTCTTATGTTTTTCCATATTATATGTAGTTACAATTTTTAATAAACATTCTCTGAAATTTTACAATCCATGTTCTTACCCTCTTTCCCCACCCACTGTAAAAGTGAAAATTGGGAAAAGCCATCTAGAAGTGTATATATTTCTATGGACATGGGAAATGTATCAAAACTACATTTCCCGTGATCCAACTGGTTTCCGTTTCCGGGTCTTTGGGCTTGGGGAGGCTGAGGTCTTGACACAGGGAAGAGCTTAAATCTCCTGGGTTAGGAGGGAGTGGTCTCTTTTGCGAGTAGGCGCTTGGCCAGGAAACAGGAGACAGTAATGGAGGCGGCAGTTTTGAATGCTTACAAGCGCGTGGTCTGATAACTTTATCTATCAGCATGGCTTTAATTAAATTACTAATATATATATTTATACCAGCCTTTATCATTTTTAATATTTATACCACACACCACATTATGATATAGAGTATACATGTGCTCTCATGTAATACATATTTCCATGTTCATTATGTTGTAAAAGAAGACACATATGCTTACACCAGCAAAAATCCATGAAGGAAATGCAGTAGAAAATGGTATATGCTTCAATCTGCTTTCAGTCACCATCAGTTCCTTCTATGGAAATGGATAGCCTTTTTTTTTATCATAAGTTACTTAGAGTTGTCTTGGATCCTTGCTTTGCTGGTAATGTTTAAATCATTCACAGTTAATCATCCTACATTATTCATGTTAATGTATACAATGTCCTCCTGGTTCTGTTCACTTTATTTGCATTACTTCATATAAGTCTTTCCAGGGGTTTTTTTTGTGATCATCCTAGTCATCATTTCTTATGGCACAATAGTACTCCTTTACAATCATATGCCTCAACTTGTTCATCCATTCTACAATTAATAGACATTTCTTTAGTTTCCAATTCTTTGACACCATAAAAAGAGTTGCTAGAAATATTTTGGTACAGGTAGATCCTTTTCCTTTATCCTTTATCTCTTTGGGATAAAGACCAAATGGTATTGCTAGATCAAAGGGTACACACAGTTTTCCGGTCCTTTCATTCATGGACCAAATTGTTCTCCTGAATGACTGTATCAGTTGGCTCCACCAACAGTTTATTAGTGTTCCAGTTTTCCCACATTCCCTCCAACATTTATCATTTTCCATTTTTGTCACATTAGCCAATCTGATATGTTTGAGGTGGTATCTCAAAACTGTTTTAACTTGCATTCTCTAATTAATTGTTATTTGGAGCATTTTTTTCATATGACTAAAAATGCTTAACATTTTTTCATCCAAGAACTACCTGTTTATATCCTTTGACCTTTTATCAATTGGGAAATGACTTGTATTCTTAAAAATTTAACTCAGTTCTCTATATATTTGGGAAATGAAGCCTTTTTCAGAGACATTTACTATAAATATTTTTCCAAATTTTTTCTTTTCTAATCTTGATTGCATTAGTTTTTTGTGCAAAAATTACTCGCATTTAATGTAGACACCGTTTTCAATTTTATATCTTGTAGTGTTCTCTGTGTCTTGTTTGGTCATAAATATTTCCCTTATTCATAAGTCTGACAAGTAAACTAGTTTGTGCTACCTTGATTTGTTTATGGTATCATCCTTTATTTCTATATAATGTATCTATCTTGACTTTATTGTGGTATATAGTGTGAGATGTTAGTCTGCTTCTGCCATATTATTTTCTAGTTTTCCAATAATTTTTTGTCAAATAGTGAATTCTTCTTCCTAAAGCTTGGATCTTTGAATTCATCAAAGTCTAGATTACTGTAGTCATTAACTATTGCATGTTGAATATCTGATCTATTCCATTAATCCATTATTTATTTTCTTAGCCAGTACCAAATTGTTCTAATGATTATTGCTATATAGTACAGTTTGAGATCTGATACTGCTAGACAACCATCCTCTACACTTATTTTTCATCAATTCCCTTAAATTCTTGGTCTTTTGTTCTTCTGGATGACTTTTATCATTTTTTTCTAGCACTAAGAAATAATTTTTGGTTAGTTTTATTGGTATGGTATTGAATAGGTCAATTGATTTTGGTAGAATCATCACTTTCATTATATTGATTCTGTCCACCTCTGAACAATTAATGTCTTCCAATTGTTTAGATCTGACTTTCTTTGTATGAAAAGTGTTTTGTAGCTATGTTCATATAGTTTCTGGATTCGTCTTGGCAAGTAGAATCAGATATTTTATATTGTCTACAGTTATTTTAAATTGGATTTCTTTTTCTGTCTCTTACTGTTAGATTTTATTTATAGTATAAAGAAATGCTGGTGATTTGCATGGGTTTATTTTATAACCTGCAACTTTGCTAAAGTTGTTAATTGTTTCAATAAGTTTTTTGGTTGATTCTCTACAATTTTCTAAGTTATACCATTATGTCCTCTGTAAAGAGAGATAGCTTTCTTTCCTCATTACCTAATTTCTTCAATTTCTTCTTTTTCTCTTATTACTACAGCTGGCATTTCTACTATAATATTGACTAGTATTAGTAATAATGGGCATCTTTGCTTCACTCTTGATCTTATTGGGAATGCTTCTAGCTTATCCCTATTACAGATAATATTTACTGCTAAATATATATATACTTAATATGTATATTAATATAAAACATATAAATAAATATATACTACATATATTTAGGTATATTATATTTATCGTGTTAAGGAATATTCCATTCATTCCAATGTTCTCTAGAGTTTTGAATAGGAATGAGTGCTACATTTTGTCAAAAACTTTTTCTGCAACTATTGAAATAATCATATAGTTTCTATTGGCTTTGTTATTGAAATGGTCAATTTTCTGCAATTTCTTGACAAAGATTTTCCACCATTCTATATATAGGATGGAGGGGGAGCAAAGGGTTCATGCTTGTCCATCTTGGTCAGATATAGATCTAAAGAGGAGTCAGCTACATAGAGTGACATAGCTACAGTGTGGTATCAAGAGCACTGAATATTTAGGTTTAAATCCCATCTCTGGCACTTTTTGAGTTATATATCCTTTTATTATTTTTTGCTGCCACTGATTTGAGCAAATTTTCTCTCCAGTAGAATGCATCAAGTCCTTGAAAGATCCTCTAGCAATGAGAATCTTCCTCCTTGCTATCTTCTTCTGTCTAGTCCAGACTCTATCACGTAAAACTGTGGATTCCTCCCTGTCAGCTCAAGTAGGAAGTAGGTAGTCCATTGAAGGGTAAGGGAAGGGAGGAAAACACAAGCAAAGATGTAGTGAGAGAAAAGTGTGCTAGAGAAAATAAGGAATAATAAGGAATGAGAAATAAACACATGAGAAAAGAAAACTTACTCTGAAGTTCCATTCACTTAGTCCAATGACATCAAATTGAAGTAGAAACAGATCCCAAAAGGCCACTTATTGACTTATAAAAGTATAAATTAACATTATGTCATATTGTATTTTAGTTATTTCATTAACCATTAGGGAATTATATTTTAATCTGGCTCTGGTCCTAACCTCTAATTTAATTAAATTAAAATTTAAAATTATTTTAGTCAAATAAAAATTTGATTAATTAAAGTTTTAAAATCACTTTATAATTATCATTTTATCCTCACAACAACACAGGGAGGTAGGTGCTATTATTATCACATTTTATATCCAAAGAAATCAAAGCAGACAGAGGTCAAGTGATTTGCCTAGGATCACATAGCTAGTAAGTGCTTGAGGCAGGATTTGAACTTGAGTCATTCTGACTTAATGTCCAGTGCTCTCTCTATACCACTCCTAGCCATTTCTATAATAATGCTATGTTGTAATTCCTAATACATTAAATGTATGTTACATATGTATGTTTATAGATAGTACATATATATTCCACATAAACAAAAGCTTTTTGAAAATTCTTTACACTTTTTTAAAAATTTAAAAAGTTAAAAAAAAGTTCCTGAAGCCAAAATGTTTCAGAGATATTGAGCTAAGAAATAGAATAAAGAAATAAGAAAGTATACTGGGGGGGAGGAATTCACAAAAGGTTTCAAATTCTGTGATCAAGCTCTTTAACTTTTGTTAGCCTCCTGTTCTTCATTTGTCCAATAGCAGAATTGAGTAATATGATTTCTAAAATCTCTTCCAAGTCTAACATCATGCATCACTATATGTTAGCCTTGCCAAAGTACATTTATGTAGAAAAGGTGAGGAGTGCTTGGAGGGGAAGATGTTTAAACTGAAGAAATGAATCTCTAAATATGGGATTTCAGGCTTTATGGTAAATGGGAATGGAGCAGGAGGCAGATATTTTAGGATTGAGTTTCTCATGTTGCTCAAATCAGCAGACTTAGACAATCACCTACCACATATATTTGTGAGTCTGGCCATAGGTTGAGGGAAGGGAAATAGATTCACATGAGAAGGATTGTTCTAAACCTGAGACTGGTAAAAGAGTTGGGTTTCCTACAGCAGCAGCAGAGCAAATTAGGAAGCAGTAAGAGGACTCCCCCAACCTTAGCTGTGTACAAATGTACAAAAGAGAAGGGCTAAGTGTTCCCACCACCCTGTCACCCAGAAAAGAGCTATTGAATGGTCTTAGCTCTTGACCAAGGCAGAACCAGAACTCTAATCTAGTACTTGTCTTTAGACCAGACTCTCCTTTGCTCTCTACATTTCCTAACTTTCCTCACCTAGACTCCAACTCCCATAACCCTCTCCCTCCTTTTTACCACCTGGACCCCTCAGCAGAAGAAAATGAAGAAATGGGACTCAGAGAAGGGTTTTGCTTTTTTATTCAAGGCAGTGACAGTTGTACTTCCTCCATGATGCTCCAAGCAGAGATCTGGCTCTTCAGCATCCTCTTTGAGATGAACTATTCACACAGCACTGCATGCCATCAGGACAGATACCATCAATTGCCTTTTTGCAGCCTAATGATCTTGACTGGCAGGTTGCAGGAGGACATACACTACAGGAATACAGAGGTCTTTTCAGGGTTCCAGTGTCACCTAAAGTACAGATTGTATATCATATTTAGGTAAGAGAATGCCAACTCATTTTCTTTTAGGATTTGAGAGCTGTGAGTCAAAAATAAGCAAGCTTCAGAAAGGCTTACTAAAATTATGAGCCTACTTTTACTAGAATCTGTCTCCTTTTTCCATAGTTGTGGAAAATCTACTAGGAAGGCAGCTGGCTGGCACAGTGAATAGTGTTAGACCTGGAATGAAGAAGACTTATCTTCCTGGGTTCAAATCTGGCTTAGACATTGACTAGCTGTGTGATCCTAAGGAAATCACTTAACCTTGTTTGTCTTTGTTTCTTCATCTGGAAAATCAGATGGAGAAGGAAATGGTAAACCATTCTAGTATCTTTGCCAAGAGAACCTCAAATGGAGTCATAAAGAATTGAACATGACTGAAAAACAATGAATATTTTAATCTAGTATAATAAGTCTGAATCCAAAGGAAAAAAAATACTTAGTGGAAAAGGGGTTAAATGTTTCATTTCTCCCACTTCCCTCTTAAATATCTCCTCTGACTAGAATATTTAAGAACTAGCCCTCAAGTGTCCAGAGCGAACTTGGATTTCTTCTGAACTTGTGTGGAACTGTCCTTGGAGGAAAGAAATCTAACTATGTTTTCAGGGAACCACCTAATTTTCCTTTTAAATAGAAATTCAGAGACCTCTATATTCACATGTACTTCACCTAAGGGTTAGTTCTATCCATGTACTTTCAGGAGACAACAAGGCACTATCTGGACAAATCCAAGACAAAACTGTGAGGTTACTGAAGTTTTCTATTTTTTCCCTTTCCCTCTCTCTATTTTAACAATACCTCCCTCCCAACACCACCCCTTACATAAGCACCACACACACACACACACACACACACACACACACACACACACACACACATATCCACCATACTTTCTTCTACTTTACATGTTGCAGAAGGGAACTATTTTTGCTTAGGTTAAGAAACTGGCTTGAAGAGATTATCACTTGGAGTCAGAAGATCTGGGTTGAAAATTTAGCTCTGCCACGCTAATTGTGTGACCTTGGGTAATTAACTTAATTACTCAGGGTCTCAATATCCCCATCTGTAAAATGAAGGGTGGGACCTGATGATCTCTAAGATCCCTTCCAATCCTAAAAGAACCTTAGAGAATTGTCAAATTACCTGTAACCTGGGAAGGTATAACCTCACCAACTAGGAAACACATTGGAAACTGCCAGGCTCAAAGACAGCCACACAGCCTGAGCATGTAAGGAACTGGCCTACAGATCCCCAAAGAGAAGATGATGAATGCACTAGATCAATTGGCGGCAACCTTTTTGGCCTTGATAGCCATAAACGCCTGTGGAAGGAGGAGGATGGAGGCAGAAGACACTGGACTATGGGGCGGGGGCTGAAGGGCCCCCTGGGGCACATCCTGGGGCTCTGCCAGGACTGGCTGGTCAGGAGATGGAGCCAGATATGGCTCAAGAGCCATACTTTGCCGACCCCTGCACTAGATGATGGGAAGCTTTGGCAAGGAATGAAATGGAAAGCACTTTGAAGCACTTCCAGGACAAATGGGATGTGCTCTTCAGTTTTGTTCTGAGCCAGCCCTTGCCCCAGTTATTTTATATTCATGGAAGAGTCCCTTTAAACTTTTCTAAAATTAGAGGGCTTGGGTTCAAATCCCACATCTCTGAAAATTACTACTTATGTGACCTTAGATCAGTCACTGAATCTCTGTGGGCCTCAGTTTTTTCATCTTTCAAATGGCAGGTTTAGACTAATGGCCTTCCAGCTCTAGATCTATGACCTTACAACTTTATCATATTAAGCTGAAAGAAACATTAAGATCATCTAGTCCAAACCCTTTAATTTACTGATAAGGTAACTAAGGCCCAGAGAGAAAAAAATAATTTGTTCAAGGTCACATAGCTAGTAAATAGCAAAGATGGGATTTATACCCAAGTCCTCTCTTGTGGAGCCCAGAACTCTTTCCATTGTAACATTCCACATTTACCTTATTTGTTCCACCCACTGAATCTCTGTTTTTGGTAAAGCAGTTACAAGGCCAAGACTAGTGAATATCATTCCCTTGTCTCCTCCAACCCATCTAAAGGACAGGTTCTATAGGTAATATTCCCATTTAATAGATGGATAAACTGAAACTTTGAGTAATCAACTGACTTGACTATGATTCTGTGTTCAGCATAAAGATGGAGAGAATTTAAATTGTGGAGTTCACATTAGGGAGTTCCAGTCTTTTGAGTGAAATTAAATTAGGTCATTTCCAAAAAGTAAGAGAAAAGGAAGTTATAAGATGGGTAGGAAGTGGAGGTTCTGTGAGAAGTTTCAGAACAGCCAGTGTGCAAAATGATCCAGATGGGGGAGGACTAAAATTTGCTGGCCATTTCCAGGACCCTAAGGAAAAATATAAGCAGCAGATGGAACTAACCAAGAGCTTCACTGATGGGTGCCCTTCCTCCCCATCAAAGTCCTACTTGTCCCTGTGTCACTCTCCCCAGATTCAGAGTCAGCTTTTTTCCACAGAGTAAAAGGATGGACTAAATGATCTCTAAGTCTTTTCCCAGGGCTAATGATTGCTCTTCTCAGGAGGGGCTCAGTAGACCATCCCTCCCAAACATTTTCTATATCACAAAGATACTCTGGAGATTAAAGTTCCTTCCCCTGCTCCAAATTCCAAATATTCTGAAAAACCAACAGAGCCTGAGAACATTTACCCTGGACCTTACCTGATGTTGCCAGGGATAAGACAAAGACACCAATGAAGAGAAAATGCAGGAATCTCATTGTAGAAGTGTGACAGCTATCTCAGAAACCAAAGTTATAAGTGTTAATAGTCTCGGATGTCTAAAGTGAGGTGGGCAGAGAATCTCTGAGTTTATAGAGCTCTTATCTCCCCACAAAAGCAGAACTGATGTAATATCACCCAAGCCTTTCTGAAATTCAGAAACCACACCACTGGCAAGCCAAGAAATTAACAAATGTCTGTTTGACCACTTGACCTAACCTAGAACCACAAATATAATTCAGCATCAATATTTCACAAAATCTAAGCCATGCCAGGAACCTCAGAGGATTTTTAATACAACCCACTACATGAGCAGGAATCATATGTACTGAATACTTAGTTCTTGACAAGTATTCATCAAGTTTCTGTTTGAAGATCTCCAAAGAGGGGAAACCTACTCAGATCAATGTATCCCTCTTTAATCTCTCTCTTGAGATCCAATATTGTATTACCAATCACTTTTTAGACATTTTGAATTGAATGTACGAGAAACATCTTGAATTCAGCCTGAACTCAGTATCTTTCACCTTAAATCTTTCCCCTACTCCCAACTTTTCTATTATTGTCAAGAGCATCACTACCCTCCCAGTTACATATACTTGAAATCTTGGTATCATCTTCAACTCCTTAGTATTACTGGTTTTTACCTTCATAGCATCTCTTGTATACTTCCCCTTCTCTTCACTCATACAATAACACCATCTTTGAACTTCATCACCTCTCCTCTGAATTACCGAATGTCCTTCTAATCAGTCTCCCTGCCTCAAGTCTCTTCCCACTCCAAACAGCTTCCAAATCCATTCAGCTTCCAAAATGGTTTCCTCTAAGTGCAGGTCTGATGATATTGCACCACTCCTGTCCTTCAATAAATTCAAGTAATTCTCTACTCTTTGATCTCTACTGGCCTGTTTGCCATTTCCAATACACATAAGAGTACATCTCCACATTCCAAGCCGTTGTTCAACCTATCCCTCAGGCCTGAAATGCTCTCTTTTCTCACTTCCAACTCATAGTTTCCTTGGATTCCTATATGATTCAAATCACACCTTCTGCAGGAAAGTCTTTCCAGCCTAATCTCCGCTCCCTTTCCCGGTTTCTTCTCTCTTTTAAGGATACAGTTATTGGAAAGTCATGTCTCCATTTAAAATTTAAGCTCCTTAAGAACAGGGATCGTGTTTTTGTTTTTGTATCCTCAATTCTTAGCACTGTAGCTGGCACATAGTAAGCATATAATAAATGCTTATTGACCGACTGACATCATAAGTCAATCTATTCCACTTCGAATAACTAATTATTGGGAAGTTTTCCTTACATCAAGGTGAAATTTGCCTGGTTTCAATTTTCATTCATTGTTCCCAATTCTTGCCTCTGGCGCCAAATACAAGTGTGCTCCCACTTTCAAGTGATATTCTTAAGTTTTCTATTCTCCGGGCTAAATACCTGAGTTCTGTTCAGAATCCCCTGACTTCCAGTCTAGCTCTGTATGTTCAAGAGAGAACTTCCTGCCCCCCTGTTACCCAGCCATCTGGGAATGCCAAACTATTATGGGGAAAACCAGGGGAGTTAACTAAAATATTATTTTGTGGGCTCAGTGGGGTGTGAGGGAGACAGGAATGACAGAAGGCAGGACCAAACAAGATAGGGAGACTGGGTTTAACTGATAAGGAGATTATCTGTTAACAAAAGTGGCAGTTAGACCCTAACTGCCACTCTGCACCATTTAGACAAGGCCTATAAAAACTAGCAGGCTAATGGCAAGAGAGTTTATAACAATTTTAATTAAGGAAAGTATGGTAAAGGATGGGAATAGGAGTTTCTACACTTTCAGACTAAGGGCAAACCACAGGGTCAGGGGAGAGACTTATCTACACTCAACTGAGACCTAAACAAAACAGGGCCCAGAGAATAGCAGGGCTGAAGTGGGAATCCTCACAGCAGAGTCTAGACTCACTCCAGCGATGTATCAGCTCCTTCACGACCACTAGCTGTACTCTTTCAGATGGGTAGATTCTGGGAGCTAACCCAGCCCAAGTTAACCTGCAACTCAGGTTGGGATTAATAGTCTCTACCAAAATCTCCCACAAGTAGATGTCAGTCTTCCTTCAGGATCTCTGAAAATCTGACATCTCCCAAGGTCAGTTGCAACTTGTCCCAACCATCATGGAATCCGTCTCAGAGAGCAAGGCCCTTCCTGTTTCCCTATTCCATTTGGAATTCTCCAGCCCTTCCTGTTAGGTCTCCTAACTAATAACTAAATAATCCTCCCCACAACAGTTCTTTCCATTAATCTTCATAGGAAATGTTCTTAAGAATTGTCACCCAGAATACTATTGTGCTTAAAGGAATAATGAACTGGAGGAATTCCATGTGAACTGGAATGACCTCCAGGAACTGATGCAGAATGAAAGGATCAGAACCAGAAGAACATTGTACACAGAGACCAATACACTGTGGTGTAATCGAATGTAATGGACTTCTGTACTAGCAACAATGCAATGATCCAGGACAATTCCGAGCAACTTAGGAGAAAGAACACTATCCACATCCAGAGAAAGAACTGTGGGAATAGAAATGCAGAAGAAAATAAATCACATGGTTCAATGGGAATATGATTGAGAATGTTGACTTTAAATGATCTCTCTATTGCAAATATTGATAATATAGAAATCGGTTTTGAACAAAGATACATGTAAAACTCAGTGGAAATGCTCGTCGGCCCTGGGAAAGGGGAGGAAAGAGGGGAGAGAAAGAAGATGAATCATGTAACCCTGAAAAAAATATTCTAAATTAATCAACTAAATAAAAATGGGGGAAAAAAGAATTGCTAACATTTGGTTAACGCTGCTCCTCACTTTCTCAATCTCTTTACTAAAATGTGGCACCATACCCTATTACAGATGTGAACCCACCTGAGTGGAGTAGAGTAGGACATCCTTTTCATGGTCCTGGACACTTTAGTGCAACCTAAGATTGTGCTGTTTTATTTTTTTCTCTCTGACATATCACAATGATGCTTCAATGTGATTTTTGCCATTAATTAGTTAGTAGGGATTCTTCACCACCAAGAGTACCTAACTCTACACACTGTCAGTGGGAGAAAGGTGGTTTTTAGAATCAGTATAAGAGCTTCCTGAAAAAACCCTCTACCAAAAAAAAAGTCACTATCTTCCCTGGCATGCCAAAGAGATGCTAGGAGGTAAAACTGATAAAGCCCTAGACTTGGGAGCTCAAGAAAAACTGAGTTCAAATCTGGCCTCAGCTCCTTACTAGCTATGTAACCATGTCATTTAACCTCTGTCTGTTTCAGTTTCCTCAGTTCTTCACAACCTCACAGGTTTGTTATGAGAGTCAAATGAGATAATATTTGTAAAGTACTCAGCACAGCGGATTGCATATAGTAAATGCTTAATAAATATTTGTCTCCTTCCTGCCTTCCAGAAAGGGCTTATCTCTCTCTGCCCCTTTGGCAATGTTCAGCCTCTTGACTGCTCTGACTCTAAGGGAGACTTTTCATTTGTTTGTAAACAAAGTTTTGCCATAGCATTATGCCTTGTCTTTCTTTGACCATTCTGAGGGTCTAATACTTTCAAGAAACCATCTGGAATGGTGGAACAAGTACTGACTCTGGAGTCATAATACCTGGGTTCAAATCCTGCCTTTGACACTTATTAGAGATTGTAATTTGATTTAGCAGAAGGATCATCCTCTCTGGTAAATCCTTGGATTTTTCAAACTACTTTCATATTCATAGAATCATTTATCTAAAAATAGAAAGGAAATCAGCTGATGTTTGTATTCCTCCCTCATTTGGATGAGGACGTTAAAGTCCAGAAGTTAAATAACTTACCTAAGGGCACAAAGTAGTATAAGAAATTGGCTAAGATCAAACGAAAGAGCTCTTCTATTTCTTTTAAAGGGAAGAATTCAAGATGTGAATTAAAAATAAGGTTTATGAGTAATCTATAACCTTTTGACTGTCATTTCCTTATTCCATCTTTTTTTCCCAACACATTTTTTGTCATCCTCTCTTCTACTCACCTCACTAATGGTATCAAGAATGAAGTTTATGTTAATTTAGTCAGGGTTGGGGATTCTTATCAAGTTCTACATTTTTTTAATTATTGAAACAGATGTTGATACCTAACTTGCTAAATATAAAGTCCTTTAGTTTTTAAAACTTGGCTCTTAACTGTCTTTCCATTCTTATGATATATTACTCGCCTTCTCAATCTCAACAGATCAGCCAGCTTTGTTACTTACTAGTTATGTGATCTTAAATTCTGAATTTTATTTTCGTCCTCGACTATAAAATGAAAGTTGTAGACTAGACAACTTTTAGGTCTTTCACAGCTCTAAATCTATGATCCTATCTTTGAGGCATAAAACTCTTCTCCCTGCCTCTCCTCCATCTTTTCCACTTCTCTTTTATCATTTTCTTTTCTAAGTCAGTCTCCACTTTTCTCCATCCATTGTTCATTACTTGAATTGGAAATGCATCTGTGAATGTTGTTCATTGAATTCATGGGTTTATTAGGTGCAAATTCATGCCCTATTTTTTTAATTTTAAAAACAAGTAACTTGAATGTTTTATTTTATTCCTTTAAAAAACCCCAAGTTGAACACATCACAATTTAAACTTAACTGATTTTTTTATGTGTAGGTAGCCCTAGAATTGCTTTTTTCCGTGTGTCAGTATCCCCCAGAGAAAAAAATTTTTCCTTGTTTCTGCCTGAAATGCTGCTTCTTTCACTTCATCTTTGCTCAGTCCTACCCCACAAACTGTTTCTGGTTTCCCTGGTAAGTTTTCTGGTCAAAATTCACAAGTCTGTCTCCCTTGTATTCCCTTAACCCCTTGCAACCAACTGACAGATAATTTTGTAATCCTCATTTTCCCCCAACTTCCCACAGGGAGTATTGCCACAAGTTCCTACATCAGCAGCTACTGATTCTGTCCTGGCATCTTTGACTCAAAAGTGTCACTGAAACTTTTCATTATATGAAACTGAATTATCATTTTTGTTTGAGGATTTCATTACTTAGGCCTTCATTTCTAACCTTTTGTTCACTTTTTTCTGACACATGCCATCTATACAATCCATACAAAGAACTGTTCTAACCACCCCAAATGTTACAAGAAGATGCCTAACAGAGGCTCAGAACTATTGCTCTCTACATTCCCTGCTTTATAAACTTTTTGTGAGGATCCTTGAAATAGGAATCTTAAGAAGTATCCTAATCCAAAGAAATTTATTCACATCCCAAGTGTGAGGACTTCTCTGGTTTCCTCACAAACCCCTATCTCAGCCAACTGCTCCCTACTTGTCAATCTCTCTCTCTCTCTCTCTCTCTCTCTCTCTCTCTCTCTCTCTCTCTCTCTCTTTCTCTCTCTCTCTCTCAACAAGATCTTATACTTGTGGGAAGCCAATAAGAGAAACAGCCTCAGCCTCAAATGGACAGAAATTCGAGACTCCTCTTTTGACCCCTTTTGTGATCCACACCTTTTCTTGTTGAAAAGTATTGTAGCCTTGTTGGAAAACTTCAGGTTCCTAGCAAACCAACAGTCAAGAGGTTAACATTCTCTCCTTTGGTCAGAAATACAACTTTTTTGTTTCAAAAGTAGTTCAGACAAGCCAAGGTCAAATCTAGACAAAACCTCCTCCAGTGGGGGCTATTTGCCCTTGAAAAAGTATTCCCAGACTTAGCTTGCTGATAATCATGTAGTAAAAGTCCAGCCTGGTTTTTACCTTCACCTTGAAACTTCTGAAGCCTCTTTGTACTGTCTAAGTTGTAATGGCATTTCTGCACAGCCATAAATCTTTGTCTGTGCTTTTGGGTGAAAGTGAGTTTGAATTTCATATATAATAAACTTGTGACTCAGTGGTACTTCAGAGAAGCAGCTATGAGTTAACAGTCAAGATTGTCTCCTGCCTGTTTCTTTATCAACTAAGCCATCCTTGTCAGATTATCTGGAGATGAGAAATAGCTTTCAACACATCCTCAGAGAGTAAACAAGTGGAATATGAAATTTCAGACAGGCAACTTCATTTGATGTACATGTTTTCTCACTATATATAATGTAAGTCCCTAGTGTACAGAAAGGTGCTTTATTTTTCTTTGTATTTTCTTTTTATGATTGCCTAACACATGTCTCTGCCTCATAAAAATCACTTCCTAAATTCTTGTTGATTGACAGATTTATTGATTAAAGACCATCTCCTTAACAGTGAGAATTATCCAAAAAAGGAATGGGCTACCTTAAGATGGAGTGAGTTTCCTATCACTCCCTTAAAAGTCTTCAAACAAAAACCATATAGCTATTTGTCAGAGATATTGTTGAAGAAATCCTTGTTCTGGTTTAAGTTGTCACTAAGTGGTATCTGAAATTCCCACAAGTTCTGACATTCTGTTATTCTTTTGGGACCAAGTATAGATCAAGATTAAAAGCCATATGTGGCAAACAGGGATCTCAAGTTCTGTATTAGAATTTCCTTTGTTTATATTTAGAGGAAGTTATCTTTCTCTCTGGAAGTTAATCTCAGAGTCACAGTGCTAATGTAGTACTTTCATATTGGATTATATTTAATAATAATGTATAAGATAAAATGATTTTTTTAATTTGCTTATTTTTTTAAGACAGAGTTTATTACATTGTCTTAATTTTTCAACACATACGGGCTAGAAAGAAATGAGGATACCCAGGAAGTAAGGAAGTGATTTAAATGGTGGAACTCTTTGAAAGAATGCTGTCAATAAGGTTACTGGTGTATGGTTGGATGGTATTCAACAGGAGGTGGGTTCATGAGAAACTATCAAGTCTATAAGAATGAAAGAGTTAAGATCTTTATGCCTAGAGATCATTGGATCATAGAGTTAGAGCTGAAAAGGGCATAAAGGTTATCTAGTTCAACCCTTTCATTTTACAGATGAAGAAAATGAGATTCAAAGAGTCTAAAGTTACATAACTAGGAAATGACAGAGATGAGATTCAACCCCAAGCCTTAGAACTAACTAAAGACCTTAGAAGATGTAATTAGCATCCCCTTGACATGGCATTAGTAAAAAGCTAATATCTTAAGTAGGGTTATTTATTATAGGATCCCTGCCTCATTCTTTAATCTTCTTCCCAACAAAGGAATTCCATTAATTTCCTACCAACCTCAGTATTCACCAAAACTTCCATTTGTTATATGATTCCCTACACCCAAAAAGGGCTATGATTGTGATGATGTGGAAAAAATAGGTACTCAGGGAAAATATTTCCTAGCTGTACCCTGGCAAATCACTCAACCTTGAGAACCGCCTGATCATAACCCTATGCCATTTATTGATTAGGGAAAGAATTCTTATTCGTGTGAATTTGAGTCAATTTCTAAATATCTTGGAAATAAATCCTCAAAGATTTTTTTCCTAGGGAAAGCTTGTTTCCCTTCTAATTTTAGCTACATTAATTTTGTTAATGTAAGACTTCTTAAATTTTACATCATCAAAATTGTTGTTTATCATGTTTTTTATCTTCAGTTTTATCTCATTTGGTCATAAACTTTTCTCCTCCTCATGTATTTGATAGGTAATTTCTTCCTTGTACCTCTAATGTGTTTATAATGTCATTCTATATGTTTAAGTCCCATTTGGGCATTATCTTGGTATGTGCTATGAGATGTTGATCTATACCTAGTTTCTGCAGACTCCTTTCCAGTTCTCCCTGAAACTTTGAGGAGCTAGTGATTTTTATCCTATTAGCTGGAGTATTGGGGTTTATCAAACACAAGGCTATTGTGTTATTTTCTTTCTGTATGTTTTATTCCTAATCTATTTTATTGATTCATCTCTCTATTATTTAATCGATATCTGTGCATTTTGATGATTTTTGCTTTGTAGTATTGTTTGACATCTGGTACTGTTCAGCCCTCTTCTTTGTCATCTCTTTTCATTATTTTTCTTGACCAATCAGGAAGTACTAATACTTGATCCCATAAAGATAAACTCCCCTTGCAGCCAACTCCCCATGGAGATCTGCAAGGGAAGAGAGGAAACTACTCAAAAAAAATTGTTTGCTAGATTGTATTTAAGTGTCTCCTCCTAAGCCAACCATACTTTTAAATGAAAACTTTCTCATTTGTAGGAAGTTTATACTCTACCAGGAGAGACAATACATATATTATATTTGATTCTAGAGGCAATAAGGAAACTCTACAGCTTATTAAGTAGAATAGTGACATCATCAGATCTGTGCTCTGAGACTACACATTGCAACAAAAAAGTTTCAATTCATACTGGTAGAAAAAGTTCCCTAATGAAATAATAGATTTTTTCAATGCCTTAAGTTTATGGGAGCAATATTTTGTACTAAGTATTTTTGACAATTATGAAAAAAGGTGAAAATAGTCAATGTTGGAGATTCTGTGAAGAGACAATCATGCTCATACATCACAGTGGAGTTGCACATTAGTACAATGCTCCTGGAAACCAATTTCTAATTATGTAAATAAAGTAACTAAAATATTTATACCCTTTGATCTAGAGATACAAGGGAAATCTAGATAATGTAATAACCAAAAAAAAATCCCACTAAACCACAATGAAGCATTAGTGGAAGTCTAAAGTGAAGGTAATGTTTATGGTCATGCTTATCATGCACTTCTGAAAGACAGAAGGAAGCTACATTATGGTATCAACAAAGGTTCTGATATTGATTTAATTTTGTAAAATATAAGCATTGAAAGAAGTGGGTTTGCTGCCTTAAAATGCCAATAAATTGTAAAATCCAATGTCTCTGTCTGTCTCAGGCTGATAGGCCAAAATGACTGCCTTCAGACCTGGATGTCTCAATTATGCAATCTGAATTGTGTAGTAAATTACTGAAAAGGTTTAATATGTTATATAAACAAGGAACGGGATTGGGAAGGAGGGCTAAGGCAAACTCTAACTCTAAAATCTCTAAATGCTCCTCCCACTGACTAAGATCTGCATATGTCTGTCTTCTGTGACTTGCAGCTAATAACACCCTCACCTCTCTGTCTGTACCCCCAAAAAACCCTGATTAGCTGTCCTGACTCTGGCCACTCCAAAACAGTCTTTGGTAAAGGCAATATATAATTCAGGTTGCTGAATTAGGAGGGTGACTAAATGTCAGAGTCACCCAAGCCCCTACAGGCAAAAGCTTGTAAGTCTCCTTGAATACAGACAGATGACAGTCTCGATTAAGCCTTGCTTTCTTCTCAGGAACACAACTGTGTATTAAATTCAGTTCAGGAACCAAAAGACAGGAACAAAAAGAGATAAGTCCAGAAGCTGGAAAGCTGGTCCCATGGCTCACCTCTCCACTCAGGGCAGGCAATTAACTCCCAGGCAGTTAACCCTCAGAGTTCTGAAGGAAACCAGCAACCAACTTCCTGCTTCAGGCTTCCAGTCTTCTCCTTAACCTGTTCCCACATTCCTTTGGAACCCTCTTGCTTGATGTTCTATCCAAAATTCCTTTTCATTGCATCCTGCATCTTTTCCAACTCACCTTCCTCTTTCCTATTTCTAATAGCATCCTAAAGGTAGTATCTCTCTCTCTCTCTCTCTCTGTCTTCCTGTCTGTCTCTCTCTCCATCTGTCTCTTTCTGTCTTTGTATCCTGTAAATTTGTAGAGTTCCCAATTTAATTGTTTCTTTCTTACCTCTCTTTCTTCCTTCTTTTAGTGGACCTGTGGCTTCACTGGCATAAGCAGCTGCAAGTGAAAAAGAATTTCCTCTCCTAAAGATGATCATGTGCCCTGCTCAGAAATGTATAGTTTTAAAGAACTGAAGTGGGGATAGGGTGGAGAAGGAGATGACTGAGTAGTTAAATGACTTGCTCAGGATCACACAGCCAGTAAGATGCAAGACTTGACCCAGGACTTCCTAACTCCAAGACCATCCTATTATCAACACTCTACCTAACTTACCATGAGTTATAGACTTGTAGTAAATAAATGCTTGTCGAATTGGACTATATCATACTTTGTTTTACAAAGTGTTTTCACATGTATATTGACTGCATTTATTTGATCCTCATAAAACAACTCAGTAAAGGAGGAAGGCAAGTAGTATACCTGTGTTAAAGCACATCTTTGTAACTGAGTAGAGGAGGGCCTGAAGAGGAGAGAGACTTGTGGCAAAGACATCAGACAACAGCAAATTATTGTGATGGTATAGACATGAAGTGTTGAGGGTGTGCACCAGGATTCTGCAGTGATATTTGGAAAGAAGAGGGAATTCTAAGCATAGGAAGTAGGAGTCAGTAATGTATCTTCGAGACCTAACAAAAATCAATGAAAAAAATCAGGTATCTATTGAGAATCCTTTAAACTAGGTATTGAAAACATCCATCCCATGCTGGTCTATCTAAAGAATTGTTTCCATCTACCTTGTAGAAATAAACATATGGTAATATTGCTTTTGCTATAACCCAATCCATCCACTACAACTCCTCTCTACTCTCCATCAATAAACAATCCCATTAATGCCTATGATTATCCCATGCAGAAAGAAACTGATCATATTTTGACAAGAACTCTTGAAATCTTTGTAATGGTTAACTTCTGAAGAGAAAATAAGATTTCAAGAATTATTGGTAATAAGAATGAGCTGTGACAAGCACCTGACTAAAAACTAGTGTGTAAAGTTTACTTCTCATCATAAAACAAAACACGTACCCCGGAGATTACTAGACATTAATTTCTTTCTCTTTCTCTTTCGTCCTTGCATTTTCTTTTTCTTGAATCATTAACTTTTTCTCTGCTCCCATTCATTCATAAAAAAGATTATAGATCTAGAATTAGAGGGAAACAGTAGCCATTGAATCTAATCCCTTCATTTTACAGATGAAAAAACTGAGGTTCGAAAACAGTTTTAAGTTTTTAAAGTTTTCATAACACAAAGTCCAGCACCACTGTACTAGGCTCCCTTTCTTTCATTTTCCTATCTTTTCTTACCTCTTTTTTCTCATTGAGAATTTATCCCTGTTTCTCCTCCAAGTTTTTGATTTCCATTTTCTCATTCTTTCTTCTTCCCCTCTCAGTCTCTCCTCTTCAACTGCACATTATTACATGGAACAGTAGTATATTCATCAATATAATTGTTTTGCTTTATTTCTTCAAATTTGTGTTCTATTGCCCTTATTTTTAAAAGTATGTGCATGCTTCCTTTGTATATTCCATTGCTTTATTTTTTTAAATAAACCACCATCAAACATCTCTCAAATGAAATATCTTTTATTTGTAAGTAACTTATGAATTATTTTCCCCAAACAACTATGTCTGGTGTGGAAAAAAATGTTTACTTCTGCAGTGTTAGTTCTCTCACTTCCTCTTTGCTCAATTCTAAACCACAAACAGTCCCTTGTTTCCCTGGCATATTCTTTAGCCAAAATTTAGAGCCTTGCTCCTTTGTATTGCTTTAAATATTCCTCTTACAAGCAACTGACAATTAATTATGCAAACTTCCTTTACTTCCAACTTCCTATTAAGAGTATTGCCACTATATCAGCATCTGTTGGTTTAATATCCTTAAATTCTGGATTAAAAGTGTCAATGAAATCATCCATTATATGAAACTGAATTAATTTTATCAATACGATTATAGGACTTAATTACTTGGACTTTATCTTGTGATCTTCTCTTTTCTTTATAGACTAAGTTATTGCATGTCATCTGCATGTACTATTTAAAGAATCATTTCTACCTTAATTTTCAGCCACTGCCAAATAACACAATCAATGGCTAACAGAATTCCAGAACTACTGGTTTTTTTTTCCCTCTGTTATGCAAAACTGTAGTGAAGATCTCTAGAAATTATGTGTGTAGAAGCACCATGACCCAAAGAGATTATCCATATCCTTAATCTAAGAATTCCTTTGACAAAAGTCTTTCCCCAAGAATCCATGGTAAAAGTTAATGCTCATTCTCTATCTGTCTGTCTGTCTGTCTGTCTGTCTGTCTGTCTGTCTGTCTGTCTGTCTTCTGTCTGTCTGTCTGTGTCTGTCTGTCTGTCTATCTGTCTCTCTCTCTCTCTCTCTCTCTCTCTCTCTCTCTCTCTCTCTCTCTCTCTCCTTTCATTCCTGTCTAAATCTGAGTCCTTGTGTCCCCAATCCTAATTCTTCCAAGAGCCTAGTCATGCAAGAAGACCAGGCAATGTGAGCTTAGGAAAACTACTAGATTTTCAATATTATCTCCCTGACATAATATTAGGAAGGGGAAAATGCTCCTGAGTCCTTCTCAGTCCTCCCTCCATTCCCCCTTTCTCTTACATATGCTTCAATTTTTCCTAGCTTCCCAGAACCTTTCACAATACATGCATCTTTGGATGGACATATTTCTTCTCCAGTTATAGAAATGTGAAAGAAAGTGAGGCGAGAGAAATGTCTTAGAATTTGCTTTGCAATCATGAGACCTCATAGAAGCTGAATTATTTTTGTTGTGGATGCTACTAGTATTGCTGTTAGCCATTCTATTTGAAATAATCATGATCAAAATAATATACTCGTAAAATTCATCAAATCATAGAATACCAAACTATTTCCATGAGACCTGAGACATCCGTCAATCCATCATTTTCTTAAGGATTAAAGAATGGCTTAGAAAAGAGAAGTTACTTGCTTCATCTACAGAATTAATGGCAGAGATGGTTTTAGAACCCAGGTCTCCTGTGTCTCAGTTAAGGACTTTTTTTTCATATTGGTGCTGCATCACTAACATACATGTATTATACACAATATATTGTACATAGTGGCAGCTAGGTGGCACAGTGGATAGAGTGTCATCCTTGGAATCGGAAAGACTCATCTTCCTGAATTCAAATCTGGCCTTAGATATTTGCTAGCTGTTGGAATCTGATAAGATGATAAGACAGAGAAAAAGAAACTCTAGATAATAGTATGATTAGGTGGATTTGAAATTGGTTGTATGACAGGACCCAGAGTATAATTAAGCATTCAACATCAGCTAGGAAGGATGCCCCTACTGAAATGCCACAGAGAGCTTTACTTTGCCCAGAACTATTTTACATTTTTATCAGCGACTTAGATAATGACACAAAAAGGGAGCTACCAATTTTCCAGATAATACAAAGCTTGGAAAGAAAAGTTAACATTGAATATCTGAATCCAAGAAGATCAAAGGATTTAGAGAAATAAAGATCATTCAAGATTATTCAGGCCAACACTTTCTTTTCATAAGTAGAAAAGCTCAAGTCCAGAGAGTTGAATTGCCTAACTAAATATCACACAGTTTATAGCCATCGGTCATCATTTGAAACCGGGATCTTCATTTCCAAATCCAGTATTCATTGAATGATAAAAATCTCTCAAGAACCTTAAACACCATATATATAGTTTCCACCAACAGAAAGCTTGGGCCATTGAGTGAATACTTCCCTCTTTGAGGCAGATAGACCTGGTAAGCCCCAACTTCTTAATCTGACCTCAAGGAAATAGGTACAGGACATTGTAATCCATTTGACCCAGACTACAACAAAAAAGGATGGTTTTGTATTGGCAGAAAATACTGAATGAGGTAGAAAACACATAGCAAAAGCCTTGTTGTCTCCTAAGGTAGCATTTTAACTGAACTCATGCCATGCTGACGTGTTTGTGAAAAGGAATTGAGGTTAGTTTTTTCAGGATGCTATATAAGTCATTTGTGACCATATAAGAATATGATAGCTCTCATTACTAGGATTATTTAAATGTTTTCTTAACAAATACTAGAATTGAGCAAAAGAACATATTATTATTATTATTATTATTATTCCTATTATATACATGAGAAAGCTGAGACTCAAAAAAGGAGGTGATTTGATTCTCAGACGCTATACCACAATAATTCTGTGCCCCATACATTTGTTTGCCTGACTCACAATTAATGCCCTTTAAAAAAAACTAACCTTTTTTCCAACCAGCCTAGTGGAAGTAAAGGGACCTTAATGCCAAAAGAGGGGTAAGATGAAAATTAAAACAAAACCCCTCTTCTTCCAGAGGTTAATGGAAGAATTATTAGGAAGAAAAAACCTGAATGATATGGAGAAAAAAGCCAGAAATCTCAGGTAGACCAACCCTGAGAGCAAATCCTCTTCCAACTTTGACTTTTGAGAGCAAATTCACTTCCAAACTCAAGCCAATCTGGAACTCTTTTACTTCTTTTGCTCAGGTTAGCAGCTTTGGCTCTCTTTGACCTCAAGTGTGGACACTGCTGAATAACTCTAAAGGATGACTGGTCTGCCAAAATGACTTCTGTCCCTCTGAATTTTGGGAGCTTTGGAAGGACCTTTGAAAAGCATTTTATTTGGAGTCAGAGGATCTGAGGGCAGGCCATTCTAATGAAGAGATCAAATCAAACCAATCTTATTGATTGACAAAGGGAGGTTGTAGTTAAATGGAAAAATAGTTAAATGGCTCTCCATAGAGAGATAAAGAAAGGAAATGGATTAATTTATATAAGAAACAATATTTCATAGTCATTTGTTCAACTAGTATTTCAGTATTCATGATAAGTATTTGCAAGAAGACCATTAAGAAAATAATTTCAGATTAGGTGCTAAAATTGGTTATAGAGAATGAATAGGTAGAGAAATTCTTTGGAAAAACTCAATAAAACCCTCCAAATTAAGTAAACATATACTTTGAATAGAATGAGGACAAAGAAATGATCATAAGGGTTAGCAGCTAGATGACAATGGAGACCCTGGAAAAAGTAATGTTAGCTGAATAATAAGATCAAGTTACTAGTTTAGAAGTTACAAGTTTAGTAGCTGGTAAGGTCACATAAATTGAAAATGGAGTGTAAAGTGAAGAATTGGAGGTAATAAATGTGGGTAACCTTTCCCAGGAGAAAATATAAAAGAGAAAATTAGTCAGAGTATGATAAGTTGAGAAAATGTCTGGATTTTGTTTTTTGTTTTTTTACAATAAGAAAGTTCTGCTGAATAGGTGATAGGAGAAGATTCACCAGTTAAAAAGAGTGTGAAGATGAAATAAAGAAAAGGGATGACTGAGATGGCAAAATCCTAGAAGTGACAGAAGGGGAGAAGATCAGGAGGAGGAGTAAAATAGTTGGCTTCATCACAAAGAGGAGTCAGCTCCTTATCTGAGAATCATACAAAGGAAGAAAAAATGGGAATGATACAGAGAAATTTTAAGGTGAATTGTTTCCATTTTCTCAGTAAAGTAAAAGTGAGGTCATTTGCTGATTAGAATGGACAGGAATGTCTAAGAAATCTGAGAAAAAGAAGATTGTGAATGGCTTATGTAGAGCATTTATCTTATAGTCCATCAGACTAGAGTAAAAGAATTGCCAGACAAAAGACAGGACCCAGTTGAATTTAGATACAAAAAAATTTATTGAACTCAACACTGTTTTGTGACTTTCTCCAGGAGTGTTTGTAATACACAAATACGAATATAGACAGAAAATGAAGGTAATGCAGAGGCAGGGTTTGCCAAGGCATGGTCAGCAATAGGAGGAAGAGGCAAATTATTTAGAGATAAAAGATAGAGTTTACTCAAAATGGTTCACTTTTAAGACTATGGGGGGTGGGGGGGGGAACAGGAAAATATTTAGACAGAAAAGAGTGGAGAGACTAGAGGTCACCATAAAAAGAATGAACAAAATTAGGAGGAATAAAGCAAAGGAAGGGATCACAAAAGATTATGATCAAAAATATGAAGTTTAAAATTCAAAAATATGGAGATAGAATAGTTGTGGGTGAAAGTGAGATCAAAGTTGTGACCTTCCCTATGTGTGAATGAATTGGAGTGAAAATTAAAATCATGCGAGTGGAGAAGCTGGACCAGGAGATCAAATCTAGGGTGTATGTATATTTAATTCAGTAAGTATAAGGATAGGATTTTCAGAGACTAGATATAGTGAAATACCACTGCCAGGTATTGAATTTCTTGAGGGATTTGGACTTGGTGGTGTAGCCCTACTAAGACACTCTCACCTCAGGAACAGAAACACTTTTGGAGACCAAAGGTCCTAAAAGCTTGCCTAATCATAATGTGCATAGATAAATATTTTGCAGATTTATAGAGTTTCCAGGCCTTTGGCCTTCCAAAGAAGAGAAAGGAACAGCTGTTCCAGACTCCATAGTTGTCTTTCTGTCTGGTAAGGAGTAGAATAAACAACCTACTCCAGTGATTTCAAGCAAGGGGAGGCAGAGGCAAGAATTCTAAATGTAGACATAAAGTGTTAGCCAGACTAGGAGAGTGTTGGAGACATCTGGAGGAACTGCAGCACAGTCAAGACCAGGATCATCGTTGAGACCAATTAGCATTGATGCCAATTAGCAACCTTGGTGACGAGGCAAACAGAGTCTAGTTCCCAGCTTCTTTCTTTCCCCAAAGAAGAATATTATCAATGGAGAGGTAGGGCAGAGTAAGCAGAGATGATAGCATGAATAAAGGTGCTAATATGGAGAGAGACAAAATAAAAAAGATTCTTGTCTCAGGTAATTCTGATTGTTTTTCATTTAAAAGTAAAAGAAGTCTCCCAGGCCCATGTTAGACATCTTCATCCCTGTGTTCTTTACCAATCTTTCTCATTAACACAGAAGAGACATCTATCTCCACTCCTCTATACTGGTTCATATTCCCTTGGTCAATATCCTGTCTAAAATTCATAATTATATAATCACCAATAATGATAGCCTAAATTAATAAAGTGCTTTAAAATTTTAGAGCACTTTATATAAATTCATTCATTTGATTTTTAACCCTTATTTTCCATCTTAGAATCAATATTGTATATTGGTTCTAAAGCAAAAGAGCAATACATGCTAGGAAATGGGGATTAAGTGACTTGCCCAGGGTCACACAGTTAGGTAGTATCTAAGACCAGATTTGAACCTAGGACTGTTCTGGCTCTTATTTCACTAAGCCATAGAGCTACCTCTCATTTGATGTCAATAATCTTGTGTCAGACATAAGTAATGTAACTTTCAAATAGAGTTTTTTTTTAATCCTTACCTTCTATCTTAGAATCAATAGAAGTATTGGTTCCAAGGCAGAAGAACAGTAAGGGCTAGGCAATGGGGGTTAAGTGATTGCCCAGAGTCATATAGCTAGGAAGTATCTGAGGCTAGATCTGAACCCTGCATCCCCGATCTCTAGGCTTGGCTCTTTATCCACTGAGCTGCCTACCTGCTCCTTAAATATTTTATTACCATCACTATGTTATTGATGAGAAAACTGACTCCTAAAATTTAAGAACTTGCCCAAGATCACTCAGGTCTTAATTAGAAATCAGAATTCAACTCCAGTTTTTTAACTCCAAGTTTATCATATTCATATCCAATGGGATGAGAAACTGAAAAAAGTAAGGAAAGGCTAGCAAATTTCTCAAAGACTTCTAGCAACATGTGTCAGTGTTGACACGTATGTCATAGGTTTGCTATTCCTGAGCTTGGAGGTAGTCTTCCATCTATGCTGTCCTCCTGGCCAGATTCAACATTACCTTCTAAATTAATAAATTTCTCTTCTTTATTTTTAAGCTAAGTTTCAGAGTCTTCCCTCCTTGCAAAAGATACCCTTCCCAAGCCCAGGGGGTTCAATTCACCTCAAGCCCCTCAAAACATATGGACCCCCTTCTAAGAACAATCTTTTTAAATAATTGAATGAAATGGGCAATTTTAATTAGATATTATTGGAAATAAAGATGTAATTTTTCCCCATCCAAGTTCACATATCTCACAAAATCTACAAATTCTAAGGATTCCAGGTTAAGAATTCCTGTTCTAATGCTTTAAAGAGCAGGTTGGATACTGTTCCTCCTCTGTAAAGAGTTCCTTGCACCAGTGAAATCACAAATCCACTTTTAAAAATAGAATGAAATTATTCATCTCTCAATATGTTTTCATTAAATTTGGGTGAAATTTTCCAAATTCTTTTTTTAAAAGCACTTGTGTTTTCCTCCAAAATGTCAAAAAAAGTCAAACACTATTGGGGACAAAGAATAACTCAGATGGTAAAGGAAGACAAGGTGATTTCCTTGTATTCTGTGGCACTTGATCCACTCACCTCCACTGCCCAGACTCTCACTCTCACTCTCTCACTGAAAAGTGGGATCACCTCCTTCCCTTAAGCTTCTGGAAAACTTTTCCAAGAAATGAGGGATTACCAAATGTTAGAATTTCATGGCCCCTTACAGGACATTTAGTCCATTCTGGCTATTTGATAATTGAGGATACTTTAACCCATGGAGGAGATGGAACTTGCCCAAAGTTACTCAATGACCTGGTATTCAGTGTTGGAGTGCAGAACCTACGTTTTCTGACTCTTGGTACAATGTCCTTTCCACTGTACCATAACGATAATAATAATGTCCCTGGGATAGGGTGGATTGTTTTGTTTGAACTAGACCAGTTAATTCTCAGTAGAAAACTACCAGGTTTGGAAACTGGTGTAGATTAAATGCAAATTGGCCCCTGATCTCCAATTTAGATCTTAAAAAGTTTCCTGAACCTCAGACAGATTAAGCAACTTGCACAGGAACAGAGCCATTATGTGTTTTGTTTTGTAAAAGCCCTTACTTTTTGGTTTAGAATCTGTTCTTAATAATGGTTTCCAGACAGAAGAGCAGTAAGAGCTAGGTAATTAGGGTTAAGTGACTTGCTCAGAACCATACAGATAAGAAGTGTCTGAGTCCACATTTGAACCCAGGGCCTCCCAACCTGATGTTCTATCTACTCTGCTACCTGGCTGCCCCTATTATATGTTAAAGGCACAACTTGAATCCATGCCTTTAAGACTCTAAGGCAAACTTTTTTGACCTACCGCCCCCCTTCCAGAAAAAAATTACTTAGCCCCCTGGAAATTAATTTTTTAATTTTAATAGCAATTAATAGGAAAGATAAATGCACCTGTGGCTATCACTGCTACTCTGGATTGCTGCAGCACCCACCAGGGGGCAGTGGCACCCACTTTGGGAATCACTGCTCTAAGGCCAGCTTTCTACCTACTCTGCCTTGCTCATTTTTAGTAATTCATTACAGTTATCATTTTATAGTTAACAGAGACCTTCCAAATACACTATTTCTTTCCATCAGGAATCATTATCCCTATTTTACATATAAAGGAATTTAGGCCCAGAGAAGTTAATTCTAAATCTTAAACTAAAATCTGATTCCAGGGGAGCAGCTGGGTGGCTCAGTGGACTAAGAGCCAAGCCTAGAGGCTAGAGGTCCTGGGTTCAAATCTGACCTCAGCTACTCCCTATCTATGTGACCTTGGGCAAGTCACTTAACCCCCATTGCCTAGCCCTTACCATTCTCCTGACCTGGAGTCAATACACAGTATTGACTCCAAGATGGAAGGTAAGGGGATATATATATATATATATATATGTATGTACATATGTATATATATATATATATATATAAATAAAATTTAAATCTGATTCCAAGTCCACCTTGAAATCATATGGCTTCTCCCTTCTCCATAGAGTTTGCAATTTAGTAGGAGAGCTAAGACCTATACAAAAGTAATAATGATCTCTTTTAAGTACGATTTTAGTTGTACAGAGTGTAGTGAAGAAGGTAGAATTGTTCCAGCTTGGGGAGTGGGGGCAGGCATCATAGGAGCTGTGTAACTAAGTGTTGAAGAAAGTTTGGATTCAAATAGGTAAATCTGGGGCCAGAGTTCCCTTAAACAAAGGCAAGAGTCTAAACAGTGACAGAGTCAACAAGGCATGAAATATGTTTAAAGAATAAAATATAATCCCAATTTTTTAATTCATGTACCTGATCCTCTTAAAGCTCAATTTAACTGCCATACCTTTCTAGTTGTCTCATACCCTTTTTCCCCCAATAAATTCTTTTCAATCCAGTGACTGCCTTCCTAATTGTTCCATGGACAAGACACTCCATTTCTCAACTTTGGGTATTATTTCTGGCTGTCCCCTGTAACTGGAACTCTCTCCCTTTCTCCATTCTGATTACTGAGCTCTCTGGTTTGTTTTAAGTTCTCATTAAAATCTCACCTTCAAGGGAAAGTCTTCCATAATGTCTCTTAATTCCAATGGGTCTCCCCTCATTGGAGACATTCAAGTAATGAATGAATGACTGGTTGTCAAAAGTATTATAGAGAAGGTTCTCTTTTTTAGGTATGGTTTGGAGTAGATGACAAATGAGTATATTTCCACTTGGGAATTCCTATAATTCTATGATGTCATGATCCTTATAAGGGCTTAACTGATCCTTTTACTTGACAACTTTTAATTCAGAAGCTTTTAACTAGATCTATAAACTTTTAAAAAATATTTGTAAATGTATTTAATTATAATTGGCTTCCAGTTAATCCTGTCTTTTATTAGTATTTTCTTAGAGGCAATTAGGTAGTAAAATGGATACAGTGCTAGACCTGGAGTCAAAAAGACCTAAATTAATTCCTGCCTCAGCTATTTACTAACTGTATGACCCTAGGCAAGTCATTTAGACTCTCTAAACCTCAGTTTTCTCATATGTTAAATGTGGATAAGAGTGCCTACTTCATAGGATCAAATGAGATAGCATATATAAAGGGTTTCCCAAGCCTTAAAGTACTATGTGCATGCTACTTATTAATTATTGTTTATGCATCCAAAAATATTTTGAGAAGGTATCTATGGGTTGGAGTTCACTATTCAAGAAAAATTCTAGAATTATTCTAGGTATAAGAAACATTTCCCTGTCACCTTTTCTATGTTGATGTGATTAATCATAGATTTCAGAGTAGATGAGATCCCTCGTGTGTTATTTAGAATTTCTGGTGCTCTATGTAGAGCTATTTGAGACTTATTTGAGCTTTAATGACAAACTTCCTGTGGACACTTGAAAAACTACATTTTCCATGGTCCAACAGGTTTCCTGTTTTGAATGATGTCTTCAAGGTAAAGCCCGGCTTTAAATATTGGGAAGTCGGTTTTGACTTCCTCCTTGCTACCTGAGCGCGCTCCCTGGGGACGTAGAGGAGTAGAGAAGGTACGGAATGTAATGGCTGAGGTGGCAATTTGAATTTTTACAGGCTCGTGGCCGATTTTATTCTATCAACATGGGCCTAAATAAAATATTAGTTTTCCTCATAATATCAGCCTTCATCATTTTTAAAAATAACACTGGCCTTCATCTGGAAAGATTACAAAACAAAACTGAAAGATGATCCCAAAAGCAAAGAGATGTTTGAGTTAATTTATTGAATGATGATTTCATATTTTGGAGAAGAAAAGTTCGTCATAGACAGATCCTTTATTTTAGTCTCTGAAGAGGTGGAATCCTTTCCTGTTTGTTCCACAGGTGTAGATATTGTTATCTTCAGGACATAACTAACATGTTTCCTTTCCTGTTGGCCTTTTTATTTTTTTCCTCTTTCTCTTATCAATCAATGGTGATTTCTCAAACTGTTCTTTAAGCAGGCTATGCCAGAGGAGAAAAGGAGAAATTAGAGAGATTTTATAATGGTGAAATGAAAAGCTAGGAATAGCAGGGGAAGTTGGGGAAGGGAAATTCTGTCATGGAGTACTCCAGCAGGTCTTAACCCATCTTGCTGCCCATCTTCTCATACTCCATCAATTACTTAGCTTTATGACACACTCTTCCTATATTTCCCTCCCCTGTTTAAAAAAAGACTTTACTTTTCTCAGTTAACAAAAATATTTTTCTCTCCTTCACATCTCCCCACTGGAAAAGAAAGGAAGGAAGGAAGGAAGGAAGGAAGGAAGGAAGGAAGGAAGGAAGGAAGGAAGGAAGGAAGGAAGGAAGGAAGGAAAGAAAGAAACAAAACAAAACAAAACAAAACAAAACAAAACAAAAAAGGAAAGAAAGAAAATCCTTGAAAAATAAATCCCTGAACTGGCCATGTTCAAAAATATGCATGTCTCAGTCTGCACCTTCAGTTCATCACTTCTCTGTTGAGAGGTTGGTAGTATATTTCATCATGAGTCCTCTAGAATCACTCATTATTAGTCTTTGTGTTGTTCAGGGCTCTTAAGGCTTTCAAAGTTGTTTGTCTTTAGAATTTTATTGTTATGGTATAAATTTTTCTCAGGGTTCTACTCACTTCCCTCTGCAAATGTCTTCATATTTAAATTCATCCACATCTTCTCAAGTTTCTCTTAAACATTTCTTTCATTATTTTATATGATACAGAGTATTCCTCTATATTCACATAGCATAATTTATTCAACCACTCCTCAATTGGTGGGCATCCCTTTATTTTCCAGTTATTTACAATTATAAAAAGAGTTACAAAAAGTATTTTGAACATAAAGATCTTTTTCTTCTTTTTCTTTCTTCTCTTCTTTTTTCTTTGGGATATAGGCCTAGTAGTGGTATTTCTGAGTCAAAATGTATGCACAGTTTACTAACTTTGGGCCTATTTCAAAATCACTTTTTCACAATGACTAGACAAATCCATAGCTTAGCCAACAGTGTATGTACCTGTTTTCTTTCATTTCCTCCAGAATTTGTTTTTCTTTTTAGTCAACTTTGTCAATTTGATTGGTATGAGATGGAACCTCAGAATGGCTTTAACTTAAAACTCTCTAGTAATGATTTAGAATATTTTTTCATATGGTTATTGATAACTTGGATTTCTTCCTTTGAAAATTGCCTGAGGCAGCTAGGTGACTCAGTAGATAGAGATCCAGACCTGGAGACAGGAGGTCCTGGGTTCAAATGTGGCCTTGGGTACTTCCTAGTGTGTGAATCTAGGAAAGTCACTTAACCACAGCTGCCCAGCTTTACAATTCTTCTGCCTTGGAACCAATAGTTAATATTGATTCTGAGACAGAAAGTGAGGGAGAAAGAAAGGAAGGAAGGAAGGAAGGAAGAAAGGAAGAAAAAAAGAAAGAAAGATAAGTTATAATGTGAATATAAATATGAGTTAGTTTCTAATACAACTTATGAATGAGACCTTCATTGGAGAAAATTGTTGTAAATATTTTCCCATTTACCTACTTCTCTTCAATTTTAGCTACATTGATTTGTTTGCATACCTTTTTAATTTAATGTGACCCCATTCCCACTTTTTAAAAACAAATAAATAAACAAACAAATAAATAAATGAATGAGTAAACAAATAAATAAATAAGTGAATGGATGGATGACTGGATGAATAAATCAATCAATTAATTAATTGATTGATTGATTAATTAATTAGTAGATAAATAAATAAATAAAATGCCTTTTAGTTGTTCACAATTGCGTCCTGTGGATGTAATCATCCATCTGCCTGGACCAGTCAGAGACATCTCCTACCATCTTACCTAAACCTTTTATAATATTTCATTTGAATAGTCACCAATACACATTCAAATGTTAAAAGGAACTACCCATTGCCAATATTTCACCCATTGTCCTCTTCTTTAAACTTAAAAATATTTAAAATCCTATTCTTTCCTTGGAACAAATAGCTGACATCCATCAGGGAAATGAAAGGAGAGAAGAAGGAAAATGTAATTAAATTCAGTTACTTTGAAGAGGTAGAATATTTATCATTTGTTATCATATGTTATTTATCAGCATGTGTGAGAAGTTCCTGAACTGAAAAGAAGACTGCATGGTACTATGAAAAGAAAATTGTATTTAGAGTCAGAGGACCTGGACTTGAATCCCACCTTTGCCACTTACTTCCTATGTGTTCTTAGCCAAGTTACTTCTCTAGATCTTAATTAACTTATCTGTAAAATAAGGTAGTAGGATCAGAGAGCTTCTAAGGATCCTTCTAACCATCAATCAATGATCCCATGAAAGATTTATAGTTAGAGGACTTAAACCCCATTTCTGCCATTTACTTGACTTGGACAAATCACTGGTCATCAATTTCCTCATCTCTAAAATGAGGGGATGGTCTTTGTCTTCTTATCTATAAAAAGAAGAGGTTTGACTCAACTAGATATTCTCTAAGGTTTTTCCCAATTCAAATTTATGTGTTGTTTTGTTTTTTTGTGACTGAACAGAGACATCCAGAAATGTATGAAGCCTAAGTAAGCCTGAGGACCTTTGTGGATAATGCTTACTCTGTACATCCTCTAGATATTTCTGGTTCCTTTGTTGTATACCTCTCGTACACTTAAAAATCTCCAAGATTTCTTTGTTCAGAAAGTCTGGCCAGCAAATATATTGTTTTTAGACTGGGTTCTAGTTCAGAGCTCTGTAGATAGTAGTTGTTTGATATAGGTATATTTAATTTTTAGATCATCTTATTTGATATCCAGAATAACCCTATAAGGTAGATAGTATGTATTATTACCTACATTTTATAAATGAGGAAACTGAGGCTCAAGAACTAAAGACCTTTGCCTAAGGTCACACATATACTAATAGTGAAACCAAGACTTGATTATGTCTTCTGACTCTGAATCCAGTGTTGATTCTCCTAAACTAATATGGATTGTAGATACATATGATGTTTATTCAATAAACTGAAGTCATTGTCCAATGCCTTGGCAATAGTAGGACCATAAGCTCATAGATTTAGAACTAGAAGAAACCTTAGAAGTCATCTAGTTGGGAATGCATTGTGGGAAGATAGCTGAGTAGGTTCTGAAACTTTTTTTACCCACACAGAACCCTTCACAAACAACCAAAAATAGCTCCATAAAACCAACAATAAAAGTGGGGGAAAATATATAGACAACTAGAGTGAAGCTGAACAACTAAAGACAACTAGCACTAGAGACTCTTGAGGGGACAGAACAAAAAGGGGGAATCCATAAAACATGTCTGGAGGACAATATTAACAACTTCACTTCATTTGTTATTGGGGGAGAAGGGGAGCCTGCACCAAGGATACTCCTGGAATCTAAATCTGCAGGCTGAGTACCCTGGGAGTAGTTGTGTCTGCCGCAGCCTCAGTTCCTGAGACCTCTGCTAAGCCACAGCTGGGGAGTGAAGTGGGCACCTTTGAGTTGATGAATGCCAGGCAGGAATTCAAACTTCATTGCTAGCAACTGAGGGACTTTGGGCCAGAAAATTGAGGGCCATAAAAACCTGTCCTGGACACCCATTTTGTCCCCTGCAGCAGTGAAAGAGGAGGAATGAAGAAAACAGAGTATGGAGCCCCATCAGCTGTGGTCATTCCCAAGAGAGTGAAGAACCTAGTTGTTGCCACAGAGGGAGGCAAACTGACTGCTTTTGCTATAACAGAACTGCCCACAAGCTCTAGCAGAAGCACTTAAGGTCAATCACTAGTGGACTGCTGCTTGAGATGGGAACCAGGAATACGTCCAACTCTGGACTATGAAAGCCACAATAACTAAAAGGGACCCAGAAAAAAATGAACACACTCAAAAAAAATCCTGAAACCTGAGATAACATATATCAACACAAAGGAACCCTGCAACTTCCCCAAAATGCTAATAATTAAAGCTATTGACCTTACTGCTAAAAATAAACAAACAAACAAATAAATAAGTAAATGAATGAATGAATGAATGGATAAATAAATAAATAAAAATTAACAAGCAAAGGAGAAAGAACCTAATTATTGATAGCTATTATGGGGACAGAGAATATCTCAGCTCAAAACTCAGAGCTTTAGAAACAACAGAGAACTATAATAAGTGGTCACAAGCTCAAAAAGAGCTTTTCTTGCAAAAAAACAAAAAAATGACAAATGTTGAGGAAAAATAATGGAAAAAATATGAGGAATGCAAGAAGATCAAGAAAATAATGAAAGGCAAATCACTCAAATGGAAAAAGAGATCCAGAAACATAGGGAAGAAAACAATGTATTAAGAACTAAAATTGGATAATGGGAAGTTAACAATTTCCTAAGACAAAAAGAAATAATAAAGCAAAATCAAAAGGATGAAATAATTGAAGAGAATATGAAACATCTTATCACAAAAACAAATGACTAGAAAATAGATCAAAGAGAAAGAGTATAAAAATAGTTGGCATCTAAGAAAGTTATGATCAAAAAAAAGTTTAGGCACCATAATCTAAGAGATCATCAAGAAAAACTGCCCAGAAATTCGAGAAATGGAGGGTAAAATATATATTGATATTGAGTGTAATGGGATGAGTTCACACATGGGAAGAAAATGGATAGAAGAAAGGATCAAAAACCAGGACCTGACAATGTGTTTTCTACAAGAAACACTTTTGAAAATGAGAGACAAATAGGTGAGGAGCTAGAACAAAATATATTATGCCTCAGCTGATCCAGAGAAGACAGGGGTAGGAGCCATAATCTCTGACAGAATTGGCTCTAAATTGGGTAGAATTAAAAACCAAACAGATTAGCCTTGCTATGTTGGGGGGAGGAGAAGGGGAACTATGGAAAATGAAATGTTATCAATATTAGACCTGTATGCAATGGTTAATAGCCAACGGCCATAAACAGATCTGAAAGCAAAAGGGCATGGTAAATTCAGACTTCATTTCACAAGGTAGAGAGGGAGACAAAGCAGCAGAATTTGGGGGTGAGGAAAGACCAAAATGAAGGTTTCAGTGGACCAAAGCATGGTCAAAACTAGGAAACTGAGAGAAAAGCATCAAGCGGGTGATTCAGTCTCATGCTCCCTGAATGAATCCAATACTTAAGTGTACAATCAGTAATGACCAAGAAGACATAAAAAGTCAGGAGAGAGCTAGGGTTGAAAGTGACAGAAAAGTAATTTGATTTGAGAACCTGAGTTACTCATGAGAAATGAAAGTTTGTTGGGCATAGGAGTCATTCTAGTAATGCATATGGTGGCCTTGGTGCTCCATCTTATCTCTACCCTCCAACTCATTTATTGATGAGGCCAGGCCTCTGTTTAAGGAAGTAGTTCTGTTCTGACATCTCTTCATTCCTCATCTAGCTGTACTACTTTGGGAATTCTCTGACTTCTCTATCATGCTGCTGCATTTTGTTGCTTTTCCTCCTCCTCCTCCTCTTCCTTCCTCCTTCCCTCACTTTTCAACTTTCTTCCACATATCCACTTCCCTCATTCCATTGTAAGTTCATTTGGATGGGACCCTGGGTTTCCCTTGGACACCACAAACCCTAGAAGTGGACACCCCAAACCCTAGAAGTGTTTCAGGTCAAACAGAAAGCAGGAAAATTCCTTTCCTTCTTTGCAATCTCGTTAATGCTGAGGAAAAGGTGATTCTGGGCATCAGAGATTAACGATAAGGAAAAACTCCTGAGAGAAATATTCCCCTTGGATTCTCCCCTAGATTTTGAGATGGACACAGATATACATCTTCTGGTTATGCTCTGATACCATTGGGTTGTATCTAGGACATCTACTTGTCCCTAAACTATGCCCGGTCACCCCCTGTGTCTTTGGGACACAAAACATCACTTTAGCTCCTGTCGGAAAACAAACATCCCTCACTTCTTCCCAACCTCATTCCATTCCCTCATCCCTAGTCAAAAGGATGTATAAAGCCCAGAACACATCACCTCTAGAGGGCAGTGCCCCACCGGCACTGTTCTCCCAGCCAAATTCAACATGAATACCAAATTAACAAATTTCTCTTTTCATTTTTAAGTTTTGGAGTCTTGCATTCTTGCAAAGGATGCCTGTCCTGAACCTAGAGTTAACCTCAAGTCCCCCAACCAACACATTGAGATGGAAAGATTATCTTTTATTTTTCATATATGCACCCTGACTACTTAGCACAGTGTCTGGCACATAGTAGGTATTTAATAAAGACTTTTTGATTGATCAATGTCTACTACATATACTATCCTATATTTTCTCTTACAGTTCCTTGTAAATAAGCCTAATAATTATTATTTTAATTTAATTTAAATTATTATAATAAATATTATTAATGATAATAATAGCTGGCATTTATATTGTTTTATTTAGTATTTTATATATTTTTTATAAAATGCTTTAAAGTTTGCAAATAACTATAAATATTATCTCAAATGATCCCATAACAACTTCAGGACGTAGGTACACTTGGCCTGTGCCTGTCTTGGTTTCTCATCTGTAAAATAGGATTAATGATAGTGCCTATCTTCCAGAAACATGTGAACATAGAATGTGCTATTATTCATAAAGTGTTGTGCAAACTTTAAAGAACTATGTAAATTCTTGCTGTTATTACCCTAAATTGAGGATTCACTGATAAACTGAGGCACAAAGAGGTTAACTAATTGCTCAAAGTCACACATCCACTAAGCATCTGATGCTGGATTTGAACTCAGGTCTTCTTGACTGCAAGTCCAGTGCTTCATTATGCCACCTGACTTTTTTTTTCTATACTATCTAGAATAGTGTGTCAGTGTCTTGAGAAGAAGTGTAAATAGCTTGTCTTTAAAGGAATAAGCACTTCGGTGGAAAGAAGTGGTCAAGCCTACTCTAGGCCTCCCAGACCTAACAGCCCAGCATACATACCTTTTCTGTGTGTTTAATAACACACTCAAGGAATGGATTCTAAATGGCTTCAAACAGCAAGGCATTATGCTGAGGCATTTCCCAATTTCCTTTTCAAGCAATGGACATTTTGTACGACAGAGGGCAGTGCTGTGGCCACAAAGCTTCTCATTCAGAGCACTTCTCACTGCATAAGAGAGAAAGCTGATGAGGTCAAGAAGTCCTGATCTAGATCCTAATGCTGTTAAAGGGGGATCTCAGGGGCATCTGTCTTTAAGGACTGACAAACTATACTTGCACCTCAGAAACTGCCCTGGACACTATCACGGCTTATTTGACCCTCCAGGATGTTTCACCTCCCATCTCCAGTCCAAAGGATCCTGTCCTCTAAGAAGGACCCATTGCTTTCCTAATGTTCTAAAGTCTGGGGCAGCCTATAGGTGTTACAGAGCCTAAGGAGCAGCCTGTCTGCCTCAGGCCTCCAATCCTCTCTTTGTTGGTACTTGTCCCCAAGCAGGAGCCAAGGTCTGCCTCTGCTCCTTTTTCCACCATTCTCTGGAGGGGTTGGCATGATCAGCCAGAGGTTGGAGCATACAGTCTCCTACTATACACCTGCAAGCTGTTGAACCTTGACGCCTCAGGCTGTCTTTTCTAATCATAGCATTATAAAATAGAGAGATTTCGAGTTGAACAGAACCTTGTAGGACACTGAATCCAAACTCACTCATCTTAAAGAGGAAAAAATTGTGTGCCTACCTATGGCCTGCTAGAGAAAGAAGTGTCTTGCTCAGTATTACACAGCTAGTAAGTTTCTAAGGCTATGTTTGAAACTGGGCCCTTCTTTTATTTATTAGTTTATTTAATCATTTAATTAATCATTTAATTAATTAATTAATTAATTAAGACTATTTTTCTATGGTTACATGATTTGTGTTCCTTCCCTCCCCCTCCTCCTCCTTTCCCTCTCCTGAAGCCAACGAGCAATTCCACTGGGTTTTACATGTATCATTGTTCAATTTCCATATTATTTCCCTATTATTAATATTTGCAACAGAGTGATCATTCAAAGTCAACATCCCCAATCATATCCCCACTGAACAATGTGATCAATCATATGTTTTTCTTCTCTGTTTCAACTCCCTCAGGTCTTTCTCTGGAGGTGGATAGTGTTCTCTCTCGTAAGACCCTCAGAATTGCCCTGGATCATTGCATTGTTGGTAATAGAGAAGTTCATTACATTTGATCGTCCCACAATGGATGAGTGTCTGTGTACAATGTTCTTCTGGCTCTGCTCCTTTCACTCTGCATTAGTTCCTAGAGGTCGTTCCAGTTCACATGGAATTCCTCCAACTCATTATTCCTTTGAGCACAATAGTATTCCATCACCAACAGATACCACAATTTGTTCAGCCATTCCACAATTGGTGAACAGCCCCTCGTTTTCCAGTTTCTTGCCACTACAAAAAGCATGGCTATAAATATTTTTGTACACGTATTTTTCCCTGTTATCTGTTTGGGGTACAAACCCAGCAGTGGTATGGCTGGATCAAAGGGCAGGCAGTCTTTTAACGCCCTTTGTGCATAGAAACTGGGCCCTTCTGACCCTAAATCCATTAGCCTATTACATCTATTGCACTATTATTAAGGATTCCTTAGTTGTCTCAGAGTAGAAACAAACTGGAGTACCACAGAGTGAAAAAGATGGTACTGAATCTTCCAAGTTCCCGAGAGCACCACACTGTAGTGGG
Source organism: Gracilinanus agilis (assembly GCF_016433145.1). Lineage (NCBI taxonomy): Eukaryota > Metazoa > Chordata > Mammalia > Didelphimorphia > Didelphidae > Gracilinanus > Gracilinanus agilis. The sequence goes on along the minus strand of NC_058131.1, from coordinate 183,855,893 downwards.
GAGAGTACTGCACATGGAGCCAGGATGATGTGGCTTTGAATCATGCCTCAGATACTTACTAACTGTGCAACCTTAAACGGTTATTTTTGTCTCTGTGTCATTTTCATCTGTAAAATGTAGAAATTGGACTGTGTGGTCTCTAAGATTCCTTCCAGAATTAAATCCAAGATTCTCAGGAATGAGAAGCAAAGGTCCCAGTATAAAGAACAATGCTTCTCCCTTGGGAGAACACTTCCATTCAGAGCAAAAATATCAAGGAAGATAAGTGGAACCAAGAGACCTGGTTTTGAAAATTAGCACTGATTCTTAATACCTCTAAAATGAGGAGTTAAGGTTAGAGTTTAACTAGAGCCTTAGGCAACTCATGTTCTCTTTGTGTGTAGGATAGGCATGACAATACTTGCAATGTTGTAAGAAAAGTTCTTGTTAAAACAAAAAGTGCTGGGAATAGATGAGCTACTATTTTTATCTCTAATTAAGACCTCTCCTAATCTAGGCAAAGGGGGGGGGGGGTCTGCATCTCCTTTCCATGACTGTAATCATCTACTTAACAACAAAGATTATTATAATAAAGTTTGTACATGATCTATTCTCAATCCTATGGTAATTTGGGAGAGAAGAGTACTTGAAGAGGGTTTGAGTTCTGAGTTCAATTCTCAGGAATGGGGTAAAGTGGTGAGGAATGCAAGGCTGTATTTCTAAGGTCAATTCAGAAGGAACCTCTAGCTCTCATCTGGTGCCCACTATGGCAGCAAGTCTAGCATTTTGCCACACTGCCCTAGTATTCATTTCTTGATGCACACCCATTCCTCCAAAGAAATCTTGTTCCTACTGAGTCTGATGCTGACTCTGATATCTGACTAATACTGGTAGTGAGAGAACATAAGCAGGATGAACAATAGATCCAGACAATGGGGCACAGCCTGACCCTGGAAGACCTTCTGTTTTCAGTTTTGCCACAAGGGTACCTGATGGAAAAAGGCTGGCACAAATGCAATGTGGCTAAATCTCTGGGAATAGCCTGTCATAAGGCAGCCCCCAAATGGAAGTCAGAAGTCACTTTTTTGTGGTTATGGCTTGTATGTCTTCAGAGTGAGGTCAAGTGTGTCTAGTAATGAACCCTTTCAAGGAGACCCAGGCAAATTGGGTTAACTGCCTATAGGATGGAAGAAAATATGTCCTTGCAGATTACTAGACAGCAGTGACTTTCACAAAGGCAGAGGACAATGGGACAACCAGAAGCCCAAGAGAGAGGATGGACATATGACTGAGTGAGCCCTCCAGAGTGGAAGTAGAAGACTGAAGACAAAAAAAGAACAAGCTCAAGAGAAACTGAGACATTGAGTAGGTCAGAAAGAATGATCTGTGTTCATATTGTGTTGATAAGATCATAAATCTTAATATGAGCACCTTCATTTTGAAATATTATGATAGAAGTTGGCTAACACATTCCCATAAATATATTATAAATATATCATATAATCAATATAATACAATTAATCAATATAATACCATAATATTAATATTAAAGTATTCATAATACTATAGTCCTGGAAGGATTAATGTTTGCTTAAAGGCAAAAAAAATTTATATTATTAAAGCATAAGTGTGACTGTGTCAGTTTCCTGCTCAAGAAACACCATGACTCCCTATTGCCCATGGGAAAACACAATCTAACTTCAATAGGGAGATTGCATACTCTCTATGTTTTAGCAGACAGTATAAGGGTAAGGGTAGAAAAATTCAACTGCCTATGACCAGTCTCAAATAAAGTCTCTCCTAAGCCAGGCTGGTCCTCAGAGAGAGTTACATGTTCTATTACCATGTCTCTCTTTCCTTTGGTGGAACTGATGTTCCATTGAGAGCATCTCTGAAAGGTCTTTGAAAGGATATTTTAGGTCTCTTCCACTCCAGAATGCAGAACCAGAACAGATTCAATCAACAATTGCTATTTAATAACATCAATAAATTTTTCTGATCAACACAGTCAGCACAGACTATGGAGGTAGGACTCTCCCATGGGGTTAGAGTTTGAATGACAAGTTCAGTGGAATGAGCGTATCTCTAACAGCTCTAAACAACTCTTTTCCTTTTCATGTACTCTCTACTATTTGTAAGTGACCAAGGAGGTTGCAGACTAAAAAAGAGACAAATTCTATAAACATGCTAAATTTTTGAGGGTGGAATTGAGGTGGTGGGTCAGAAGGAAGAGGAAGAAGACAGATATTTCTCCCAAAAGCAGTAGTTTAACAATTAAAGTTTTTCAACAATGAAATGCATTTCTTTGAATGATAGTTACATCTCCATCCAGAAGACACTAGATGCTGTAGAAATTGTTTTTGTATTGGCTCAAAGATTGGATTTGATAGTGGTTTATAATTTTTATTATAACTCTAAATTATATGACCTATAAGCATTTTTCTACCAATTATTGAGTATAAAATCCATGCTTCTGTTGGCCTCACAGGAAGGCAGAAAAAAATGATTGGGAGCCCCCAGGATCAGTGTTACCCCCAAGAAGACTTCATCCATCAACCCCTGCCTCCACATTTATACATCTTACTGCCAAGGTTCCCATTTTACCTGTAGGCATTTGGACCAGTAAAAGGCAAACAGTAAAGACAAAGAAAAGACTCCTCATGGCTTCAAGATTGTCAGGAAAACTGAGGTGTAATATTCACTAAGGACAGAGGCCAAGAATAGCTTTATTTATGACTGCAATGTTCTTACTTACTGAAGCTTTTCAAGACCCATCCTTACCATTCAGGAAAATCTGGGTACAGCATTACAAATGCATTTCAATAACCTACAAAAGAACTGATAACTGGCTAATTATGTGGCCTAACTCATCCTGTCATTCCAAGGTTACCTTGCAGAATATTATTTCCACCTCCCTAATTTGCTTATCATGTAATATCATAAATCATATCTATATGTCACACATATTAGCTTCATAAATGTTTTTGGACTGAATCAATTTTTATGCCTGAACCCCCTATTGGGCATTGAGCTTAATGAAGGCAGAAAAACTATCTAAATTCTTCATCTCCCTTCTCCTACCCTTCTCTCTCAATCTCTTTCTCTCCCTCTTCTTCTCTCTCTATTTCTCTCTTCTCTCTCTCTCTCTCCTCCTCCTCCTTTCTCTCTCTCTCCTTCTCTCTCTATCTCTCTCCTCCTTCTCCTTTCTCTCCCTCCATCTCTCTCTGTCTCTCTCTCTGTGTCTCTGTCTGTCTGTCTATCTCCCTCTCTCTACTGACTAACACATCTCACTCTCTGTACTGAATAGATATTGGTTGAATTAATTCGAAATTTACAACATTTTGCTCTGAAGAATAAGAGTTAACCCCAAGGCTTATCCACTAGTCCATTTTAGCTTGAGGTCAACTGAGATTGACTTCTAATTAAATCATTTTAGTTTAATACTAGACACATACATATATCCTACCTACTCCCTACTGGCATTTATTCCAGTTTCATTTGCTCCTTCTCTACCTTCTCCTTACCTCCAGGTAAAAAGAAGATTCGTGTGTGTGTGTGTGTGTGTGTGTGTGTGTGTGTGTGTGTGTGTGTATGTGTGTGTACATATGTTGGGGGAGAGTGGCATTAAGATCTCTAAAGAGCCCCAGAGTAATGAGAGTGAATTGAAGGAACTTTTCCAATGGAGCAGATTAATCTAATAGAGGAGCCATGATAATAGAGCATATCAATTTCAAAGAATGGTTGAGTTTTATGGGAATTCACTCAAATCTCATAGTTTTGGGGACTATTGAGAAATAGATTTTAGAAATCCTGCCTATATTGATTGGAGAGAATGATTCTGTTGTTATTTAGTGTACATGTGAGTTTTTCTAATTATGAACCTGTATGCTCACAAACTATTTATCTGGAGAAGAGATTAGCCATGACTCAGCAGTCTCCTAGGTACCTCCTAGGAACAGAGTTAGAACCCATAGAAGGACAAGGAACAAGTGTCAATCAATCACTGGCCTTTGAATGAGTCTGTTGTCCTAGGCCTGCCAATGATCTCAAGTCTACTAGGAGGCATAGGTGAGAAGAAAAGGAAGAGCCTTAGTATGAGAGGAGGTCTAATAGCAGAATAGGAGTGCCATGTTAAGACAGGAAGATCATAGTCTTAGTTGCATAGTCCTAGCCACATGGCCTTCAGGAAGGAAAGACTCCCAGTTGGCCCCATCCAGTAGGCAGAGATTATTTTATTACCAAAAATATTCATTAAGGTCAAGTATCTGCTTTAAGAGAGCCAACCAGGCCTTTCAGGACAGATTCATAGGCAAAGGAAAGTCTGGCTGCTCCAACTGTATAAGCTAATTGATATATTCGTGTAATCTGGAATCCAATGGGACAAATTTTGAAGCCAAATAAAAGTAAATTTTTTGTTTGCAAGGAGCTAGGGACAAAACTAGATAGAAGAAAAGAGAAAAATCACTAGTTATAGTAGCTTTCTCTTATCACAAATTAAAGTGGGTTATGGGGAATGTTAGTGGGAATTGGTCACTATTCCATTTATTTTTTATCAAATTCATGATATATCAAATGACATAACAAATGTCAAGTTACAAAACCAAGATCAATAATGAATAAATACCTTTTGGGAGATATATGTCACCTATAGGAATAAAAGAAGAAATCAAGTAATAATAGCTCTTGAAAGTTTATAAATCAGTTTATGTATGCAAACTTACATCTTTGATTCTCATAACAGACCTCTAAGTTAGATGCTATTATAAACTGAAGCAAAGAAAGTTTAAGTGACTTGCTAGGGATGAGTAGTAAATGTCTGAGGCAGGATTTGAACTCAGGTCTTCCAGAATCCAAGGGCAATGTGCTATCTAGATGTCAAACAATAACTAGCTATTGACCTCATTGTTTCTACAGCTGGGAATTATTTTTGCCCTTTTAGTTGGGTCCCTGATTTCATCTTCTCCCTTCTCCTTTGGGAGTTGGCCTTTTCAACCATTCCCTAATTTTTAACCTTTCCCTAACTTTTCATCTCTGCTTATCTTCTGGATCTTTCCCTGCTGGTTGCAAATATAGTCAAATTTCTACCATCCTAAAAAGAAAAAATGTTCACTAAATACTATGCTTTCCATCCCTTCAAGTTACTATCCTACAGCTCTCCTCTTCAAAGCCACACCGTTATAATGTACCTTTGTTGCCTCCACTTTCTTATCTCCCACTCTCCTACTTCCTGATATCTGGCTTCTGTCCACATCACTCAGGTGAAACTTATCTCTTCAAAGTTTCTCCTTACCAATTAATATACAAATTTTATGGCATTCCTTATTCCTCTTGAACCCTCTGAAGAATTCAATAGTATTAATCACCACTGCCCCCCTTATCTGAAGGTTGTGTGGCATTGCTTCTACTGGTATTCCATCTTATTATTTGACCTCTCCTTTCTTGGATTATTTTTCATGTCCCACTTCCTTTCCATATCCTCCAGTACCTCAGGCTCTGTACCAGATCCTCTTCTTTTCTTTTTCCCTTTTTTATCCCTCTCCAGGATCTAATTTATATCAAAATTCTCAGATCTACATATCCATTCCTATCATCTCTCTGAAACTTTAGTCCTCACATCACCAACTACCTGTTGACTCCAGTTGAATGTCCCATTAGCCTATCAAACTCAACATGTCTGAAACATAATTCAACATCTTTCCCAAAAATCCTCCTCTTTTCTTTACTTATTCATTAATGTTCAGAACTCCATCATCTGCCACCCTTCTAATCAGTCAAGTTTAAAACTTAAGAATCATCCTCAACTATTCCTCTTTCTCATGTTCAATTATTTGTCAAATATTCTCAATTCTACCTCCTAATCTACCTCTCTCATTGATCTCCCCTTCACCCATATGGCCATCACCCTAATTCAGTTCTTGATCACTTCTCTAAACTGAAGCATTACAATAGTCTCCCAATTAGCTTCCCTATACTAACCTTTTCTCTAGAATCCATCCCCTACATAGCTGCAAAATCAATGTCACTAAAGCACAGGTTTACCTACATCAAACTCTTAAGGACTCAAGAAGCTCCAGAGCCTTCCTTCTACTTCTAGAATAAAATTTAAACTCCCCAAATGGCAGTTAAAATTCCTTTAAAAATTGGAGTCTAGCCTGCCTTTCCAAGAATATTGTGCATTTTTACCCCTCATACACTTTACATTCCAGCCAAACAGTCCATTTGCTATTCCTCATGTATAACATCCTACCTTCCATCTTGATACTTTTGCCCAAGCTATACCCAGCCTGAATCTCTCTCCCTCCTCAGTAATTCTTCATAGAATCCTTGGCTTTGCCTAAGGCTCACTTCAAGTGCTACCTCCTATTGAGCCTATATGCCCTGATCCTCATAACCTCCCCCTTCCCAGTTCCTCATATACTCCTACTAAAAATTACCTTGTATATATTTTATGTGGAGTAGCTGGATGGCCCTGTGGATAGAGCAAAATGCCTGGAGTCAGGAAGACCTGAAATCAATTCTGACTTTAATATTACTAGCTGTAGGACCTTGGGCAAATCACTTAATTTTGTTTGCCTTAATTTTCTCCTCTGTAAAATGAACTGTAGAAAGAAACAACAAATCACTTGAGCAACTTTGTAAAAAAACACAATAAATGAGGTCTTGAAAACTCAGATTAAACAACAAGAATATATTTTGTTTTTATTTTTCATTTACTTTTCTATGTATATGTTGTTTCCTCCAAAAAGGATACAAATGGAAGCTCCTTAAGGGTAGGAATTGCTTCATTTTTATTTCATATGCCCAGTACCTGGCACAACATCTGCAGTAGATATTTAATAAATGCATATTAAATGAATGAATGAATGTCAAGTACAATAGAAAGAACTATACTTCAAATCAAGATCTGAGTTCAGGTTCCAGTTTCAACAGTTTTCAGGTTCCATCTTTCAACATTGGGTAATGGGGGGTAAGGGAGAGAATCAATCCTTTTTCCAATCATCCTTTTGAAATAGCATTTTGTGCATTTTTAGTTAAGTGAAAAATAGCAGTGAAGCAATGATGGTCATCCACTGAGAGATATAGCCTAAATCAGGGATCTTCTTGCTTCTCATAGTTATACTTTTAGCCATGTCCATGTGATACCAAAAATCCCCAGTTAATTCAAGCAACTTGATTGTTTGGCATTTTATTTCATGGAGAGCAGTGATATCAACCTCAGATAGAAATGGGGACCACCAAACTAAGGATCCCTGTAGGCTGCAAATCTAATAGAACTCCAATCTCCAATAGGCCTGAAAGAATAAAACATGATCTTAGTCTCAATCTATTCCTCTTTACATCATGACATGCTACTTCTTTTTTAGAGGGATCATTTTACAATTGAGAAAACTAAAACCCACAGAAATTCAATGACTTGGTCAAGGTCACACAAGCAATAAAATCCAGGTCCTGGGACACCAGTCCTAGTCTACTTTCCTTTGTATCAGACTTTCAAGAGTTAGCAATGATCAGGCTTCTTTATTTTATAGACGAGGAAAGTGAAACCTAAGAAGATGTGACATGTCCATTGGCCCAAAAGTAGTCAGTGACAAAGCAAGGCCAAGTCATGTCTTCTACATGTAACACTCTCCATTATTCCATGTTCCTACAGCAGTAAAATACAAGTTCAAGGCATGTACAGGCAAATAAACTGGAAGACTACCAGGGTAGACAGGATATCATGCCCATTATTATAGGTAGATGGGAACATGAAGTCAATTAATAGCCTTTGGGAAATCAAAGGAAGGTCATGTTCACCTCCTTACTTATCTCATCATTCTTGGTAAATCTAATAGTCCTTGGTGAAAGCTGTCACCAGCTTTTAATGGGGAAAGGGGGTGAGGGCAAGGAATTTCAGGCCAAGGTTTTCCCATTTTACTTTCTATTCTCAGTCCCCTACCTAAGGAGATGAATTCACTATGTTGGATTCTCATGTCCATCTCCAAATAAGCCAATGTCTATTGTGCTGATTGAGGAGTCTTTTATTATAGAGACAAATATGTCAGAGTGGTAGGGTGGCTGGATCCATCCCGCTGACCTCATGGAGAACTGAAGACTTTGAACTGACCATCTGAGAAGCCCAGCAGGTCCTGTGCAGTCACTGGCATGGCTCTATGTTCTTGCAGCATTTCTTAAATATGCCACAAAAAGCTATAAGTTCTTCATTTATTCTGCACGAAGGCACACAGGTCCCCTCTTTTCGTTGACATTGTTCACTAAGTATTCCGGCTCCAACTATACAAATGAAGGAGTCACAAAAATTATTTTCCAAGAAAAACATTGCTTATTTTCAGGTATAATTCCAGTGATGAGCTGGTGATAATACCCAATCATCAAGCTGCCCAACCCAGGACTGGCTTTAATGAGAAGAGACCTAAGAAATTCTGTCTCCATGATATTATTCTTCCCATCATACAATGAATCAAGTTAGGCTTTAATTCTATTAGATAAGAACACTAGATATGGCATCCTCAAAGCAAACAGTTGTCTTCTAAAGAGTCACCTGGAGATTCATCTGGTTCCCCCATGCCTAGAGTGAATAGTCCTTGGATACTTTCCTCTTGGAGTCCCTAGTTTCTTCCAGTGGTTAGCTCAAGCACCACTTTCTACATGGATCCTTTCCAGATCCCCACCCCTCTTCTAATTATTAGTATTCTCTCCCAAAGTTAATTAGCCTTAAATACAATTGTCATGAACATATTATACATGTTCATGTTATCTCCCCTGTTAGAACGTAAGTTCTTTGAGGACAGGAGCTGTTTTGCTTTTAACTAGATCTTTTGCAATTAGCATGGAAGCTAACATATAGTGGGTATTTTTAAAATGCGAGTTGATTGATTGGTTCCCTAGAAAGGTAAGGAAACAAGCTTTTATTAAGCCCCTTCTACAAGCATGGATATCCAAATAAAAACATAAAAAGAGCACTTGCCACATGGAAGTTGGCAACTTCATTCAAGGGTTTTCAAAAGCCAAAGGAAAGACTTTCAAGGAAAATGGAAGAAAGGTTGAAAGAAGTACCTGCTCTCACAACTTATGATTTCATCGGTACTGGGAGGAACTCTCAAAGGAGAAAATTCCTTCCATACATGACACAGGTTGGAACTTTCCATGACTTTTAGAGTTTTCAGAGAGTTGTCCAGAGCCCTGAGAGGTCAATTGATGAAACAAAAATTAAGTAATCCCTGTCCTCAAGGAGGTTACATTCTAGAGTGAGAAAAGTCTGGCCCCAAAGTCGCACTACTCTGAATGCCTGAAGTTCACCTTCAAAGTTTTAAGCAGGTTTTTCTGATCCCACTTTATATCTGGTAGGAATATGGGAGATATTATTCTGTAAACATGCAAGTTCCAGGCTTTCCTTACTGCTCCTAGATATTCTCTTGTGTAAGCTACAAATAGCAGATACAAGTAGTATGTATTGACCAAAGATGAACCCTGGACCAACTCTCTAAAATCCATCCTGGAATGGATATGGAGATATTATCTTTCTCTCATCGTTTCATCTCTCTTCTACTTTATCTTCCCTTTCCCTTGTCTCTCGTCTCTAGGTCTTCTCTTTCCTAATGCCTATTATTAATTAAGCCTTTAATAGACCTACAGGTAACCAACCTTTTCCCAGCTTATATCAGGAGGCATGAAAATAGGAGTTTGGGGACTAGAGACAGCCATCCCAGTACCCTGCCTGTGTCACATATCTTAATCATAGAAACCATAAACATGTCATATAATATAAGTTATCCCAAAGCACAGATCTCCAGAAGAACACATGCCATGACTTTTTTTTCCATTTATAGCTGTCCCTTTAACTCTAAGGCTCTCTTGTCATCTAGGATTTTGTTCCTATGACAGTGTCCTCACTTAGAAGAGGAACACTAGGAATTTCTCCCAGTCCACATCTGACCTATTCCTACAGAAATGCCCATTTTACCTGCTTCAGCTTGAGCCAAAAACAAGAAAACAGCAAAGAGAATGGGGAGAGCCCCCATGGCAAAAATCACCAGAAGAGGGTCAGGAGAAATCAGAGCACTCTGTGAGACCAAGCACCCTCATTTATAGTTATTTCAGGACCAGGAAGTCATTTTTATCATTGAAACTTGTAAAGAATAAACATCTTTCCATGGTCTACTGAATAGTTCCCCAGCAGAAGGTATTATCACCTTGGATTATTGCTCTTTGTGGGTGTCACGTAGAACATTGGTCTGGAACTCCTCCTTTTCTCTAACTCAGAAGCCCAAAAGGTGATTTTACTCCTTTATTTGGATACCAAGAGTAGAGGTATAATATCTCTCCCTGGAGGTAAGTAATAAAACATAAGTATTGTCCCCTATGAAATTATAATGACCAAACTTAAGAAGAAAAAATCCAGCTCCCGCACTTATTTGCCAAAGTGAGAAAAGCTATGGATGAGTGAAATTACACATTCCATATGCCAAATGATATGTTCCTTTTGCTGAACTACCTTTTTTCTCCTTCATTTTCATTATATATTACATGTGTAAGAGAACTGATATTTAACCAGTCCCTGAGTCCAGAAAGCCCAAAATGTAATCACAGAAAAGAGCAGATAAAAAATTGTTGAACAAGCTGTAAAGATTGTGATCCTCATACTCCTTTTTCAGAGTGTGAACAATTATTTCTTTCACGGAATTAGAAGGGAAGCCTGACAAATCACCAGGATGTTGCCCCCAGCTTGCATTTACACTCTCAGACTGAGATCTCAGAGGATGCCTACTGCTTCCAAGGGTTTAAGAAGTACTTCTACAGGGGGCAGCTGGGTAGCTCAGTGGATTGAGAGCCAGGCCTAGAGATGGGAGGTCCTAGGTTAAAATCTGACCTCAGGCACTTCCCAATTGTGTGACCCTGGACAAGTCAGTTGACCCATATTGCCTAGCCCTTACCACTCTTCTTACTTGGAGCCAATACGTAGTATTAACTCCAAGACTGAAGGTAAGGGGTTTTTAAAGAGAAAAAAAGAAGTACTTCTACAGATACACAATTCTAAAGTTAATATACAAACTTCCTCTGGTGAACTTCCTCTTAACAGTAAGACAGTTAAAAAAATTACCTCATAGCAAAGGCATTTACTAAAAGGACATGGTATAACTGGTTTCTCCAAAATACTTCCAACCCCATAAACCTGTAAACACTTTCACACAAATACACAGAGAATACATGAGAAAACTTGGCACAAACAGAACACAATAATAATAAAATAAACATGTAAGAAATTCCTGTGGTCAAGGCAACTCATACCTCTGGTACTGGAAGGTTTTTTTTTCTTTTTCATTTTTAACATAGTTACATGATTCATGCTCCTACTTTCCCCTTCACCCCCCGCACCCCCCCAACTATGGTCAATGCACATTTCCAGTAGTTTTCTCATGTGTCCTTGATCAAGACCTATTTCCAAATTGTTGTTAGTTGCATTGGAGTGGTAGTTTCGAGTCTACATCCCCAATCATGTCCACCCCGACCCATGTGTTCAAGCAGTTGTTTTTCTTATATGTTTCCTCTCCTGCAGTCCTTCCTCTGAATGTGGGTAGCATCTTTACCATAAATCCCTCAGAGCTGTCTTGTGTCATTGCAGTGCTGCTGGTACAGAGGTCCGTTACATTCAATTTTACCACAGTATATCAGTCTCTGTGTACAATGTTCTTCTGGCTCTGTTTCTTTCGCTCTGCATCTGTTCCTGGAGGTCTCTCCAGTTCACCTGGAATTCCTCCAGTTTATTATTCCTTTTAGCACAATAGTATTCCATCACCCGCATATACCACAGTTTGTTCAGCCATTCCCCAATTGAAGGACATTCCCTCCTTTTCCAGTTTTTTCCCACCACAAAAAGCACAGCTATAAATATTTTCGTACAAGTCTGTTTATCTATGATCTACTTGGGGTACAAACCCAACAATGGTATGGCTGGATCAAAGGGCAGGCAATCTTTTATAGCCCTTTGAGCATAGTTTCAAATTGCCAGCCAGAATGGTTGGATCAGTTCACAACTCCACCAGCAATGCATTAATGTCCCAATTTTGCCACATCCCCTCCAACATTCATTACTCTCCCCTTCTTTCATTTTAGCCAATCTGCTAGGTGTGAGGTGATACCTCAGAGTTGTTTTGATTTTCATTTCTCTAATTATTAGAGATTTAGAACAATTTCTCATGTGCTTATTGATACTTTTGATTTCTTTACCTGAAAATTGCCTATTCATGTCTCTTGCCCATTTGTCAATTGGGAAATGGCTTGATTTTTTATACAATTGCTTTAACTCCTTGTATATTTGAGTAATTAGACCCCTGTCAGAGTTTTTCGTTATAAAGATTTTTTCCCAATTTGTTGTTTCCCTTCTGATTTTGACTACATTGTTTTTGTTTGTACAAAAGCTTTTTAGTTTAATATAATCAAAACCATTTAATTTACATTTTGTAGTTTTCTCTAACTCTTGCTTGTTTTAAAGTCTTTCCTTTCCCATAGATCTGACAAGTATACTATTCTGGGTTCACTTGACTTATTTATGGTTTCCCTGTTTATGTTCAAGACATTCACCTATTCTGAATTTATCTTGGTGTAGGGTGTGAGATGTTGATCTAAACCTAATCTCTCCCATATTGTTTTCCAAATTTCCCAGCAGTTTTTGTCAAATAGTGGATTCATGTCCCAAAAGTTGGGCTCTTTGGGTTTATCATACACTGTCTTGCTGACATCACTTATCCCAAGTCTATTCCACTGATCCTCCTCTCTGTCTCTTAGCCAGTACCATATTGTTTTGATGACTGCTGCTTTATAGTATAGTTTAATATCTGGTACTGCTAGGCCCCCTTCCTTCACATTTTTTTCCATTATTTCCCTTGATATTCTTGATCTTTTGTTATTCCAAATCAATTTGTTATAGTTTTTTCTAATTCAGTAAAGAAGTTTTTTGGTAGCTTGATAGGTATGGTGCTAAATAGGTAAATTAATTTGGGTAGAATGGTCATTTTTATTATGTTAGCTCGTCCTACCCATGAGCAACCAATGGCTTTCCAATTGTTTAGATCCAGTTTTATTTGTTTGGAAAGTGTTTTGTAGGTGTTTTCATATAATTGCTGTGTTTGTTTTGGTAGATAGATTCCTAAGTATTTTATTTTGTCTAGGGTGATTTTAAATGGTGTTTCTCTTTCTACTTCTTACTGCTCTAATGTGTTGGAAATATATAGAAATGCTGACGATTTATGTGCATTTATTTTGTATCCTGCAACTTTGCTAAAGTTGTTGATAATTTCTACAAGCTTCTTAGTTGATTCTCTAGGATTTTTTAAGTAGACCATCATATCATCTGCAAAGAGTGATAGCTTAGTCTGCTCCTTGCCTATTTTGATGCCTTCAATTTCTTTTTCTTCTCTAATTGCTACTGCTAGTGTTTCTAGTACTATGTTGAATAATAGAGGTGATAATGGGCATCCTTGTTTTACTCCTGATCTTATTGGGAAGGCTTCTAATTTATCCCCATTGCATATAATGTTTGTTGATGATTTTAGGTATATACTGTTTATTATTTTTAGGAAAGGTCCTTCTATTCCTATACTTTTCAGTGTTTTCAATAGGAATGGATGCGGTATTTTGTCAAAGGCTTTTTCAGCATATATTGAGATAATCATGTGATTTTTGTTTGATAGACTGTTGATATGGTCAATTATGTGGATGGTTTTCCTAATCCTTGCATTCCTGGTATAAATCCCACCTGATCATGGTGGATGATCTTCTTAATTACTTGCTGGAGTCTCTTTGCTAGTATTCTATTTAAGATTTTTGCATCTATGTTCATTAGGGAGATTGGTCTGTAGTTTTCTTTCTCTGTTTTTGATCTCCCTGGCTTTGGAATCAGTACCATATTTGTGTCATAAAAGGAATTTGGTAGGACTCCTTCTTTGCTTATCATATCAAATAATTTGTATAGTATTGGGATTAGTTGCTCTTTGAATGTCTGATAGAATTCACTTGTGAATCCATCAGGCCCTGGCGATTTTTTCTTAGGGAGTTCTTTGATGGCTTGTTCAATTTCTTTTTCTGATATGGGATTATTTAGGTATTCTATTTCTTCTGCTGTTA